>NC_088910.1:134379892-134707587 GCF_963576675.1 Euphorbia lathyris | reverse complement strand
CATAGATAAGCTGCTACGATATTTATAGACACGTTCCTAAGAAAACTTGGTTCAATTATTTTTTAAAAAATAGTGGGACCCCTCCCCAGACCCTCGCTCAGCGGGGACGCGTAGTGCGACCGGGCCGTTTTTTTTTTCTTTTAGTATTTATATAAGGGGGAAAAAACCTAATATTTTTATACAAATTTTAGTTTTGCAAATTTCAAATGTTTACAAACAAGGTTTTATGACAAGAATTAACATATTGTTAGCGAGTAGTTCACGAATAGATATTGAAATCAAGCTCAAACTCGTCAATTTTTCTGACGATTGGTCAAAGCTCTGGGTGTGATTACTGCCCTAGACTTAAGCGGGCTGGGTCTAAATCAAGCTTAATGTCATTTTCTTTTATTCAATTGGACCATTAAACACGAACTTGGGCAGTCTGGGCAAGCGGATATCCAAAACTGTGAACACATCTATACAATCCACGCTTTGTTTTGAAGTGGTAATTCCAACAACATATATTACTTGTGGGTAGACGGGTTAAATATACCACATGTCACTGAACTTATATGGTTGTCTTAAAATGGTCATTCAACTTCACTTTATCTTAATAAAATCACTCAACTTTGAGTTTTGTTTCAATTAGATCAATATGTCGATTCCAGTGGTTAAAACGCATCAGAATGATCCCATAGCTAGCCCAACAGTATGAGTCAACTCAAATCTCTGATCGAAACGACACGTGGCATCTACATGTCGGTTGTTTATATGGAAAAAAAATTCGTAAAAATAATTGACACGTGGAAGCCAGGTGACGCATACATAAATACCATGTGTAATTTCGGTCAGATATTTGAGTTGACTTATGCTAACATGTCACTCATGCTAGGATAGTATTCTATTGAGACAAATTGAAATTGAGTAAAAAAAGAAAGGGCTGGCTGGTGCATTACGCGTCCCCGCTTAAGCGATGGTTCGGGGAGGGATCCCACCAATTTAAAATAGGGTAAATAATTTATTAGTCCCTTAGTTTTTACCTAACACACTGTTTAGTCCCCCTATTTTGAAAAACACATTTAGCTATCTTTTACCAATATTATCCTTTTATCTATTTTTTTATATTTTTAACCGAACATATCTTAGCTTTTAGGACAACCACAATACAATACAAGTTGACCATGTTACTCTGTTATTTTATATATATCTATTTATGCTAAAATATAACGGTTACAAGTCTAAAAAAACCAGACAAAAGGACGAAAGGGTTAATATTGGCAAAAGATAGAGACCTTAAAATGTGTTTTTCAAAATACGAGGACTAAACAGTATGTTAGGTAAAAACCAGAGGACTAATAAATTATTTATCCTTTAAAATAACCATATAAATTCAGTAACCAATGAAGCATTTATCCGGGTAGACCCATTATTCATTTAGTCATTCTACATTTAGTAATTCTACAAGATCTTTTGCTTCAGTTGAAAGAACCAATCTCCACATGTTTATACTTTTTATAACTAGTTTATAGGATCCATAGATTTTTTTTTTTTTTTTTCAAATAGCCTAGTTCGGATTAAACCCTTATTTGGGGTCATTTTTTTAAAATATTACTTTATTGTATCTGGTTAGAAAATATTTTTTTTCAAGGGACTGTTTTCTAACTATAGTTAAAAACTGTATTTTTTTTTTAACTTTTCCTACTCATTACGGCGCCAGTGGCCCGTAATGAGCTAGTGGACATGAACCAATTCATGTCCACTAGTGGGGCAGTGGCGTAGCCACTGCCCCCAATAAATATAAAAAATATATATTAATTATTATTTTATAAAAATCAAAATAAAATTTATAAAATAAATTAATTTATTATTTTATAAAAATAAAATTATATATACAATGATGTTATAAAAATTTTGTTTTATAGGATTAAATTTGTACAATTTCATGTGTTGGGACTAAATCTGTACTTCACTTGAAACGTGAGGATTAAATATTTAGTGTAAAAACAAAAATATATTAGTGCATAGACAATTTAAAAAAATTATGATTAATTGTTATGTAGTAGGTTTAGTTTTTCTGAAACTATCCAAAATACTTTACTGTGTTATTAATATAATTACAAAAAAATATATGAAACTGATTCAATTTATCGATAAACTGGTAAATAACAGTCAAACAAATATTTTCAAATTTTCGATAGCGTGTGGTTAAAATTGATCTTCCTTGAAAATGTTAGTGTTAAATTTGCACAATTTCATACGTGATGGTTAAATCTGCATTTCGCTTGAAACGTTAAGGTTAAATATTTAGCGCATTACTAATAAAAAAATATTTAGTGCATTAATAACATAGTAAAATATTTTATACAATTTAAAAATATTATGATTAATTTTTGTACAGTAGGTTTTGTTTTTCTTTGAAACTGTCTAAAATATTTTATTGTGTTATTAATATAATTACAAAAAAATATACGAAACTGATTCAATTTATCGACAAACTGACTTAGAAGGTCCGATATAGCTAAATAACAGTTAAACAAGTCTTCTTAAATTTTCGATAGCGTGTGATTAAAATTGATTAATATTTTAAGCGAAGTGCAGATTTAGTCCTAACGTATGAAATTGTGCAAATTTAACCTCAACGTTTTCAAGCAAAATCAATTTTAAACAAGCTCTACCGAAAATTTGAAAAGATTTATTTTACTGTTATTTAGCCCCTTCAGACCTTTCAACCCAGTTTGTTGATAAATTGAAGCAGTTTTATACATTTTTTTATAACTATATTAATAATACAATAAAATATTTTAGACAGTTTCAAAAAAAACCTGTTACATATAAATTAATCACAATTTTTTTTTGAAACTGTCTAAAATATTTTACCGTGTTATTGATATATGTAGCAAAAAAAATTTATAAAACTGCTTCAATTTATCGACAAACTGTTTAGAACGTTCGATATAGCTAAATAACAGTCAAACAAGTTTTTTCAAATTTTCGGTAGCGCGTAGTCAAAATTGATTTGGCTTAAAAACGTTATGGTTAAATTTGCACAATTTCATACGTTAGAGCTAAATCTGCACTTCGCTTAAAATGTTAGGGTTAAATTTTGCACAATTTCATACGTTAAAAATACACTAAATATCTAACCTTAACGTTTCAAACGAAATGCAAATTTAATATTAATGTATAAAATTATACCAATTTAACCTTAAATTTTTTAAATAAAATAAAATTGTAATTTTAATTAAAAACATTCTATAAAACAAAAACTCAATAACGTAATTTATTATATTGTTTCAAAAAAAATAATGTAATTTATTTTTATAATATAATAATTTTTTTTAAAATTATTAATATAAAATTTTGGGCAGTGGGGTAGCCACTGCCCAAATACTTGACAGGAATCCCTATGGTGGGATTCCTGCCAACAATGGCCATTACGGCGCCAATGGCGCCGTATTGGCTAATTCAATATAAAAAACCCAACCCTGGTTGGGAAATAGCCCCTATATTTCCCAACCAGATCCAATACAATATATTTTTTTTAAAATTGCCCTAAGGAGAGGATTAATCCGCCTAGTTCAATAAAAGGATTCATATGTAAAATCGAATGGAGTTAAATGGAAGTGGTACCTGCATGAATACAAGCACCAACCACAAGGAAAGTGTAGCCCAAACTGAGAAATAATGAAGCCATGTTCAGGTGTCTCAGGGAGTGAAAGGTCGGAAGCTGAGACAGAACTATCATCACCACTGTCACCATCGCTATGAACTCGTACAGTTTCAGGGTTCCGTTCGGAGAAATGTTCGAGTATAATATCTAATCAAAAATCACAAACACCATTGTTAGTTTCCACAGAGGAATGAAACATTATTAACTATCACATTTTGTTTCGAATTAAATTCTATAAAAAGCAATATTTTTGTTTTCAAAGTTTTCTATTTTCATGCTAAAACCTACTTATTATATTTATTAAATATAGTTCATATTTCAAGAACTTGAGTCAATATTAAGTCTCCGTTTATTTGTCATAAAATATTATATTTTGAAAATATTAGGTAAGAGAAAATATTATGTTACAAAATAAATATTTTTTGGTATTTGATTAGAACATCGGGAAAAAATGGTGTATGTTTATTTTCAACCATTTCATAAATTTTTCTATTGATAAACTAAAATTTTCCATTTATTTTCCTAATCAAACAAACATCGAAAAATTAAAAAAATATTTTTATGGACAATATTTTCCGACAAATAAACGGACCTAATTCTTCCAGTTTTCTACAAGCTATGAGACTAATAATACTAATATTACTACATGGCTGTTTTGTGGAATTACTTAAGCCACATCTTTTCTGAATGCCTTTAGATACGATTGGTGTTATGTGTCCTTTTAATTAGTAATGGTGGAATATTTGAAGAAATTACTTCCTCCGTTATTTATTTTACTAATTTTTAAATTTATTAATTAATTTATTTTATATTATTATATAAATTGAAATAATCATGTAATTAAGTCATAATAACTATAATAACTAAATGTCTGTTTATTTTTATTTTTCGAAACTGTTTGTTTTTCTTATAATTCTAAATAGGAAACAAAAAATGTTTGATAAAAAATTCAAAACAACTATTTTTTAATAGAAAATCAACTAATATTTTATCACATGTTAGTATCACATAAGCAACTGCTAACTGCTAACTATAATAGCAGAGAACAAATAAAAACTAGTGAACCAAATGGACTGCAAGAGAATGGACTCTAAGAGATTTTTGTATGAAATATACATTTTTAGAATGAAAACAATTAAAAGTAAATAATCATTTTAATAATACAAAAAATAATCCATCGATAAAGGAATGAAAAGGGTATGAATTAAAAATTGACCTTTATTTCACTATTTAGGAAAGTGAAATTTATTCACTTAAACGAAGTATTTTCAACCATCATCTTCTGAGGATATGTTCAAGTTATCAAGCACACGCACTAGGTCCTATCATCAACAATAAATTCTTAATTGAGTGCACATAATGATGTGCCTTCCAATTATGTTTGCGTGGAAGAATGATCACCATATCAAGACAAAAGAAATTACATAGCTATGACGCCTTCAAGGCGCATGCTCGATAATTAAAAAGACCAAATTAATGGAATTGCATATCAAGTTTTTATATATATATCAATGTCTTTATCCATTCACATATACAAGGATAAAGGTCCATTTTCCCCTTATATTTATTGGAAAAAAAAAAGTTGCCTTCATATAAAACAAAATAATTTTGGCCCCAGAAAATATTAGCTTAATTTTATCCTATCATTCAAGTATTGGTTCAATTTTACTATTTTCTAAATTATTTCGTTGCTAATTTCCATGTGCATCATAAAAAAAAAAAAAAATTAAAGATAAAATTTAACTATATTTTTAATCATGGGATAAATTTGAGGTAAGTTTCTAGCTTAGAGACAAAAACATAATTTTTTTTATATAAGGCTGGTAAATTACATTTGTGGGTCTCTAAACTTCATTTCTTGACTTAAAACTCTTTCAACATTATATTGTTCCAAATCAATAAATATAACAAAATGATGACTTGGACATAAGTATTTAATGATGATTTTACGGTGATGTGGAAAAAAAAAAGCAATGATATAATCAAACTTATTAAAATCATCGTATAGTTTATTTTTAAATAGTTTATTTTTAAATGGATTTTTTTTGTTGATTTGAACTTTAATACTATTGTAATATAAAGTTAAATAATTTTTAACTCCATCCATAAAATTTAGAGACCATAAGTTTTAGGCTCAATACGTTCAGAGTTTCTTGAAATTGGCTTAAAAAAATTAATTGGCTTTCTGAAATTATAAAATGTTTTGTTATCTTTTAAACTTGCATAAAATGACTATTCGCCAACTGAATTTTTTTAAAGTAGTTTGTTAATTCCTTAAACTTATTTAGAGTGGTCAGTTGCTTTTTAAACAAATGATGTCATTTTAAATAAGTTTATTGAACTAACCAAACAGTTTATAGGTTTATAACGTCAAGTCAATTCCAATTAAGCCCAAAAATTTAAAAGTCCTTGGTGTATTTTATCTGGATAAAGGCCCATCCAAATTCCAAAAAAAGAAAAGGAATGAAAAAGGGTTTTGTCCTTTATGTGAGGGGACAAAACTTGTTATTAACCATACGAAAGTGCATAACTTTATTAGAAGATTACGTAAGGTGACGACGATTATATACCTGAAGGCACTCTCCTGAAAGCAAGATTGCTCCTATGCTAACTCCTGTGTTGATGGTTGTTTGAATAAATATGACAAAATAGAACATCCATCCAGACCCTGTAATTAAGAAATAGAATTATTATTATTATTATTATTATTTTGAAGTAAGAAATAATATTCACCACTGCAGCTCAATATTAATTAGGTAAAAAAATAATAATACCCCTGATTTTTTTTTCTCTAAGACATAAGATAAAAATTCAATTTTTTTAATAAAATTTGTTGGATGCAGAAAATATGAGACACTCTTATTATGTGTAAAAATATTCATCACGTGTTAAAAAAATATTAAATAATTAGAAACTTTTGAAAATTTAAGGGACATTTAAAGTTTTGTATTATTAGATGCAAATTAACAATAATATGAGATATGAGGTTATTAAATATAATTGATAAAAATATAGGGTCATTTGTTAAATTATAATTAATTAAGAACTCAATATATAGTTATTTTTAACATACTGAAGCTTAATGTGTAATTATAATTAATTAAGAACTCAATATATATTAAATTAAAAAATATAAAACTTAATCAACAAAAAAAAAATCGGCCTAATATATCTCTAGCTCTTCTAAATTGTCCAAAAACTGCAATTGACCCTCTAAACTTCCAAACATTACAACTAACCCCCTTAACTTATTTATTTAGAACAAACAATCCCTCAAATATATTAATATCTAAAAAAATTTTGCAGTATCAACAGATTAATTAGAAGTACCAACATATATTTTGTCATTTTTTATTTCTGTTGTAATGTTATATTGAACGTTTTTTTTTTTTTGTTTAAGAGATTATTTATTGCAAATAGGCAACTTCAATTTATTTGTTCCAAGTAAGTAAGTTGCGTTTTAAAGTTTAAGCAATCAGTTGCTGTCTTTTGATAACTCGGACGTATTAGGTAAAAAAAAAAAAAAAAAAAACTGAGAGGGCTCAAAATGTTTTCTTAGGTATTCACATGTGCAAACTATACTAAAACTTGCACAAACTGCTGTAGATAAAATAATTAGCAGAGAGGATTAATAAGCAAGTGGATGTTATAATAATTACGGCTGCAAAGTGAAAAGAAAGCATTCCCACATTGAGAATGACATATTAAGATAATCAATCAAATAATGATATTCGATAGAGAATATTGCACAGCCGAAAAGAAATAATTCAAAAATAAAAGAGTATTCCCACAGCTGAAATTAGACTATAGAATAAGGGCAAATTCATATTAGTTCTGATCAGTACACCCACCGACAGGAAATTGCTAAACAATTTTGCATATGTGTAATTGACTTGTGTTGAAAAATAAATTTCATAAAAAACTGTACTTTTAATTAATTTTAGGTATAAAGATTTATTTAGTGATCTGTTATTCAAAATTTTATCAATTATCTATTATAGTATTCACATATGTGATATTTAATCCATTTTAAATAAATAATTTATTTAGTTTAATTGTTGTTTGTTATTTTTTGTTACTGTTTTAAAAAGACTGTTTTTCCAAAACACAGAGATTTCATCTTTTTATAAAAAAATATTTTTCAGCTACAAAAAGAAATAAAAGGTGTCTAACCAAACACATCAAAGTCTCATTTTCAAAGCGAAAAGGTAAATAAAAGATCAAAAAGCAACAAAAACACCTCTAAAATTTTGTCTGATTTGTTAATTTGTCTTATATGACACAATCTATGCATATGTACAAATGACTACTGTTTTAATTATCTTATGTAGTTATATGTGGATAAATAAAATAAATAAATAAGTAATCTATATGGATTTTTATACCCATTTCTTTTAACAAATCAAATAATTTTTTATTCAAAATGGGTTAAATATTACTTGTAAAAATAACTCGGGGAGAAATATACTATAATGAGTAAATAAAAAATTTGTATACCGCCAAATAGGACTTTAGTGCTTAATTTTATTGTCTCTATTTGCTCTCTGTTATTCGAGACCATTACAACTAGGGATGCAACTGGGGCGGGGATTCCCCGCCCCGTTTTTTAGCGGGGACGGGGACGGGGACTAATATAGTCCCCGTAGGCGGGTACGGGGCGGGTACGGGAAATGGTACTCCCGCCCCGCGGGGATCCCCGTAAAGCCCCGACGGGGAATCCCCGTTTAATCCCCGTTTATAAATGAAATCAAAAATATTTACTTCAAATGTAGATAATTACCACATCATTCACTAATAAAGCTATGGATATTAGTCTGTGTTTGTTCACTTGTGGTAAACCAACAGAAAGCTACTTCACAACTCACCGTAAGTTATCTTATTTGCATTGTTCGCTGGTATTTTTGTTGTGAATGTCTGGCTTGTACATGCAACTTGTAGGGTAAAATTTGTTCCTTATTTGACACTTGTTCTCTCACACATATTATAGATTTTTTTTTGCTATGGTCTGTACTTCTAGCATATTTGTTTGATTGCTTAGGTTAGGATGCTGATGCTTGCTGCTTCTTTGTCTATCTCTGTATTTTTAGTTCTAATTTTCAAGGGTTGGAAAAGAATTTTCCATTCTGAAAAAAACAAGAAGTTCTTTTCCACTCTTTTAGAAAAAATTCTTGCATCCATATCACATGAATGCTTTCACAAAAATTGTTGTTTCATGCTTAACTTTGTTCAATAGCAACATTTTTTTTTCATGTAAACGGGGATTCCCCGTACCCGCGGGGATCCCCGTGGGGCGGGGACGGGGACAATTTTTGTCCCCATTTAGTTGACGGGGACGGGGACGGGGACGGGGAATCCCCGTTTAGGCGGGGACGGGGATGGGAAACCAAATCCCCGCCCCGCCCCGTTTACATCCCTAATTACAACAATTTTGGTAAAATAAAATTGACCCCTTATTTTTTTAAGGAGGGAAGACACAAGATCGACCCACATAATATTTAGGGAAAATGCATTATAGAAGCCCCTAAATTTTTTTCATTAAGTTTTTAATTTTTTTTAATATTGGCAAATGGAGCTTTTAATAAATTATAATTGTATATATTTTCTGCTTCGAATTATCATGCTTTTAAACAATAATACTTTTTTATGTAGCTAAAGAAATCCTACAGGTCTTATTTCGAATTCTTAAAAACAAAAATATAAGAAATAAATAATTAAATTGATAAAGAAAAATTGAAAAATTTGAAAAAATAAGGGTTTAACATGACAAAAAACAATTAGGTGTTCAATCTAATCAAAATAATTAGGGACCTCTCGATATTTTTCCATAATTAATTTAAAGCTTAATTTATCAAACTATAGTAAAAGCAAGTCAAATTATTCGCTTATCTCGAAAAAAAGGTCAAATTATTCGTGGTTTAAAGATTATTCTCTATTACACTACACTAATCTTTTGGATAAATTATATTCATGGAGCCTCTAAACTTTGCTTATTTTCACTATTTCAACTCAACTTCAAAACATAATTTAAAATTTCATTCAATTTTATAGGTTGTATCATTATAGTTACTAAACTTTAATTAATACTTTAAAATGGTCATTAATGACTTTAAAATATAAAAATTTTAAAAATTGATAATACTTTAAACAGCTTTAATTCTTCAATTATTTTTTCTTTGAGATCGTTTAATTATTATTTGGTTAGATGCAAAAAATCCCTAGAAATAGTGATTTAGAAAATAAAAAACGTAGTTCCATTATAAATGTTGTTCTTAATAATTTTAATTTTTCAAACTTTCTATTTTACGTGTCAAAAGCTCACACCAAATCGAGAAAATATTATAAACTTAAAATTCATTGGTCTATTGAAATTTTGAGGTTATTCTATAATTGAAGGGTAAATTACACTCATGGGCACTCAACTTCATCTATTTTAACATTATGGCTACTGAACTTCAATTCTTAATGGTATGGTCACTGAACTTTACACATTTTAACACTGATGGTCACTCAATTTTAACTAACTCCTCAAAGTGACCGTTAACGATCTCAAAATGAAAATATTTAAGAATTAAAATTGTTCAAAACGACATTTACCGTGGAACCACATTTTTTATTTTCCAAAATCACATTTTTTTGGAGCTTTTTCTCTCTAAAAATTTGCACTCTCCTAACAAAACAACACCTAAATGACCGCAAAACGAAATTTTTTCTAGAATTAAAGTTCCTTAGAATATTATTACGCTTTGGATTTTATATTTTTAGACCATCAACGGTCGTTCTGAGGCGTTGAGTGGCCACCCGTATTAAAAAATGTAAAGTTAAGTAGTCATACTGTTAAGAATTAAAATTCAGTGACCATATGTTAAATGGATAAAGTTCAATGATCATGGATATAATTTACCTTATAATTAGATAAGTATATGAAATTATAAGACTGCAATTTAACAAAAATATTTAATTATTAAATGCAACTCGAAAAAAAGAACAGTTACTCAGTTAGAATTTTTGAAAATTCAAGTTTTTGGCCACTTTTTAAGTACCATGAAAGTTTAGAATAAACATTTATTGCGTTATTGTACTTTAATTATGACCTGAAATTTCATTTTCATTATCTTGGTTCAACCCTGCCACGCGCATCGAAAGTCAAAACCACGATTAAACCATGACATAGCCCAAATCCCGAAAAACCCCTCCCGAAAAGATATCCTAGATTTCCACTGGAAGTTGCCCCCGGAATATAAGCAAGCAGATTTTTCAACAGTCACAATTAAAAAAAGAAACGAAAAAAACAGCTAGTTTTTAGTTTACTTACCTAAAACGTCGGCGGCCAACTCGCGGAACCGTATATGCCGGCGACCGGCTTTCTCACAATGATCCAGAACCATCGACATGAGATAATAAGCGTAGAAAGTAACAATTCCCATTACTGTCAAGCACAGAAATCCCAACCCCCAACCCAACCCTCTGAACGCGTAAGGCAACGTCAATATCGTCGGCCCTACTATCGCCGTCGTCAAGTGGAATCCGGCGTGCCACCACTTCCCTAATTTAACCGATTCAAAAATCAACAAACAAACAAACAGCCATTATTTATTACTCATCTCAATTTATCAGTACCGCGGAAGCGCTAACTTGCGCCACATCTAAAAAAACCGCAATACAAGATGAAATGCAAAATTGAAGTCTAAAGATACCTTTCGATTCGAGGACGAAAGCAGCGCCGGCATCGGAATCGCGATTTGACTCCGGGAAAACTTCGGATTGAGGAGGATAGGCCATTTCGATGAATTTTTTTTGGATGAAAACAATTAAGCTTAGAACTAAGGATTTATTTGTGATTTATGAAGGAATGGAATAAGAGAGTGTGGTTGGAAAGTGATCGGAGGCGTCGAGAGGAAGCTAGCTGGAGAGTTGCAGAAGAAGGCATATTTGCCGTCCTTACTCCGGTGACGAAAATGATATCGAATGAAAGCTATTTATGGATTTTTATTTATGCGTATGAATGCGAAGTCATTTGTATTGAATGAAACGGCAGAATTTGAGAAAACGACAATCTGAAAAAGGTGTTTAAATTCACCTACATAGATTCAAGGGGATTTAGTTTTAGTCCTTTTTTATGATATTACTTCCACTTTTGTGAATGTGTGTATATATGGCAAAGTAAAGAAAAAATGAATACTAGTGTGGTTTTCATGAATTTAAAGTTTTTCCCATTTGAAAAAACACATTTTTTTAACTAAAATAGTCTAAATTTAATTACATGATAAATATTCAAAATATAATTTCATGGTTTTGTCATATTCATGAAATATATTTTTTTTTAAAGAAATATATTGTGTACTTTATGTTCTCCTTTTTCTTTTGCTTATTTGTGTGGTTTACTTCAAATAGATTCTAAGGTGGTAATCGAGTCAAGCCGAATTGAATTTTGACATGCGTTGAAACACCTTTCCACATGATTTTGATTTGACAAAATTATTTAACAAGAATTAAATCTCCATGTTAAAAATATTCTAACACATTAAATTTAAAATGTCTTGATTTATTCATACTAATGTGTTTGTTCAATGTTGAGTTATTTAATTTATAAGACATTAAGTTGAATGGCCTAGGGGTGAGCAAAATAACCGGTAACCGATTACCAAACCGATAACCGAACCGAAATCTTAGTTTGGTTCGGTTATTTTAACATTCTGGTTCGGTTCGGTTTTAATTTTAGCCTAATTTGGTAATCGGTTATCGGTTCGGTTATTGAAAAAAAATATCGGTGTAACCGATAACCGAACCGAACTTCATATATACATATAAAAAATATAATTTTATCTTTATATATATATAAATAAAAAGTCCAACCCTAAAAAATACACTTTTATCTTTGTATATATATATTTTGGTTTAGTAGTCTTTAATTTATTCAATTGTAACTTTTGTACAAGGATATTATTTGAAAACTAATTAAATAAAAATGTGCAAAAAATTAAATATTTTGAGTTTTCGGTTATTCGGTCGGTAACCGAACCGAACCGAAAATTTTCGGTTAAATCAAATTCGGTTACCAAACTTATTCGTTCGGTTCGGTTATGAAAATAGAGCAACTTTCGGTTCGGTTAACCGACAGTTCGGTTCGGTTAGTAACCGAACCGAACCGAAAATTTTCGGTTAAATCAAATTCGGTTACCAAACTTATTCGTTCGGTTCGGTTATGAAAATAGAGCAACTTTCGGTTCGGTTAACCGACAGTTCGGTTCGGTTAGTAACCGAACCGAACCGATGCTCACCCCTGGAATGGCCCAAAGGCCCACAAGAGAAAGTCAAGTCAACGAATCAAAGCCTCACGGCCCAAGCAGATCAAAACACAGTTCGTACTGAGTAAAACGCAAGCCCAGCAATGAGAAGGATCTAGAAGCCTTCGACCAAAAAGCTTCAAGACGAAGCTGCTGAGTTGAGCGACAAGAAAGTCAGGTCAGCGGCTGACCTGAATAAACTTGAAGACAAAGTATTTCTACTTTGGGTAAAGTTCAGAAAACGCAGAAAGCTGTCTGGAAGACTTTACCATAAATGTGGAGACATTCTGCGTTGTCTGACGAAAAGCTGCCGAGCACTGCCGAAGACAGAAGATACAAGAATTTGATTGGCCGAGGACGCTGAGCACGTACTGAGTGAAAGCGATAGGAAGCCGTTTCCCTCCAACGGTTATTTCGAAATTCGAAATCACTGGTGCATCAAGTGTCACTATAAATAGGCCACTCAAACGCTTCATTCGATGCAGATCTTCAATCAAGTCGAAACGCTGACCAAATTGTTATTCGAAGTTCCGTGAGAAAAGCAAAGCAAATCTTACACCAATTCCAATTCTGTGTAAAAGTCTAGAGTGATCTAAATCATCTAAAGTGTCTTAGCAATTGTTGTTTAGGACAAACAAACACTTATCATTTCTAGAAGTATAGAAAGGAGAGGCTGAGTACTCGGTCATAGTACTCAGCGGTAGAAATAGGAGTGAGTAGAGGAATAGAGGAAGGTACTCTTGTATACTCAGCTTTCTATTGTAAAAGGTTTGTGCTCTACCTTTAAAGAGCTCAGTAGAGGATTCTAAAAAGCTCGGAAGGAATTCCAGGGACTGGACGTAGGCGGAGAGGCCGAACCAGGATACGTCTGCTGAGTAATATCTTTCTAACCCTTATCTCCTTAAAATTATTGCTTGCTATAATATTGCCTAGTTAAACGCTAAAAAGAACATAAGCCGAGTTGAGTGAACTGAGAAGCTGAGTTCAGGAATAGACTCAAGTGCTATCTCCTGACTCAAGGATATATTCAGACTTAGTCACCTGTTGACTAAGCTTGTATCTAAAACTTACTCAGTTTCACTGTGCTAAAAGACTTCGAGAAAGTCTAAGTTAAAAATTACCAGTCAGCCATACGTGAAAAATTTTAAATAGTTCCTAACCCCCCCTTGGAACTAATATTGTCACGTTACACGGGACCAACAAGTGGTATCAGAGCTTAACAGCTCACTGAACAAGATATAACTATCTTGAGCTGATCCCCACAATGGCTGAGAACAGCACTTGTTTCCTCCTAGGAAATCAGACAACTCAGATTCTCCCTGAGGGACTATCCATTACTAGGCCTCCTCTGTTCTTCGGGTCTAACTATACCTTTTGGAAGAACAGAATGAAAAACTTCATTCAGGCAACAAACATGAGTGCATGGCTTTCCATAGTCCAAGGCCCGTTTGTTCCTGTTGAAACTGTTGACGAACAAACGTCTGTCAAAGCTGTGGCTAAGTGGTCAGAGGATGACCTCAAGAAACTGCAAAATCATGTCGCTGCTATAAACATGCTTCACTGTGCGTTAGATGCTGCAGAGTACAATAAAATCTCAGGTTGCGAGTCAGCACAAGAGATATGGAAGAAGCTGGAGGTCACCTATCAAGGAACCAGTAAGGTCAAGGAATCCAAAGTGAACCAACACATGAGGCTGTACGAGTTGTTCGAGATGAATGATAGTGAAGGAATTTCTGACATGAATTCAAGGTTCACCAACATTATTAACGAACTCAATAGGCTTGGCAAGAACTTCACTGAGGAAGAGCAAGTGAAGAAGATACTGAGGAGTCTTCCCCAAAGCTGGCAAGCGAAGAAGACAGCCGTTGAGGAAGCCCAAGACCTAACCACCTACAAGTATGATGAGCTCATCGGATCTCTGCTGACCTATGAGATATCGATGAAAAACTTTGAAGTGAAAGAAAAAGCTGAGGACAAGAAGCAAAAGTCTCTTGTCATGAAAGCTGACTCTACTGATGGTGACTCATCTGATGATGAAGAAATGGCCATGTTCATAAGAAAGATGAAGAAGTTGTTCCGCAAGAATGACAAGTACAACAGAAAGCCATTCAAGAAATATGATAAATACAAAGCTGAGTAAAGCGACAGCAAATACAAGAAGAAAAGCTCTAAGCCTATCACATGCTTTGAATGTCATCAAACTAGCCATATCAAGTCAAGCTGTCCTACTCTGAAGAAGGACAAGAAAAGTGGGAGAAAAGCAATAGTGGCCACTTGGAGCGATAGCGATGAATCATCTTCATCAGGAGCTGAAGCCACTGAGTCAGCAAACATCTGCTTCATGGCAGATGAGGCTGCTGACCTCTGTCTTTCTGAGCAAGCTGACTCATTATGCGCATCTGACAATAAGGAACAACCAACTGAGGTAACAACTCTACCTTTGCTCAGAAAGGAAATGATTAATGCCCTGAGTGATCTCTACACACTCGTCAAAAAGTGTAACAAGAAAGTGCGAGCACTCAGCAGGCGATGTGATGAGATTGAGGAGGTCAAACTCAGTGACCTTCGTCATCTTCTCCAGGACAATACTAGGCAAGATGAAAATCTTAAAATCATTCATAGTTATGTCACTGAGGTCAAATCAGACTCTAAGATGCTGAGGAAAGACATCACATCTATTCAGAACCAGCTAAAAGTTCCGAATAAGAAAAATGTCCATCATTACGCTGAGTACTCAGGTATTAGTCAGCGGAAATGGACTCCCCAACGAAATGTCCAATGTGACTTTTGTGGGAAGAAAGGCCATACTACCAAGGTGTGTTGGCATGCTCAGCACAATGGTGCTGACCCGCCAATAAGGCGTCCACAAAGGAAGATCCATTGTGACTTCTGTGGTAAGACTGGCCACACTACCAACGTGTGCCGTCATAAAATGAAATATGATGTATCACCTGCTGTGCCTAACAAATGAGGATCCAAAAAGACTTGGGTACCTAAAGATAACTAGTTATATTGCAGGTCGGGCTGAGATGTGCGGAGAAGTCAAAGTTGTGGTACATTGACACCACATGCTCGAGGCATATGACGGGTGATGAAACTCAGTTCATCACACTTGAGCTTAAACGAGGAGGAAGCGTAAGTTTTGGAGACAACAAAAAGGGTGAGATAGTAGGGTCAGGAACCATTGGCGGCAATCCTACTATTGAGTCAGTCTCCCTAGTCAGGGGACTTGAATATAACCTACTCAGCGTAGCTCAGCTGTGCGATAGCGGTAGAAAGGTTATATTCGATGCCACTGGATGTAAAATACTCGAGGGGAAAACGAATGAATTGATTTTAACCATCCCTCGTGTTGACAATGTTTTTATACTGAGTTTAGAAAAGAAATTTTCAAAAAATATATGCTTAGTGTCAAAGGAAGAAAATTCCTGGCTATGGCACAGGAGACTTGGTCATGTAAGCATGGACCTCCTGGCCAAATTAGCAACAAAGCAATTAGTTGAGGGACTGCCCGAACTTAAGTTCGGAAAGGATCAATTATGCAATGCTTGTCAGGAAGGAAAACAAACCAAAAAATCTTTTCACAGTAAAAACATCGTCTCAACCAAGGGTCCACTAGAGTTACTACACTTGGATCTCTTCGGACCAGTCCAACCGCTGAGCTTGGGTGGTAGGAGATTTTCCTTGGTCATTGTAGATGACTTTTCTCGGTACACTTGGATCATCTTGCTGAGTAGCAAGGATGAAACCTTTGAGACATTTTCAACACTAGTTAGAAAGCTTGAAAATGATAAAGACCTAAAACTAGCTCACATCCGAAGTGATAATGGTGGAGAATTCAAAAACCAACAGTTTATTGAGTTATGTAAAGCCAGCGACATTGACCATAACTTCTCTGCTCCTAGAACTCCTCAACAGAATGAGGTAGTTGAAAGGAAGAACAGAACCTTGGTTGAAATAGCCAGGACAATGATGAGAGAGAATAGGCTTCCAAAGTACTTTTGGGGTGAAGCTGTCAACACAGCCTGTTATATACTCAATAGGGCTCTAGTCAGACCCATATTGAAGAATGTTGGTCCCTTATAACGTTACAGGTATAGTTCCAAGGGGGGGGGGGTTAGGAACTATTTAAAAAGTTTAAGCTAGGGCAGACTTCTTTTTCGTGAGAAAAAGGTTTGGACAGCGTTGCTGAGTGAATAACAAGATACTGGCTTAGTCAACTAGTGACTAGGTCAGTTTCTTTACTTGAGTCAGGAGATAGCACTTAGAGTCTATTCCTGAGCTCAACTATTCAATGCGCACAACTCAGCTTGACCTCTTTTCTTGGTCAGTTTTTGTTTAAGCAAGCAATAAATATATAAAGGAGTTAAAGGTTAGAAGTATGTTACTCAGCAGATTTATCCAGGTTCGGCCTCCAAGCCTACGTCCTGTCCCCGGAACACGTTCCGAGATTTCGAATTCTCTACTGAGCTCTTTAACGGTAGAGCATCAAACCTTTTACAATCTTAGCAACTGAGTATAACAAGAGTACCTTCCTCTATACCTCTACTCAATCCTAATCTCTCGCTGAGTACTATAACCTAGTACTCAGCCTCTCCTTTCTAATCTCTAGAAATGATAAGTGTTTGTCCTAAACAATGATTGCTAAGACACCTTAGATGATTGAATAATCACTCTAGACTTTTACACAAAAGATATGAAATTTAGTGTAAGATTGCTTTGCTTTTTCTTGCAGAACTTTGCGTAGAAATTTGGTCAGCGTAATGGCTTGATCAAGTTCTGTATTAAATGAAGCAGCTGAAGGGCTCTATTTATAGAGACGTCTGAGGTGTCGGTCATTTCGAATTTCGAAATAACCGTTGGAGGGAAACGGCTTCCTGTCGTTGTCATCCTGTCTTGCTCAGAGCTCTCGGCCAATCAGATTTGAGTATCTTCTGTCCTCGGTCAGCTTTTGGTCAGCTCGGCAGAATGTCTCTCCATTTATGGTAATGTCAACTAGACAGCATTCTGTGTCTTCTGAACTTTACCCAAAGTGGAAACACTTTGTCTGGAAGTTGTTCTTAGCCAGCTGCTGTCTTGTACTCTTTGTCGAATCAACTCAGCAGCTTCGTTCCGAAGTTGTTCCAGGAAGGTCTTCTAGATCCTTCTTCCGCTGAGTTGCGTTTTGTACATAACGACAATGTTTTGACATACGCGGGCCGAGTTGCCTTAGACTGTTTGACTTGGGCTTTGCCTTCCGTATTGGGCTTTGGGCCTTTTAATCTTTATGTCTTATAAACAATTTAACTCAACATTGAACAAACACATTAGTAGAATAAATCAAAGCATTTAAACTTAGTGTGTTTAGAATATGTTTTTAATTACACTTAAACAATTTTGTCAAATCAAAATTATGTGGAAAGGTGTTTCAACAAACTCCCCCATTTTGATGTTGGCAAAACTATTCAGCGAAGAACTCAATATTGAGCTCCCCCATGATAGTTGACCTATTATAGCTTAGCAAACTCCCCCGTCAGGGTTGACCTACTGACTTAGTTTTACTCTAAACATTTAAAAGTTTAATCGAGTAAGTCTGAGGTCAGTTTTCAGATATAAGTCAGCTCATGAAACATATTCTATTTTACTCAGTGTTTAAGCGGAAGTTATAGCATTCAGAGGGCGCTGAGTAATTTGTTGTTCAATGAGTTTTATAAGACAATGTTATATAAACATACAAGTCAATGTCAAACATGTTATCAGCATTGGATGTGATTGAAGATACATAATAACTTAATACTCAGCATCATAGATAATAACTCATAACTCAGTTTTTGAATAAAAAGATGCAAGTATTGATATTACTAGAAGTAGTCAGCGTATACAACAAAAGATAAACATACATAGAGACTACAAACTTAGCATAACTGAGCTAGCCTAATTTCTATTTCTTTTTCTTTTGTTTGGACTGACTATGCTCATGTTGTGTTCTAGCTTGTTCTTTCTCCCCCATTTTGTCAGCATCGGGAGGTGGAATCCTAAAGGCGTCGGTTAAGACGGCTCTGGTTAGTTCCGTGGACAGCGTCTTAAGTTTATCGGCGCTTTCATTGACACCATCAAAAATAGCAACTCCATCATCTGATACATCGACGAGTATGTTGAGTTCAACAGCGCTGATCATGCTTACTATGAAAGCTTGAGATTTACCTATCCAGGTAAGTGCATCGGTCAGACCAGCAACGACTTGATGAAAAGTCTTCAGTAAGGATGTGTCGTAGTATTGACGCTGAATGTTGATGTGACGTATATGGTTGAAGGTTTGTCTGGTGACAGACAGTATTTCATTTTGCTTCATGGCGTCAGTGTCCATCTTTTGCTTGTTCAAGTTTAACAGTCGAACAGCCTCACCAATTTGCTCCATTGAGCATTGAGAATAGGAGACCATTTGCTCGTTGGTCTTGATTTGCTCGGTGTGAAGCTGAGCAAAAAACATTTTGACTTCATCAGAAGTTGCATAGCGCGTGTTCGCAGCTGACAAAGTCTGAACTTGTTCTTGAAGAGCGTTGAGATGTTGAACTATTGTCAGCTGGATCTCAGCCAGCTTTGCGATGGAAGCGTGTGCTTGAAAGGTAACGATGACACTCAGCAAGTCCTTGAATCCCTTAACTTCGTTGAGAAGCTGAGTTACATGGGAGAGCTGAGTTGTCTCAGCAGTAGAAGACCCAACAGCAGGTTGAGTGGTTTGATGAAGGCCTTTGATTAGTGTTTGCACCGAGTTGATGATTCTTTTTCCAGACTCGATGGCATGCAAGTAGCTAAGAGAGCCTTCATGAGCTTGCCTGGTTTCCTCAGTTTGACCGGTTGGAAGAGGAGTCAGTGGAATCATATGGTCAGTGACTGGAAGTGTGTTTCCAATCTGCACTTGAGTCTCAGGTAAAGCTGATTGATCGGCAGTGGTGTTGATTGGAGAAGAAGTGATCCGAATGCTGTCTGTGCTGACTGGAGCAGGAATATCCTGAGTCAGCACAATGCTTGTTGTAACAGCATTGACGGGAATTGGCTCTACTTGGCTTATAGAGTTAGCAGAAGCATTCAAGTCGGCGTGTTCCTTTGGTGAAGAAACAGAGGCTTGCTTTTCAAGGGAAGCCGATGGAGTAGAAGATGGTTGTTTTCTGAAAAATTTCAGCTTGAGTTTAGAAGGGTCTTGGGTCAGCTTCTGGATAACAAAGTCAGGGATAGTTGGAGGAGGAGTGTCAATGACAGACTTCTGACTTGCCTTGATTAATCTTCTTCTTGGAGAAGGAGTGTCAGCTTGTATAGATTCTCCTGAGTGTGAGGGAGAAGTTTCCTCTTGATTAGCATTAAGCTGGTCAGCTTGTTCTTGTTCTTGATTAACATTGGATTGGTCAGGTTCTTGTTCATTTCCGGCAGCCAACACAATATTGGTTGGCTCAGCTCCAATCTCACTATCTGTCTCCTTAGAGTCCTCAGCGTCATCCTGGCCGCCTTCTACTTCTTGTTCTTCATCTTCTTCACTATCACCATCTAACTCTTCCTCAACTTGTGCAATGAACTGATCGTCCAGAAGCACTTCATCTTCTTGATGCTCAGCTACAGTTCCTAGACACTGTGTGTAGTGAGAATCACTAGGAACAACGACGTCAGTAGGAATAGCATCAATAGGAGTCAGTGTAGAAGACTTCTGCTTCTTTTGAGGTCGCTCATCAGCATTTGTTCTTTCCTCAATTTCAGGCTCATCTTGCCTGCTCCTTTTCTCAGCTGACTTAGGTCTCTCCTGACTTGGTTCAGCAACTGACTTTGACTTCTTGGCCTGAGGCTCAGCTTTCTTTAAAGGAGTCACAACAGCTTTCCTCTTGCGGGCGGCTGGAGCCTTTGTCCTTTGGCTTTGCTTTGGAGCTGTTTCCTCAGCTTGTTGTTCAGCAGCAGCTTTTCCTTTCTTTAGTGGCTGATTGAACTTCAAAGCCCTCAGTGAAGCCGCGGTTATCTCAGATCCTCTAGCCTTAGTTTCCTCAGATAGATCAATTTGATGATCTAAGAGGATTCTGGTGATGAGTGATCCCAGCCTGAGCGTTCCAGTGCTCCTTATGAACCCAGCAATCAAGAATACTGGTATGTTGATCGGCTTGTATGTCAGCATATGCCATATGAAGCATTGCTCAAAATTCGTTGCTGAGGTGGTGCAGTTGATCTTGGGATAAATGAAGTAGGTCAGCAGATAGTGAGCCATCTTTTGGTGCTGACCCATTGAGGTGCTTGAGACTTCTCCTGAGTGGCCAGCGGGCTTACAGAAGGTGGTATCGTACCCAGTACCTTCATGATCTCCAGATCGCCTCAGTTTTGTTCCCTCATTCTTTAACTTCAGCAAGTTAGCGAGATAAGTAGGGTTTATGAAAATGGTCTTTTCCTTTACCACAGTTACCAGATAGTCCTGGTTATCATCAGCAACTCGGAGATTGTGGTAGAACTCCCTTACTAGATCAAGATAGGTGTGATCCCTAATGGAGAACAGCTCGGTCCATCCATTTTGCGATATCCATTCGCAGATAGGTTGCTCGGATGTCACAAAGGTCTCAGAAACCCATCGTGAAAAGTCTACTTTCCATTCGCTAATGTCTTCAAATACCTTGGTATAGGTTCTGGCCTTAGTCGACTTACCCTTAGTTGAGGTAGCTTGGCCAGCTTTGCCTTTGACCGGCACCGGAGATGTTGATGGAAACTCTGGTCATTGTTTCAGAAAAGGATAGGGAAGCTTTGAGAGTCTTAGAGAGAGAGAATGCTTTGCCAGAGAATTTGATAAGTGTAAAGAAAGTAAAAAATGGGGATTTACCCATTATTTATAGCGGTGAAGAGTGGATCTTATCGAATTCATGTGTCAGTTTTGCCTTGGGATTGTCAACCGATAAAGATCCTGGCTTTTATGACACATTCGGCGCATACGTCATCCTAGGTGGCTATTCGCGTGCTTTTGCATTTAATGCAACGGATCTAACACTCAGCGTTTAGAATACTAAACGTTTTGTATTCTGAGTGGTCAGTAGTATATGAAAGGATGATTTCTCAGTTTGAGATTACTACTCGGTGTGCATACTTACTCAGTATTGATATGTATTTTGCGTTAAGTACTCAGCATAACAATCACTCAGCATGCATTTGCATAAATCATTCAGCATAGTAATTCACTCAGCATAAATTTACATTTTAGAACAGGAATTTACTGAAGAGGAGTAAACATACCAATGGCTTCTCTCAGTATGCTGAACTGTTCACGAGCCAGTGGCTTTGTGAAGATATCCGCAAGCTGCTCATCCGTTGGGACGTAGGTCAGCTTTATCTCACCCTTGAGTACATGGTCTCTAATGAAGCGATGCCTTATGCTGACATGCTTCATTCTGCTGTGTTGAATTGGGTTCTTTGATAGATCAATTGCACTTTTGTTGTCACATTTGACCTCAATTGTCTTTGTTTGAACACCATAGTCTTCCAGCTGTTGCTTAATCCATAGGACTTGAGCAACACAGTGACTAGCAGTAATGTACTCAGCTTCAGTGGTAGACAAGGCTACTGACGCCTACTTCTTGCTGAACCAGGATACAAGACAGCTTCCTAAGAAATGACATCCTCCAGAGGTGCTTTTTCGTTCTAGCTTGTCTCGACCATAGTCAGCGTCAGTGTATCCAACGAGTGTAAAACCATGAGTGTTGGGATACCATAAACCTGCGTTCACTGAGCTTTGCAAATATCTAAGGATTCTTTTTACAGCTATGTAATGAGATTCCTTAGGGTTAGATTGATATCTAGCATAGTAGCATACTGAGAACTGAATGTCCGGTCTACTTGCTGTTAAGTAAAGTAGAGAGCCTATCATACCTCGATACAATTTGCTGTCTACCGACTTACCATTCTCGTCAGCGCAGAGGACAGTGTCAGTGCCCATAGGAGTGGATATTGGCTTGCAATTTTCAAGATCATATTTCTTCAATATCTCCTTGGCATATTTAGCTTGACTGATGAAGATGACATTCTTTCCTTGTTTGATTTGAAGTCCAAGGAAGAAGTTGAGTTCTCCCATCATAGACATTTCAAACTTAGTCTGCATTTGCTTGCTAAATTCCTTGCACATTGACTCATTAGTAGCACTGAAAATAATATCATCAACATATATTTGAGCCAACAGGGTATCTTTACCCTTTCTCTTAATGAATAAGGTTGTATCAGCTTTGCCCCTGACATAGTTTCTAGTCAGCAGGAAACTGGTCAGCCTCTCATACCAAGCACGTGGTGCTTGCTTGAGGCCGTACAGAGCCTTTTTGAGTTTATAAACGTGGTTTGGGAATTTAGGATCCTCAAACCCTGGAGGTTGATTAACATAAACTTCCTCGTTTATAACTCCATTAAGGAATGCACTCTTAACATCCATTTGAAACAGTTTAAAGTTCATGTAAGATGCATATGCACATAAAATCCTAATAGCCTCTAGCCTTGCCACTAGGGCAAAGGTCTCACCGTAGTCAATACCTTCTTGCTGACTGTAGCCCTGAGCTACAAGCCTTGCTTTGTTCCTGACTACGTTTCCTTGCTCATCCAGCTTGTTGCGGAAGACCCATCTTGTTCCAATGGTCTTCTGACTCCTTGGATGTGGCACTAGCTCCCATACATCGTTTCTTCTGAATTGGTCAAGTTCTTCTTGCATTGCGCTCATCCAGAATTCATCTTCCTCAGCATCAGCGAAGTTCTTAGGTTCCTGAATTGAGACGAAGGCTACATTGCTGAGGTACCTCCTGAGTTGGTTTCTTGTCATCAGGGTATTCTCAGCAGCATCAAGGATTGCACTCTCTGAGTGCCCTCTTGGAATCCTTATCTCTTTGGGTAGATTGATGTCTTGTACTGTCTGTGTTTCAACAATCTCTGCAGGTGAAGACTGGTCAGTGAAAACAATATTTGGTTCACTTTTACCTTTGGTCAGCCCTTGAGGGAATGACTCAGTGGCTGTATCTTGATCAGCGGGTGCTGAGTGTGGATCATCCTCGGTCAGCGGCAGATATCTTCCTGCAGGGTTAGTTTCATCGAACTCAACATGTACTGACTCTTCTAAAACTTGAGTTCGTTTATTGAAAACTCTGTATGCTTTGCTGTTTGTTGAGTAGCCTAAAAAGATAGCTTCATCAACTTTTGAGTCAAATTTAGCTAGGCTATCTTTAGTGTTTAAAATAAAACATTTACAGCCAAAGGCACGAAAGTATCCAATGTTGGGCTTTCATCCTTTCCAAAGCTCGTAGGGGGTTTTCTTTAGTATAGGT
This sequence comes from Euphorbia lathyris, assembly GCF_963576675.1. Classification (NCBI taxonomy): domain Eukaryota; kingdom Viridiplantae; phylum Streptophyta; class Magnoliopsida; order Malpighiales; family Euphorbiaceae; genus Euphorbia; species Euphorbia lathyris. Next base: position 134,683,357 of record NC_088910.1, on the reverse strand, counting down.
CTAATAAGAGCCCTATTAAGAATATAGCACGCTGTGTTAACAGCTTCTCCCCAAAAATACTTTGGAAGCTTATGCTCACTCAGCATTGTCCTGGCTATTTCAACCAGTGTTCTGTTCTTCCTTTCAACAACCCCATTTTGTTGAGGCGTTCTAGGAGCAGAAAAGTTATGGTCAATGCCGCTGGCTTCATAGAATTCAACAAACTGTTGGTTTTTGAATTCTCCACCATTATCACTTCAGATGTGAGCCAGTTTTAGGTCTTTATCATTTTCAAGTTTTCTAACCAAATTTGAAAATGTCTCAAAGGTCTCATCCTTGCTACTCAGCAAGATGACCCAAGTGTACCGAGAGAAATCATCTACAATGACCAAGGAAAATCTTCTTCCACCAGACTCAGCGGCTGGACTGGACCGAAGAGATCCAAGTGTAGTAATTCTAACGGACGCTTAGTTGAGACAATGTTTTTGCTATGAAAAGATTGTTTGGTTTGTTTTCCAGCTTGGCAAGCGTGGCATAATTGATCTTTTTCAAATCTAAGTTCAGGAAGTCCCTCAACCAATTGCTTTCTTGCTAATTTGGCCAGGAGGTCCATGCTTACATGACCAAGTCTCCTGTGCCATAGCCAGGAATTTTCTTCCTTTGAAACTAAGCATACAGTTTTTGAAAACTTTTTCTCTAAGTCTAGCATAAAGACATTATCAATCCGAGGGGCAGTTAAAATTAACTCATTTGTTTTTCCCTCGTATATTTTACATCCAGTAGCTAAGTTCGGAAAGGATCAATTATGCAATGCTTGTCAGGAAGGAAAACAAACCAAAAAATCTTTTCACAGTAAAAACATCGTCTCAACCAATGGTCCACTAGAGTTACTACACTTGGATCTCTTTGGACCAGTCCAGCCGCTGAGCTTGGGTGGTAGGAGATTTTCCTTGGTCATTGTAGATGACTTTTCTCAGTACACTTGGATCATCTTGCTGAGTAGCAAGGATGAAACCTTTGAGACATTTTCAACACTAGTTAGAAAGCTTGAAAATGATAAAGACCTAAAACTAGCTCACATCCGAAGTGATAATGGTGGAGAATTCAAAAACCAACAGTTTGTTGAGTTATGTGAAGCCAGCGACATTGACCATAACTTCTCTGCTCCTAGAACTCCTCAACAGAATGAGGTAGTTGAAAGGAAGAACAGAACCTTGGTTGAAATAGCCAGGACAATGCTGAGTGAGAATAGGCTTCCAAAGTACTTTTGGGGTGAAGCTGTCAACACAGCCTGTTATATACTCAATAGGGCTCTAGTCAGACCCATATTGAAGAATGTTGGTCCCTTATAACGTTACAGGTATAGTTCCAAGGGGGGGGTTAGGAACTATTTAAAAAGTTTAAGCTAGGGCAGACTTCTTTTTCGTGAGAAAAAGGTTTGGACAGCGGCGCTGAGTGAATAACAAGATACTGGCTTAGTCAACTAGTGACTAGGTCAGTTTCTTTACTTGAGTCAGGAGATAGCACTTAGAGTCTATTCCTGAGCTCAACTATTCAATGCGCACAACTCAGCTTGACCTCTTTTCCTGGTCAGTTTTTGTTTAAGCAAGCAATAAATATATAAAGGAGTTAAATGTTAGAAGTATGTTACTCAGCAGATTTATCCAGGTTCGACCTCCAAGCCTACGTCCTGTCCCCGGAACACGTTCCGAGATTTCGAATTCTCTACTGAGCTCTTTAACGGTAGAGCATCAAACCTTTTACGTCTGAGGTGTCGGTCATTTCGAATTTCGAAATAACCGTTGGAGGGAAACGGCTTCCTGTCGTTGTCATCTTGTCTTGCTCAGAGCTCTCGGCCAATCAGATTTGAGTATCTTCTGTCCTCGGTCAGCTTTTGGTCAGCTCGGCAGAATGTCTCTCCATTTATGGTAATGTCAACTAGACAGCATTCTGTGTCTTCTGAACTTTACCCAAAGTGGAAACACTTTGTCTGGAAGTTGTTCTTAGCCAGCTGCTGTCTTGTACTCTTTGTCGAATCAACTCAGCAGCTTCGTTCCGAAGTTGTTCCAGGAAGGTCTTCTAGATCCTTCTTCCGCTGAGTTGAGTTTTGTACATAACGACAACGTTTTGACATACGCGGGCCGAGTTGCCTTAGACTGTTTGACTTGGGCTTTGACTTCCGTATTGGGCTTTGGGCCTTTTAATTTTTATGTCTTATAAACAATTTAACTCAACATTGAACAAACACATTAGTAGAATAAATCAAAGCATTTAAACTTAGTGTGTTTAGAATATATTTTTAATTACACTTAAATAATTTTGTCAAATCAAAATTATGTGGAAAGGTGTTTCAACAAAGAAGACCCCCTACGAACTTTGGAAAGGACGAAAACCCAACATTGGATATTTTCGTGCCTTTGGTTTTAAATGTTTTATTTTAAATACTAAAGACAACCTTGTTGAAACACCTTTCCACATGATTTTGATTTGACAAAATTATTTAAGTTAATCCCATGATTAAGATAATTAAATTTAAGTGCTTTGATTTAATTGTACTAATGATGAGTATAATTATAAATGAGAACAGAAATAAAAAGTAAGACAGGATGAAGTCAGCATGAGACACAGCACAAGCTGAGTAGAAGTGTAACTCAGCATTATAGAAGAAAAGTCTTCCTCAGAATAAATGCTTGAAGACGAAGCTGCCCGAAGACACTGAGTGGAATGGTACTCAGTCTCCGATATAAATAAAGAACAAAGGCAACATCAATAAAGTCAAGCTGAGTGTTCGTCAGGACAGCGCGAATGATCCGTTTACTAAAAGACAAGATCCGACATAAGTCTGCGCCAATACAGAAGCCTTGGAATTACGCCTAGAGACATTTCCGAGATGCATGACGCCTGCTAAATTCAGACGACGGGATTGGCCTGCAAAACTGTATGCTGACCAGTGAATGACGCAAGAAGACCGTTTGAATTCAACGGATAGATCCGAATTCAAATGATTGAAGCATCAAATTTCACTATAAAAGGACAAGTTTATCACTTGGATCCTTTGCCGAAATACAAAAGAGAAAAGCATACATACAAGCACATACAAACAAGAAAAAGCAAATTCTTACACCCAAATCTTATTTCTGTGTGAAAGTCTAGATTGAATTTGTATTCATCTAAAGTGTTCTTCATCCAGAAAGAACAAGTATGTATCAATTGTAAAAATTGAGAGAGTGGTGCTGAGTACTCGGTTTTAGTACTCAGTGGTAGAGAAAATCTGAGTGTTCGGTTATAACGCTCAGTAGGGTTGAGTAGACGAATAGAGGACGGTACTCTTGCATACTCAATTGCTTGTAAACGGTTTGTGCTCTACCTTTAAAGAGCTCAGTAGTGGATTGAAAAAGCCCGAAAGGATTCTAGGGACTGGACGTAGGCAGTGAGGCCGAACCAGGATAAGTCTGCTGAGTAATTTCTAACTCTTCCTCTCAATATATATATATATATATATATATATGTATGTATGTGTTGCTTGTTTAAATTACTCATGATATAAATTGTATAAGCTGACACTGAGTAATCAGGAGTGCTGAGTTGGAAGCTGACCTTAAGTGTTAATTCCCAACTCACTAGTAAAACGGTTCTAGTCAGCCTTTGACTAAAGCTGTCTTACATCTCGCTCGGCCTTGCTGACCAAAACTAAGTAAAGTAGTTTAAAGAATTAAATTAAGTCAGCATAATTAAGCGAAAAAGTTTCATTAGTTCCTAACCCCCCCCTTTGGAACTAATTACACGGGACCAACAAGTGGTATCAGAGCTCAGTAGCTCACTACTCAAAGATAAAACTATCTTGAGCTGATCCCTGTAAATGGCTGAGAACAGCACTCGTTTCCTTCCTGGAAATCAAACAACACAGATACTCCCTGAGGGATTATCTATTAGTCGGTCTCCCTTGTTCTTCGGATCAAATTATACATTTTGGAAGAACATGATGAAATTTTTTATTCAGGCTACAAACATGAGTGTGTGGCTTGAAATAGTCCAAGGCCCGTTTGTGCCTTACAAAATGGTAAACAACGAGAAAGTTGTTAAGAGTGAAACTAAGTGGTCAGAGGATGACCTTAGAAAACTGCAAAATAATGCTTCAGCTATTAATATGCTTCACTGTGCGTTAGATGCTGCAGAGTACAGCAAAATTTCAGGTTGTGAGTCAGCACATGAGACTATACGAGCTGTTCAAGATGAATGACAATGAAGACATCTCTGAAATGAACGCTAGATTCACCAACATCATAAATGAGCTGAAAAGACTCGGCAAGAACTTCACAGAAGAAGAGTAGGTGAAGAAAATCTTGAGAAGTCTACCCAAGAGCTGGCAAGCTAAAAAGACAGATGTGGAAGAAGCTCAGGACCTGACCACATACAAGTATGATGAGCTCGTAGGATCTCTGCTGACCCACGATATCTCTATGAAAAACTTTGAAGCTAAAGAAAAGTCAGAAGATAAGAAGCAAAAATCACTTGTCATGAAAGCTGACTCAATAGAAGCTGACTCATCAGATGATGAGGAGATGGCCATGTTCACAAGAAAGATGAAGAAGCTGTTCAGAAAGAACGACAAGAACAACAAAAGGCCCTTCAAAAGAAGCGACAAATACAAAGCTGAGCCCAACGACGGTAGATACAAAAAGGACTGCTCGAAGCCTGTCACATGCTTTGAATGTTATAAAACTGGGCATATTAAATCAAGTTGTCCCACTTTGAAGAAAGAAAAGAAAGGTAGCAGAAAAGCAATGGTGGCAACATGGAGTGACATTGATGAGTCAACCTCATCAGAAGCTGATGCCACGGAGTCAGCAAACATATGTTTCATGGCTGACGAATCTGCTGACCAATGCCATTCTGAGCAAGCTGCCCTCTCAGATGAATCTGACCAAGAGGAGCACTCCAATGAGGTAACATCTCTTCTCTTGCTTAGAAATGAAATGGTTAACGCCCTGAGTGATCTATATACATTGACCAAAAAGTGTAACAAGAAAATTAGAGCACTCAGCAGGCGATGTGATGAGATCGAGGAAGTCAAACTGAGTGACATCCGACATCTCCTTCAGGACAACACTAGGCAAGATGAAAATTTAAAAATAATGCATAGATTTGTCTCTGAAGTCCAATCAAACTCTAAGAAGCTGAGAAAGGACATCACAACTATACAGAACCAGCTAAGTACATCGGCTAAGAAAAGGTTCTATTCCAATGCTGAGTATCAAGGTACTGGTCAGCATCGACAGTACACTCAGCAAAACAGTCAGTGTGACTGTTGTGGAAAAAGAGGACATACTATAAAAGTGTGTTGGTATGCTTAGCACCATCGTACTGACCAAAAGAGGAAATACCCTCAAAGGGTAATCTTTTGTGACTATTGTGGTAAAGATGGCCACACCATAAATGTATGTCGTCACAAAATAAAATATGATGCGTCACCTGTTTATGCTAACCAACGAGGACCCAAAAATAATTGGGTACCTAAAGATGAATAGTTTAAAATGCAGGTGAGCCTGATGTGCGCGGAGAAGTCAAAGCTTTGGTATATTGACAACGCATGCTCGAGGCATATGACTAGTGATGAAACTCAATTCATCACACTTGAGCATAAACGAGGTGGAAGTGTAAGCTTCGGAGACAACAAAAAGGGTAAGATAGTAGGTTCAGGTACTATCGGAGGAAACCCTACTATTGAGTCAGTCTCCTTGGTCAAGGGTCTCAAATATAACCTATTGAGTGTAGCTCAGCTGTGTGACAGCGGTAGAAAGGTTGTATTTGATGCCACTGAGTGTCGGATACTCAAGGGAAAAACAAACGATTTGATTTTAACTGCCCTTCGTGTTGACAATGTTTACATATTGAGTTTAGAAAAGAATTTTTCGAAAAACATATGCTTAGTGTCAAAGGAAGATAATTCCTGGCTATGGCATAGGAAACTTGGTCATGTAAGCATGGACCTCCTTGCCAAATTAGCAAGAAAGTAATTAGTTGAGGGTTTGCCCAAACTTAGATTTGAGAAAGATCAATTATGCAATGCTTGTCAGCAAGGTAAACAAACCAAAAAGTCTTTTCAAAGTAAAAATATTGTCTCAACCAAGCGTCCATTGGAATTACTACACTTGGATCTTTTCGGACCTGTCTAACCACTCAGCTTGGGCGGTAAGAAATTTTCCTTAGTTATTGTAGACGATTTCTCTCGGTACACTTGGGTCATCTTGCTGAGTAGCAAGGATGAAGCTTTTGAGATGTTCTCAACACTGATCAGAAAACTTGAAAAAGACAAAGATTTAAAATTAGCTCACATCCGTAGTGATAATGGCGGAGAATTCAAAAACCAACAGTTTGATGAATTCTGTGAAGTCAGCGGCATTGACCATAATTTTTCTGCTCCTAGAACTCCTCAACAAAATGGGGTAGTTGAGAGGAAGAACAGAACATTAGTTGAAATAGCTAGGACTTTAGTTATATACTCAATAGGGCTTTAGTTATACATATTCTTAAGAAAACCCCCTATGAACTTTGGAAAGGACGAAAGCCCAACATTGGATACTTTCGTGCTTTTGGTTGTAAATGCTTCATACTCAATACGAAAGACAACCTTGCCAAATTCGATTCTAAAGCTGACGAAGCGATCTTTCTAGGGCACTCAACTAACAGTAAAGCATATAGGGTGTTCAATAAACGAACTCAAGTCGTAGAAGAGTCTGTCCATATCGAGTTCGATGAAACTGACCCTACAGAAAAGTCAAGTCAGTCTGCCGAAGATGACCCAGGCTCAGCTTCCGTTGACCAAAATGGAGCCGCTGAGTCATTACCACACGGGCTGACCAAAGGTAAAAACGAACCTGAAATTACCTTTGCTGACCAATCTAAAACTGCAGAGATTATTGAAACACCTGCTCCTGACAACTCAACATTATCCAAAGAAATCAAAATTCCAAGAGGACACTCGGAGAAGTCCATTCTTGATGCTGCTGAGAACAACCTGATGACAAGAAATCAACTCAGGAGATATCTTAGCAATGTTGCGTTCGTCTCAGTCCATGAACCAAAGAATTTCACCGAAGCTGAGCACGACGAATTCTGGATCAATGTTATGCAAGAAGAGCTTGATCAATTCAAGAGAAATGAGGTATGGGATTTAGTACCAAAACCTAGAAATCAAAAGACCATAGGAACTAAGTGGGTCTTTAGAAATAAGCTAGACGAGCATGGCAATGTAGTCAGGAACAAAGCTCGACTTGTAGCTCAAGGCTATAGTCAGCAAGAAGGCATTGAATACGGTGAGACCTTTGCTCCCGTTGCTAGGTTAGAGGCTATACGAATATTATGTGCATATGCTAGTTTCATGAACTTCAAACTATATCAAATGGATGTCAAGAGTGCATTTCTTAATGGATTTATAAACGAAGAGGTATATGTTAGTCAGCCTCCAGGGTTTGAAGATCCAAAATTTCCAAACCACGTTTATAAACTCAAAAAGGCTCTGTATGGCCTGAAACAAGCACCACGTGCTTGGTACGAAAGGTTGACTAGTTTCCTGCTGACCAGGAACTATGTCAGAGGTAAAGCTGACACAACCTTATTCATTAAGAAAAAGGGTAAAGATACCCTGCTGGCACAAATTTACGTAGATGATATTATCTTTGGTGCTACTAATGAAACTATGTGCAAGGAATTTAGTAAACAGATGCAAACTGAGTTCGAAATGTCAATGATGGGCGAACTCAACTTCTTCCTTGGACTTCAAATTAAGCAAGGGAAGAACGACATCTTCATTAGTCAGTCTAAGTATGCCAAAGAAATATTGAAGAAATTCGATATGGAAGAATGTAAGCCCATATCTACCCCAATGGGTACTGACACTGTCCTTTGCACTGACGAGAAAGGTAAGTCAGTAGACAGCAAGTTATATCGAGGTATGATTGGCTCTCTACTTTATCTAACTGCTAGTAGGCCTGACATTCAGTACTCAGTATGTTATTGCGCAAGATATCAAGCTGACCCCAGAGAATCTCACTATATTGATGTGAAAAGAATTTTTAGATATTTGCAGAGCTCAGTTAATGCAGGTTTATGGTATCCAAATGCAAATGACTTCACACTCATTGGATACACTGACACTGATTATGGACGAGATAAGCTAGAGCGTAAGAGTACTTCAGGAGGATGTCACTTCCTTGGAAGCTGTCTAGTATCTTGGTTCAACAAGAAGCAATCTTCAGTGGCCCTGTCAACAACTGAAGCTGAGTACATTGCTGCTGGAAGCTGTGTGGCCCATGTCCTATGGATTAAGCAACAGCTGGAGGATTATAGAGTACAAACTGAAACTATTGAAGTAAAATGCGACAACAAGAGTGTCATCGACTTATCCAAAAATCCAATCCAACACAGCAGGATGAAGCATGTCAGCATTCGGCATCACTTCATTAGAGACCATGTACTCAAGGGTGAGATCAAGCTGACCTACGTACCAACCGATGAACAGCTTGCGGATATCTTTACGAAGCCTCTGGCTCGTGAGCAATTTAACATACTAAGGGAAGCTATCGGTATGTCTAATCCTTTTCAATAAAATTCTATGTCTAATTGAACGTTGAATGATTATCATGTTGAGTGATTTGTGCTTAATTAGTAACTTTTGTATGCTGTGCTAATACGAATTGCATAAAATCACCTTATGCTGAGTAGACATACATACTGAGTTATTATCATAAGCTGAGTTACTAAGCATACGAATACTCCTTCTACGTAAAACGGAGCACTCAGAAAGTCGAAAACGTTTAGTATTCTAGATACTGAGTAAAACCAATTGCACAATAAATGCTAGCACGCGCATTAAGTAGCCACCTAGGATGACGTAAGCTCAATAATTAGAAAACACATGCGCTGAATGTGTCATAAATGCCAGAGATAACTGTCGATTGATCATCTCGAGATTAAACCGCCATTCCGACCTATCAGATCAACTCGAAACTTCTATAAATAGTGGACGAATTCCCACTAACTCCTCTTTACGTCTGAAATCTTAAGCATTCGATTCTGTCTCTCTAATCCCTAATCCTCAAATCTCTCAAAAATCCTCAAGAAAATTATGTCTGACGATTCCCAGAACCGTTCCGATGAGCAATATGATGATAATCGCTCGAATATAAATCCCCCATCTCCTGCTGAGCAGGACTATGAGGAGACTTCAACTGAGTCTCAAGGGGATGGTCAGCATGACCAATCTAAGGTCAATACTCCGAGCAAAAACCCTAAAGCTGACCAAGCAACACCTTCGAGAAAGAAGAAGGACAAGAGAAACAAGTAACCAAAGGAGAAAGCATTCCTCCCTGTTTACAAAAACGCTCAAAAGTGTGAAGTTGCCCGTTGCCGTTGGTTCTCTAAAGGGTTCATGGAGGCTGAGAAACCCTTTTGCGAATGGATATCGAAGAATGGCTGGACCGAGCTATTCTCTCTCCCCGGTACCATTTACCCACAGTTGGTAAGAGAATTTTACAAAAATCTCAGGGTTAACGAGGATAATATTGACCACTTAATCACCAAAGTCAAAGGCAAGGACATCACTATCACTCCGTCCTATCTCACAACTCTGCTAAAACTGAAGGCCAAAGGTTCAGAACTCAGGACCATGAACGACTACTCGAAAATTGACTACCCTGTTGAGTTCTGTAAACCAAAGAACCATAAAGGCGAAATTGCCAGTACTTGCATGGGTCAGCCTCAGAAAATGGCTCATTACACCCTGACCAATTTCTTATTCCCCAAGATCAACGCCTCCTCCTCAGCTTCCAATTTCGAGCAGTGCTTCATCTGGCACATACTGAACTATATCCCACTCAACATGCCTATCTTTCTTATTGGCGCATTCCAACGAAGTACTGGGAAACTCAGGATGGGCTCCCTTATCACAAAAATTCTTCAGGACCACCAGGTGAGCACCGTCGAAGAAATTGAAATCTGGGGTACGGAAATCACTGCGGCACTGCTGTTCGGCTTAGCCTATAACCAACCCATTAAGGCCAAGAAAGGAAAAGGGGCAGAAGAAAATGAGGAAGGGGATAATATGGTTGAAGAGGCACAGGATGTGCCAACCAAGAAAGGGAAGAAGGTAATGGTTGAAAAGGAACCCGCTGACCGAACTAGACAGGACAAAAAGCGGAAAGCTGACCAATCCACAAAAGATGTCAACACAGCTCCGAGGAAGCTGAGAATAATCTCTAGTGCAAAGAAAGCTGCTTCTGAGCAAGCTCAAGGGGAATCTAAGTCAGCGGAGAAACAGAAAAGGCAAGTTGAGCCTAAGGAAGAAAGTGAGGAAACCCCTGAAATGCCTCTGAAGAGGAAGAAAACCTCTGGGTTGACGCCGATTGAAGCTAACCCACTTGACTTCTTGGTCACTCCTGAATCACACTTTGTGCGGAGTCAAGAAATTGACCTTGAGAAGACTCCTACTGATCAGGAGGAAGAACTAGGTGATATTGGAGGTCAGTCTCAAGCTGATAAGACAGGATCTGCTGAGCCAAGTGTGTATGTTGCTGCTGAGCAAACTGAGAACCAAGCTGAGTAACCAATGAAAGACAAGGTTGTGGAAGGCTTTGATGTCGACCTTGGTCCTAACTCCGCCTCTGAGTCCCTTGACTCCATTGCTGCTGATCCCTCGCCTCAAACAAATAAGGACAGCTCAGGCAAGCGGCTCAAACGTAAGGCTCTAAAACCAAGATTCATCGACCTACTCGATGAGTCTCCACTAAGGGATCCAATCACCGACCTCACCAAACTTCAGTTTCAATTCTTCTCAACTGTCACTGAGCCAACTCCGTACCAAATAAAGGAAAAACAAGCCTCTGTTTCTTAAGCTGAGGAACAAGCTGACCCCAAAGCTCCTCATGGTCCTATTTCTATCGAGCAAGTGCTCGAAGTTCCTGCTGCTCAAGACAATGAGTTAGCAAAGGAAACTCCTGCTCAAGTCAGTTCTGAACTGCCACAACCTTCAAAATCTACTCAACTTCAGACTGATAATGAGCAGGTCAATATCTCTGCTGATCCACCTCTTGCTACTCCAACAAAGTAGAATGAAAACCAGTCAGCTCCTGCTGCTGACCTGGCTAAAAGTGCACCTGCTGATCAAGCTGGCACCTCTACTTCTCAGCACCAAACACCTCCTTCATCCGATGCTGACAAGATTCCAACCTCTGAACCACAAACTGATGAATCCTATGCTTACTTAAATGCTTCTGAGTCTGGCAGGAAGATTATCGACTCAGCTCAAGCACTACTTCAGGACATTCATCAAACTCATGCCGATACTGCTGGGTCTGTTCATGTTGAGCCAACACAAATCTCGTCTGTCACTCAGCTTCTCACTGAAATCAAAGGTCTCAAAGACTTGATAAGTGTCATGACCTCTTTTTCTTCTCAACAGCCCAAGCAAGAGTCAATAATAAAGCTGGCCGAACTCCAGCTGATGATGGTGAATCATATGAATGCCATCCAAGGTCAACTCAATGCCTTATCAGCTGTGAACTCAACATATGCAACCTCTGCTGAGGTTAATCAACATTTCTCCCAACTGACCTCTGAGCTGACCGGAGCTCGTGAGCTTATCTCCTCCTCCTCCAAGTGTTCCATCGAACAGATTGGTGAAGCCATTCGCCTACTCAACCTAAATAAAGAGGAAATGGACACTAACCTAGTGAAGACCAATGAGATTCTGCAATGCACTCAATCTACCCTTAAGCAGGTTCGGCACACAAACACTCAACGTCAACAATATGACACTGCCCTGCTCAGGATGTATCATCAATCATATGCCCGGATGACAGAATCCATAACTTGGATCGGGAAATCTCAAGAGTATCTGTTAAGTATGCTCAGTGCCAACATTAAGATCCCCGCTTCCACTATGTCCGATGGCATGGAAGTCTTCAAAGTTCTTCGGGAGAGTACGAGTCAACTTCAAATGTACTCATCAAAACTGACTCGTGCTGTTCAACAGGGAACCTTCTATCCTCCTCCTCCAACTCCCGATGCTGGCAAAACGGGGGAGAAAGAAAGGCAAGCCACTGGAACTCAGCAGAAACAGGGGGAGATCACTAAGCCTGCCGCCGGAACTCAATAGAAGCCTGGTTCAACTTCTGCTGACCCACGTAATCCATGTCAGCAACAAAGAACTGCCAAGGGCAAAGGAAAATCCTACCAAGTTCAAGTCAACATAAAAAGATAGATTAGAAATAGTCTTAGACTTGTAACTTTATATTTGGCATGTTCTATTTTGTTAAGCTGACTATCTATATAAGCATCTCTTTATCCAAACTGACTTATCTATATGCGATGCTTACTTGTTATGCTGATCTGTCATACTTAACTATCCATTGAACAACAAATTAAAGCTTGTGAACATAAGAAATATACAAGTAAAATTTACTCAGCACACAACTCTGATACCTATATGATAACTCTGATACCTATGTGCAAACACTGAGTAACAAATGTATGTTCCAAGCATTACCATCTTCTGAATGCTGGCCTAGGCTCATCTGAATTAGATCTTGGAAGGTCTAGAATTGAACTAAGTCAGTAAAGGCATGTCTTAATTTCACTCAATTAAATATTAGAAGGTTTAAGAGTTAAATTGAGTCAATAGATGCAACCCTTACGGGGGAGTAACTTCAGAAGAACAAAAACCAATCATAGGGAACTTTAATGCTGAGTTCCACAATTAAATATTTTTGCCAACATCAAAATGGGGGAGTTTGTTGAAACACCTTTCCACATGATTTTGATTTGACAAAATTATTTAAGTTAATCCCATGATTAAGACAATTAAATTTAAGTGCTTTGATTTAATTGTACTAATGAGTTTGTTCAATGATGAGTATAATTATAAATGAGAACAGAAATAAAAAGTAAGACAGGATGAAGTCAGCATGAGACACAGCACAAGCTGAGTAGAAGTGTAACTCAGCATTATAGAAGAAAAGTCTTCCTCAGAACAAATGCTTAAAGAAGAAGCTGCCCGAAGACACTGAGTGGAATGGTACTCAGTCTTCGATATAAATAAAGAACAAAGACAACGTCAATAAAGTCAAGTTGAGTGTTCGTCAGGACAGCGCGAATGATCCGTTTACTAAAAGACAAGATCCGACATAAGTCTGCGCCAATACAGAAGCCTAGAAATTACGCCCAGAGACATTTCCAAGATGCATGGGTCAACTGGCATTTGGCTAAAAGACGAAACTGGCGCTAGAAGATGAACCTGGCGGAAGAAGACAAGCTTGACGCCTGCTAAATTCAGACGATGGGATTGGCCTGCAAAACTGTATGCTGACCAGTGAATGACGCAAGAAGACCGTTTGAATTCAACGGATTGATCCGAATTCAAATGATTGAAGCATCAGATTTCACTATAAAAGGACAAGTTTATCACTTGGATCCTTTTCCGAAATACAAAAGAGAAAAGCATACATACAAGCACATACAAACAAGAAAAAGCAAATTCTTACACCCAAATCTTATTTATGTGTGAAAGTCTAGATTGAATTTGTATTCATCTAAAGTGTTCTTCATCCAAAAAGAACAAGTCTGTATCAATTGTAAAAATTGAGAGAGTGGTACTGAGTACTCGGTTTTAGTACTCAGCGGTAGAGAAAATCTGAGTGTTCGGTTATAGCGCTCACTAGGGTTGAGTAGATGAATAGAGGACGGTACTCTTGCATACTCAATTGCTTGTAAACAGTTTGTGCTCTACCTTTAAAGAGCTCAGTAGTGGATTGAAAAAGCCGGGAAGGATTCTGGGGACTGGACGTAGGCGGTGAGGCCGAACCAGGATAAGTCTGTTGAGTAATTTCTAACTCTTCCTCTCAATATATATATGTATGTGTTGCTTGTTTAAATTACTCAGGATATAAATTGTATAAGCTGACACTGAGTAATCAGGAGTGCTGAGTTGGAAGCTAACCTTAAGTGTTAATTCCCAACTCACTAGTAAAACGGTTCTAGTCAGCCTCTGACTAAAGCTGTCTTACATCTCGCTCAGCCTTACTGACCAAAACTAAGTAAAGTAATTTAAAGAATTAAATTAAGTCAGCATAATTAAGCGAAAAAGTTACATTAGTTCCTAACCCCCCCTTTGGAACAAATTACATGGGACTAACAAACCTTGCTAAGTTTGATTCAAAAGCTGATGAAGCTATATTCTTAGGCTACTCAACAAACAGCAAAGCATATAGAGTTTTCAATAAACGAACTCAGGTCGTAGAAGAGTCAGTACACATTGAGTTCGATGAAACTAACCCCGCAGGGAAGGTCAGTCAACCGACTAAGGATGATCCATACTCAGCAGATGCTGACCAAAGTGGAGCCGCTGAGTTACCACTTCAAAGGCTGACCAAAGGTAAAAACGACACTCAAATTGTTTTCACTGACTAATCTATACCTGCAGAGATTGTTGAAACATAACCAGCCCAAGACACTACACTACCAAAAGAAATCAGAATCCCAAGAGGACACTCTAAAAGCACCATTCTCGATGCTGCTGAGAATACCCTGATGACAAGGAATCAACTCAGGAGATACCTCAACAATGTAGCTTTCGTCTCAGTTCTGGAACCGAAGAATTTTTCAGAAGCCGAGAACGACGAGTTCTGGATGAGTGCAATGCAATAAGAGCTTGATCAGTTTAAAAGAAATGAAGTTTGGGACTTGGTGCCAAACCCAAGAAGCTAGAAGACCATAGGAACGAGATGGGTCTTCTGCAACAAACTGGATGAACAAGGGAATGTAGTCAGAAACAAAGCAAGACTTGTAGCTCAAGGCTACAGTCAGCAGGAAGGTATTGACTACGGTGAGACCTTCGCCCCAGTGGCAAGGCTTGAAGCAATTAGAATATTGTGCGTATATGCCAGTTTCATGAATTTTAAATTATTTCAAATGGATGTTAAGAGTGCATTTCTTAATGGAGTTATAAATGAGGAAGTCTATGTTAGTCAGCCTCCAGGGTTTGAGGATCCTAAATTCCCAAACCATGTTTATAAACTCAAAAAGGCTCTGTACGATCTCAAGCAAGCACCACGTGCTTGGTATGAGAGGCTGACCAGTTTCATGCTGACTAGAAATTATGTTAAAGGCAAAGCTGATACAACCTTATTCATTAAGAGGAAGGGTAAAGACACCTTGTTGGGTCAAATATATGTTGATGACATCATTTTTGGTGCTACTAATGAGTCTATATGCAAGGAGTTTAGTAAGCAGATACAGACTGAGTTTGAAATGTCAATGATGGGAGAACTCAACTTCTTCCTTGGACTTCAAATCAAACAAGGAAAGAATGGCATCTTCATCAGTCAAACGAAGTATGCTAAGGAGATATTGAAGAAATATGAACTTGAAAACTGTAAGCCAATATCTACTCCAATGGGCACTGACACTGTCCTCTGTGCTGATGAAAGTGGTAAGTCAGTAGATAGCAAATTATATCGAGGTATGATTGGCTCTTTACTTTACTTAACAACTAGTAGACCGGACATTCAGTTCTCAGTATGTTATTGCGCTAGATATCAATCTAACCCTAAGGAATCTCACTACATAGCTGTAAAAAGAATCATTAGATATTTGCAAGGCTCAGTGAATGTAGGTTTATGGTATCCCAATACTCATTACTTTACACTTCTCGGATACACTGACGCTGACTATGGACAAGATAAGCTGGAGCAAAAAAGCACTTTAGGAGGATGTCACTTCCTTGGAAGCTGTCTTGTGTCTTGGTTCAGTAAGAAGCAGTCGTCAGTCGCCTTGTCAACCACTGAAGCTGAGTACATTGCTGCTGGAAGCTGTGTTGCCCAAGTCTTTTGGATCAAGCAACAGCTAGAAGATTATGGTGTTCAGACCAAAATAATTGAAGTTAAATGTGACAACAAAAGTGCCATTGACCTATCAAAGAACCCAATCCAGCACAGCAGCATGAAGCATGTCAGCATAAGGCATCACTTCATTAGAGACCATATACTTAAGTGTGAGATCAAGCTGACCTATGTCCCAACGGATGAGCAGCTTGCCGATATCTTCACTAAGCCACTGGCTCGTGAGCAATTCAACATACTTAGAGAAGCTATTGGTATGTTTAATCCTCTTCAATAAATTCTAAGTATAATTCATGCTGAGTAATTTGTTACATGCTGAGTGGCTATGCATGCTGAGTGCTTTTACTATGCAAAGTTATAACACTGACCTATACACTCAGCACTTGAACTGCTGAGTAACTACATTGCTGAGTAAAGCAACTTGCACAATTAGGGTTTGCACGCATATTTAAGTAGCCTCTAGGATGACGTAAGCGTCATCACTAGTAAAACCACGCGTCGTATCTCGCAATTAATGTCAGTTATTTCTGACTATCGATGGTTCAAATTCCCACCGTTCTCCCTGACCTATCAAATCAACACTTACCGGCTATAAATAGTGAAAGATTTCTCACTATTTGCTTTCTACGCTTGATTTTCGCATTCGAATTCTCTCTCTCTAAATCTCTAATCCTTCGACAAATTCCCAAGAACTCTTCAAGAACATCATGTCTGATTCCCAAAATCTCTCCGATGACCAGTACAAAGACAACCTATCAGATATCAATCTTCGCTCTCCACCTGAGCAGGAGCATGATGAAACCTCTGAAGAAGAAGCTCAGATGGGTCATGGTCAGCATGACAAACCCATGGATGAAGTCAGCATCCTTGGCATTGACCCCAACACTGAGCACTCAACTCCTTCTAAGAAAACGAAGAATAGTAAGAGTAAGAAACCTAAGGAGAGAACCTTTCTATCTATGTTCTCAGATGTTGAGGGTCTCGATGTCATCCCTTCACGATGGTTCTCCAAAAGCTTCGTCAAAGCTGAGAAACCCTACACCGACTAGATATCCAAGAACGGATGGACCAAACTCTTTTCTCTGAACGGTCTAACTTACCCCAGGCTGATGACTGAGTTCTACACAAACCTATTGGTTGCAAAAGACGATGTTGATTTTATGGTCACATATGTAAATAAAAAACAAATCATCATCGACCCCTCATACCTGTCCATTCTCTTAGACCTAAAGGCAGAAGGAGCTGAATTAAGGAAAACCAATGACTATAAACGAGTCAAATACAAAGCTGAATTCTGTAAGCCAGAAGGTCACTTCGGTGAAGTTTTGTGCACTTCACTAAGTCAGCATCAATGTCAAGCCCACTACATCCTGACCAACTATCTGTTCCCAAAGGTCAATGCCACATCTTCCGCATCCAACTTCGAGCAGTGCTTCCTCTGGCACATGCTGAACTACAAACCTCTGAACATGCCTGTGTTTTTTATCGGAGCATTTCAACGAAGCACTGGAGCTTTTCGAATGGGATCACTCATCACCGAGATCCTCAAGGATCATAAGATCAGCTTCAAAGGTGAAGAAAGCGTAGTAGGGACGGAAATCACCGTTGAAATCCTAGCTGGACTAGCACACAGCCTTCCTTTCAAATCCAAATCGAAGAAAGGAAAGGAAACTGTGATAGAAGATGAAGAGGAAATTGAGCTGCCCAGTAAAGGGAAAAAGAGAAAAGCAGACACGTCAGCTGCACAGAAAGATAAGCCGGCAATCCAGACTGCCAAAAGAATAAAAGTTGTGCTGGCCAAACCTTCTCCATCTGAGTCAGCTAAGAAGAAAGCTGAGCCTGCTAAGGCTGTCTAAAAATGACCTGCCACTGTCCAAGAAATTGAGGATGACCCAGAGGACACTGAGCCACCCCTAAAGAGGAAGAAGGCTTCTGGAGTTACACCATTGAATGCAAATCCTCTGGATTTTGCTATTCCAGATGACTCATTCTTCCTGCGAGCTTAGGAACCTGATAAAAGTTCACAGACTCCCAGTAGTCAGCAGAATAAGTCTGTCTCTGCTGAGAAGACAAAGAAGAATGCACCGAGCAACTCAGCTGCTAAAGAACCGGCTATTGAGCCAGAAACTGAGTCCCCTATTGACACCATGGCTGTTGAGGATGAAGACGTCCATCTTGATACCTCTCCTAAGTCAACGAACACAATCTTTGCTGACCAAACCCCCTCTCCAAAACTATCCAAAGAAGGCAGTGATAAACGATTCAAAAGGAAGTCACACAAACCACCAGTGTTTGATGTGCTCGATGACTCTCCCTTGCGTGATCCCATTGTCGACTTGACTGCATTGGAGTTCAACTTCTTCTCCAAACCTATTGCAAAGCCCACGTCAGTCAAGGAAAAACAAGCCTCTATTTCTCGTAGTCAGGAACATGCCGAAGCTGACGCTCCTCAAGGTCAGAAGTCTGTCGACACCGCTGCTCATGCCTCAACTGAGCAAGTGATCAAAGAACCTGCTGTTCAAGTAAATGAACAAGTATGTGAGAAAAGTCCTGCTCAGGACAATCTCGAGCTGACTCCTCCATAAGTCCAAACTCAGCTCCAGAATGACACTGAGCAGGTAGATAATGCTGCTGAACAACTCAATCCTCCTACTGAACAGTTAGTAAACCAGTCAGCACCTGCTGCTGGCCTCAACACTAAGTCTGCCACTCCCATTGCTCAACCTTCGCTTAATCAAGAGAGCACCTCCATTCCTAGTGAGCAATCCAATATCCAAACACCTACTGCCAACCAGAATTCAGTTCCTGAGAATTCATCAGCTGACCCCCTGAGCTTCCTCACTACTTCCCAGTCTGGGAAAAGAATACTACAAGCTGCTCAAGAACTGATCGCGGACATACAACGTACTCATGCCTCTGATGCTGAGTGCCATTCTGTTGAGCCCACTCAACTGAGCACCATAACGCAACTTCTGACTGAACTCAAAAGTCTTAAGGAGCTTTTGTGTGTGCTAACCGATATGGTTGCTCAGCAGCCAAAGCAGGAGTTTGCTACGAAGATGGCTAACCTTCATCTGCACATGGTGCACCACATGGATACCATTGAAGGAAAGCTCAATGCATTATCTACCGCAAACTCCAGTGTAGCCCAGTCAGCCCAAGTAGCTCAAGTCTTCACTGAGCCGACTGCCACTAGAGACTTGGTTTCGTCTTCCTCTCAATGCACTATAGAGCAAATCGCTGAAGCTATTCGTATGCTCAGCTTATCCAAAGAAGAGATGCAAACCGATCAGGCGAAGTCATCTGAAATCTTCCAACTCGCCAAGTCAACTTATCAGCATGTCACATATCAATCCAATCAGCGCCATCACTATGATGCTGCACTGCTCAGGATGTACCACCAGTCCTACGCCAAAATGACGGACTTCATTACCTGGATGGGAAAGTCACTTGAGTTCATACTCAGCGTCATCAGCTCTCATATGGAGATTCCGGCGTCCAACATGGCTGGTGGTATCCACGTGTTTGAAGGGCTTAAGCACAGTACGGGTCAACTCCAACAGTATTCCGCCTTGCTAACTCGTGTTGTTGATCAAGGGAAGTTTTATGCTGCTGTCCCTCAGCCCATTGATTCTGGCAAAACGGGGGAGAAAAACAAACATCCGGCAGACGGAACTCAAAAGAAGAAACATCCTGGTTCCACTTCTGCTGTCCCTCCCAGCACACAACCTCAGCAATAAGATACAACGAAGTCCAGTCAGCAAACTAAGCCCAAATCGAACCAAGGTTCTGTCAACATTAGGCGATAGATATTTTAACTTGTGTAAACTTAGTATTTGTTGCTGACATGTTTCTTGCTTTGCTGAGTTAATATATTATCGTATCTTCTTCTAAACAACTGTGTTACTTGTTTATCGCTTTATTATTATCTGCTGTGTTGATCTAGATTCATGTCCTTTCTCTCACATGTCTCTTTATTTAAATCTCATTGAACAAAGCAACTGAAGCTTGTGAACATAAAAATTAATCAAGTACTTGGCCATTGAGTAAAACTACTCAGCCCCAACTAATTCACTCAGCCTACTCTGATATCTGAACTTAATCTTCCGCTTAACCTAATATCAAATTTGAGTAAATTGAAAATGTTCCAAGTACTGACCTTACTCTGAAAACTGACTTTAGACTTACTTGATTAAGCCTTGAAATGTTTAAAGTAAAACTAAGTCAGTAGTTCAACCCTTACGGGGGAGAATCTTAAGAAGTTTAAGAAAAAGTCAACCATCATGGGGGAGCTTAACACTGAGTTCCTTATTGAATATTTTTGCCAACATCAAAATGGGGGAGTTTGTTGAAACACCTTTCCACATGATTTTGATTTGACAAAATTATTTAACAAGAATTAAATCTCTATGTTAAAAATATTCTAACACATTAAATTTAAAATGCTTTGATTTATTCATACTAATGTGTTTGTTCAATGTTGAGTTATTTAATTTATAAGACATTAAGTTTAATGTCACAAAGGCCCACAAGAGAAAGTCAAGTCAACGAATCAAAGCCTCACGGCCCAAGCAGATCAAAACGTAGTTCGTACTGATTAAACGCAAGCCTAGCAATGAGAAGGATCTAGAAGCCTTCGACCAAAAAGCTTCAAGACGAAGCTGCTGAGTTGAGCGACAAGAAAGTCAGGTCAGCGGCTGACCTGAATAAACTTGAAGACAAAGTATTTCTACTTTGGGTAAAGTTCAGAAGACGCAGAAAGCTGTCTGGAAGACTTTACCATAAATGTGGAGACATTCTGTTTTGTCTGACGGAA
Source organism: Euphorbia lathyris (assembly GCF_963576675.1). Taxonomy (NCBI): domain Eukaryota; kingdom Viridiplantae; phylum Streptophyta; class Magnoliopsida; order Malpighiales; family Euphorbiaceae; genus Euphorbia; species Euphorbia lathyris. The sequence continues at coordinate 134,662,669 of NC_088910.1, read as the reverse complement.
AGCTACTGAGCACTGCCGAAGACAGAAGATACAAGAATTTGATTGGCCGAGGACGCTGAGCACGTATTGAGTGAAAGCGACAGGAAGCCGTTTCCCTCCAACGGTTATTTCGAAATTCAAAATCACCAGTGCATCAAGTGTCACTATAAATATGCCACTCAAACGCTTCATTCGATGCAGATCTTCAATCAAGTCGAAACGCTGACCAAATTGTTATTCGAAGTTCTGTGAGAAAAGCAAAGCAAATCTTACACCAATTCCAATTCTGTGTAAAAGTCTAGAGTGATCTAAATCATCTAAAGTGTCTTAGCAATTGTTGTTTAGGACAAACAAACACTTATCATTTCTAGAAGTATAGAAAGGAGAGGCTGAGTACTCGGTCATAGTACTCAGCGGTAGAAATAGGAGTGAGTAGAGGAATAGAGGAAGGTACTCTTGTATACTCAGCTTTCTATTGTAAAAGGTTTGTGCTCTACCTTGAAAGAGCTCAGTAGAGGATTCTAAAAAGCTCGGAAGGAATTCCGGGGACTGGACGTAGACGGAGAGGCCGAACCAGGATACGTCTGCTGAGTAATATCTTTCTAACCCTTATCTCCTTAAAATTATTGCTTGCTATAACATTGCCTAGTTAAACGCTAAAAAGAACATAAGCTGAGTTGAGTGAACTGAGAAGCTGAGTTCAGGAATAGACTCAAGTGCTATCTCCTGACTCAAGGATAGATTCAGACTCAGTGACCTATTGACTAAGCTTGTATCTAAAACTTACTCAGTTTCACCGTGCTAAAAGACTTCGAGAAAGTCTAAGTTAAAAATTATCAGTCAGCCATACGTGAAATTTTTTAAATAGTTCCTAACCCCCCCTTGGAACTAATATTGTCACGTTACACGGGACCAACAACATGCTCATGCTTAAATCGGCAGAAAATGGATGAACTCGAATTAAAACTCAACGTCTTGCTAATGAGTTGTTTGCGAGTAGCTCATGTATTTATTCTCGAGCTTTGTTGCAAATAATTCATATTAATTATATTAATTTAAATATAAATGTACGAAGCATATGAAGATGTGAGAAAAACAGAGGAATGCCCAATAAAGAATAAGATGAGTTAAACAATGTTGATTAAAAGGGGAATTTGGAGTTCTTTCATCTCTACTGCTGTTTAACGGATATGGGTCTTGTCATCGGACAAATTTGGTTTTATCTTGTCCTTTCACAAGTTTCTACTTTTCTTTTCAATTCTTGCATCAAAAGTTCTTTTTCCATCTATGACATCATTGAGTAATCACTCTGGAGAATGCATTCTAGCTAAGAGAAGAGATTTTCAATGAAATCTCAGTCTTCAGCTAGCTGAGGCCATGACTATCAAAGAAGTTTTAAGTTGGCTTAAGATGCATCGCCCTAGTGAGAAAATTCAAATTCAGTCGGATTGTCTCGTCATAGTCAAGACAATTCAAATGAGTTTAGAAGGTCTTTCGTATTTAGTTGACATTATTTCTGATTGTATTCATTTATTACGAGATTTAGAGTGTTCTATCTCCTTTATTAAGCGTTCAGCGAATTCGGCTGCCCATGCTCTAGAAAAAACGGTCAATTCTGACGCGTTCTAGCGTCTTAACACACACGATTTAAGGTCTATTTGTACTGTTTCGCTTATTTTCAGTCGTCGAAATTCGAAACCGATGAAAGGTTGAAATCGATACACAGGACAGGGGAGATGAAAGGTTGAAACCGATAGAGAGTAGGGGGGAATATGAAATGTTTGAGGTATTTTGGGAAAGTCACCAAAGTATAGTCTAGATATATAGTGGATTGAGTAAATGGTCTAAATATGTAAACGAGTCTTCCATTTGACCCAGTTTTGTAATTTTCTCTTAAGAGATACATGAGCTCATATATATATATACTTGAATTGTCCTAAATCCTTTATGATTCTAATACATAGTCAATTCTAAAAGAGAGGAATTGTAGAGAATATTATCATCTAATTAGAGGATAATTGATAGTGTAATTATCTGTGTATAATTCTAATAAATCCATAATTATTTGTGCTACCAACGCTAAGGTGGTGTATGATAAAACTGAAAATTAAATGCTGAAAAAATAAGTACTGAATTTTAAATGCTGAAAGTATTAAATGATGTAACTTTTATAAAAATATTAGTTGATAATGTTTAACTTAAAATGTTAAGTAAAATATTTTGACTTATTAAAATAAGTGATTTTTAATTTAATTAACTAATTTAAGTGGTGGAGAAACAACCGTTATCAAACGCACTTAAATTAAATAAGTGCTTAACATTTTAATTTAAGTAATTAAGTGGGTTATCAAACAAGACCTAAAAGTAGAGAGAGAGATTCTATATTAATAAAGATGGTGGATATGCTCTTAGTGACTTGAGGAGTCACCAGAGGCCATTGAAGCTGATTTTTAACTCTCTTTCCTCAAATTTTAACTTAAGAATCAAACTAACAGACTGTGAAAATGCTCTTATACTTAAAAAAAAATTGCCCTTTAATTTATTAAATTAACCTACTAAATCTCCGAACTTTTCTTAAGTAGCATATTTTCTTCGTAAACTTGCTTACAATAATTTATTACCTATTAAAATGTAAGCACGTCAATTTATTCAAAATCTCATCTTGCTTTGTTATGCTGATTTTAGTAAGATCCAGAAGTAAATATAATGTTTTTCAAGTATAGGGAGACAATAGATTTTTTTTTTAAACAAGTACATGAAATTAAAACTGTATTAGCCTTATTTTAAACATATAGCTTCAACTTGTGCAAACTAATATAGTTAAAGCCAGTTTGTTGAAGAGATATAGAAGGTGTTTGGTTGCTGCTTTTCGACCTTCTGTTTGCCTTTTCATTTTGAAAGCGAGAGTTTTAGATATTTGGTTAGACACCTCCTGTTTGCCTTTTGTAGCTGAAAAGTACTTTTTTTTAAGCAGCATTTTCAAACAGCAAATCGTAATAGAAAACAGAAAACAGAAACATGTAAAACAAACGGGCCTCTAACCAGTTCTTGATTCAGTCCGGATACAATCTTGTTTTCTAGCTCTACTCTCCCCTTTCCTTTTCTTCTTCGGTTACTCTTTGGCAATGTTTGACCAATAAAGTTTACATTGTAGCGGTTAATTGATGATATTGGCGGAATTGATTATTATTTTATTTAATAGATTTGATTAGTCGTGTATCTTATTTGGTAAAATTTAACTAATTGTTAATTACTCGATTATATAAAATGATAGAGAAGGATATTATCTTTTATAGTTATTAATTTTTTTTAATAATTCATATTTAAACAGTGAGTTACTAATTGATAAATACTCTATGCAAATGAAAAAGATATTAATAAATTTTACAAAATAAAATTATATTACTGAAATATAGCTTTTAATGGTTAAATTTAATAAAAAAAATATATTAAAAAACTGGGTGTTATGATATTTATTATGAATTTTTTTAACATACAACTTCAACGTGTATAAACTAATATAGTGATCAAATTGACAAAAATTTAAATGTATTCTAGGTAATAGTGTTTTAACAAATACTGTATATATTTTAGAAATTACTATTCAAACCTTCTGAATGCCTGTATTAATTAAGCGGTTTTGATTTGAAAAGAAAAATATTTTTCTATTCATAAAATATCAATACTTGACAAATTATAAAGGATTAAAGACTTACTTCGTTTTTGACAAAGTAAAGTTTACTTTGTTTATTTACCATTGAATGATGATGGAGTTTAACAGAATAAGTTCATCCAACGGTGATAGCCAGAGAACTAATTAATTTCCCTAAACTACATCAGAGGTAGTAATTGATTTGTTGTATTCTTCTATTTCTTTCTTGTACACTTCCATGGATTCAGCAGCTTTAGCATTCCACTTTTGCTTCTCTTCTTCACTTAGTTCCTGCATAATCAATCATTCACAAAATCAGTTCAGAAACAGATAGATTCATTCGTTTTTCATTTCGTACCTTCCATTTCAGAGAAATAAGCGCATTGAGAGTCGCGTTGTTGGTCCCCGGCCGCTCTTCCATCAGAGTTTTTCTTGCTTCTTTGCTGCGGAGTAGAGTTAAAGTTAGAGTCAGCGACTTTTAGTATTGATGAAAGTGAGTGAAAGTGAGTGAAAATGTCTGTTTCGTCTCCTTTTCTAGACACGGTTTGGGTTTTATAGTGTCGAAAACGGACTACTTGGGTGACCGTGGTTTTCTTATGTTGTATTGAAAAAAGGGAGTGAAAACGGGTGAAAATGTCTGCGTTTTCCAGCCACGTTTTGGTTTTTATATTGTCGAAAACGGACTAGTTGGGTGACTCTGGTTTTCTTACGTTGTACACGGTCACCCAAGTAGTCTGTTTTCGACACTATAAAAGAGAGTTAAAATGGGTGAAAATGTCTGCCTTTTCCAGCCATGCTTTGGTTTTTATAGTGTCGAAAACCGACTAGTTGGGCGACAGTGGTTTTCTTATGTTGTACACAGTCAGCCAAGTAGTCTGTTTTTGACACTATAAAAGAGAGTGAAAACGGGTGAAAATGTCTGCCTTTTCCAGCCACGTTTTGGTTTTTTGTGTCGAAAACAGACTAATTGGGCAACCTCGGTTTTCTCACATTGTACAGGGTCACCCAAGTAGTCCGTTTTCGACACTATAAAAGAGAGTGAAAACGGGTGAAAATGTCTGCCTTTTCCAGCCACGTTTAGGTTTTTATAGTGTCGAAAACATACTAGCTGGGCGACCATGGTTTTCTTACATTGTAGAGTCTGATTTTTTACTAGTAATGGAAGATCAGCCTTTACGTAAAGGCTGATCGCCATTACTTTTCGGGGTCAGAAAAATGTCAAAACTAAAAGAAAACAGATCGGTTATGTTTAAACACGTAATTAGGGCTGTGTATTATGCGGTTAAAACAGCAAAACCGAACCAAGCCGCATTAAAATTCGGATTTTTGGTTCAGTTTTACAAAAATTACTTAAAAAACCGAACCGATTATACATGTATTATTTGTGAAAAATTAATATATATATATATATGTCATTCGGTTTTTAAGTAATTTTTGTAAAACCAAACCGGAACCCGATTTCGAACTGAATTTTAATGCAGTTCTGTTCGGTTTTGCAGTTTTAACTGCATAACGAACATCCCTAGTCACAAAAATGTTTCGAGATGGAGAGAAACGTTTCGGCTGTTTTACACCCGTAATGGCGAATCGACCTTTACACTACACTAATATCCAATCAGCCACTAATTTCTTGATTCTTAACCTTGTGTTTTTGGGGATTTTACCTGAACAGAAAGTAAGAACCTGCAGGCTTTTTGGGCTTGTTAGGATCAACATTTTGCTGCTTCTTCTTCAGTTTTTTCTCTTTAGTTTTCTGCAAAATCATGACTAATTAATCACAGAAACACACTAATTATCGTAATAAACGGCTTATTACGTTAAACATTAAATCAAACCTTGATTATGTATTCCGTTTTCTCCTTCCTCTTAAGCAACTGCAATGCTTCCTGTTTATGAAGCTTCAAAAGTTCTTCCTCTTCTTTCTTATGATTCATATCGTCTTCGTTCTTTTTCTGCTTGTAAGCCTCCATTTCATGAACATACTTCTCCTTGTTCTGCTTTGCCAGCTGAAAATTCGATAAAAAACGATAAGAAATCAAGTTCAAAAAGGACAATTCGCAACGTTTTCGATTTAGTTGTTGTGGTTAAACCTCTTCGTAAGGCCTTCGTTGCTCTTCTGTCATGTTCTTCCATTCCTCCCCAGCAATTTTCGCTACCTGCAGAACAAAACCCCGAATTTTCAGACTCGAAAGAGAAAATTGTATAGCATTATTGGATTGAAGTTCAAAAAAAACTTCAATTACCTCTAGGACGTTCTTGTTTTCTGTAAGTAGAGCAGCTCGTCTATCGTTTGAGAAGACGAAAAATGCTGACATTGGTTGTTTCGGCTTCAGGGGATCCTTTTCTTTCCTGTACATGAACATAACAGCAAATTAGCAATAATTATCAGGCAAAATTATGATTTCTGTCAATTTCACTCTATTCAGTCGAATTGGGTATCGGTGAGGGAATTTGTAACTAGAAATTTCCGTTCTGATGCTTAGTCCAAAAAAATGTTACATTTTGTTCTGAATCCCAGAAAATTAGCAATGATTATCAGGCAAATTTATGATTTCTGTCAATTTCACTCTATTCGGTAGCGAATTAGGCATTTGCGATGGAATCTGCAACGAGAAATTTCCGTCTATTGACCCTAAACATTTTGTTCTGAATCCCAGCAAATTAGCAATAATAATCAGGCAAATTATGATTTCTATCGATTTCACTCTATTCAGTAGTGAATTAGGCACAAGCAACTGAATCTGAACGAGAAATTTCCGTCGCTGATGCTTAATTCAGAACAAATGTAAGTTTAATATAATTTTGTCTATTGATCCAAAGCATTTTGTTCTGAATCCGCCACTATTCAAGGAGAATGAAATTACTTGATCTTCTTCTTGTTATCCTTTTCGGCTTCTTCCTTGAATTGTAGGTATTGTTCAAGCAATTCCATTGCTGTTTTTTGCTTCTGTTCTTCTTCCAAAAGCTTCATTGCTTCAATCTCCCTCTTCTCCTTGTTGATTACTTGCAGATAAGCCTCCTTTTCCGCCTGATACTTCTCCTCGTAAGGCTTCTTTTCCTCCGCGGTAACATTCTTCCACTTCGCTCCTAACATGTTTGAGATGTCTTTGAATTCTGCATCTGGGTTTTCTTTCTTCATCTGCATAACAAAAACCCCCAAATTCAAAAGATCAATCGGTGCCAAAAAACCCTAATAAAGTACAGATTTGTTCATAAAAAACCCCCCAAATTCAAAAGATAAATCAGTGCCAAAAACACTAATCAAGTGCAGATTCTTGTTCAAAGAAAACCCCAAATCTAAGGATAAATCAGTGACCAAAACCCCCAATAAAGCACAGATAACCCCAAATTCAAAGATAAATCACTGCCCAAAACCCCAATAATGCACAGATTACATAACAAAAACCCCCAAATTTAAAAGATAAATCAATGCCAAAAACCCTAATAAATTACAGATTTTTGTTCAAAGGAAACCCCAATCCAAAGGATAAATCTGTGACCAAAACCCCAATAAATCTCAGATATCCAAAGGATAAATCACAGCCCAAAACCCTAATAATGCACAGATTTACATAACAAAAAAATCCCAAATTCAAAAGATGAATCAGTGCCAAAAACCCTAATAAATTACAGATTTTTGTTCAAAGGAAACCCCAATCCAAAGGATAAATCTGTGACCAAAACCCCAATAAATCTCAGATATCCAAAGGATAAATCACTGCCCAAAACCCTAATAATGCACAGATTTACATAACAAAAAAAATCCCAAATTCAAAAGATGAATCAGTGCCAAAAGCCCTAATAAATTACAGATTTTTGTTCAAAGGAAACCCCAATCCAAAGGATAAATCTGTGACCAAAACCCCAATAAATCTCAGATATCCAAAGGATAAATCACTGCCCAAAACCCTAATAATGCACAGATTTACATAACAAAAAAAATCCCAAATTCAAAAGATGAATCAGTGCCAAAAACCCTAATAAATTACAGATTTTTGTTCAAAGGAAACCCCAATCCAAAGGATAAATCTGTGACCAAAACCCCAATAAATCTCAGATATCCAAAGGATAAATCACTGCCCAAAACCCTAATAATGCACAGATTTACATAACAAAAAAACCCCAAATTCAAAAGATGAATCAGTGCCAAAAACCCTAATAAAGTACAGATTTTTGTTCAAAGAAAATCCTAAATCCAAAGGATAAATCAGTGACCAAAACCCCAATAAATCACAGATATCCAAAGGATAAATCATTTCCCAAAACCCCAATGATGCACAGATTTACATAACAAAAACCCCCAAATTCAAAAGATAAATCAGTGCCAAAAACCCTAATAAAGTACAGATTTTTGTTCAAAGAAAACCCTAAATCCAAAGGATAAATCAGTGACCAAAACCCCAATAAATCACAGATATCCAAAGGATAAATCATTTCCCAAAACCCCAATGATGCACAGATTTACATAACAAAAACCCCCAAATTCAAAAAATAAATCAGTGCCAAAAACCCTAATAAATTACAGAATTTTGTTCAAAGAAAACCCCAAACCAAATGATAAATCAGTGACCAAAACCCCAATAAAGCACAGATAACCCCAAATGCAAAGGATAAATCACTGCCCAAAACCCCAAATCCCAATGACAAACGGTGCTCAAAATCACAAAGTAAAGTATAGATAATTTTGTTCAAATAAACCCCCAAATCCCCAATAAAATTAGTGCCCAAAACCCCAATAAAATACAGATTTTAAAACACATTTCTCTGTTTTACCTCATTCCATTGATCTTTACACCACAAGATGTAAGGTGCAGATGGCCTTTTCTTTTCATGGCCGCCTTTCTTCTTCTTCTTTTTCTTCTTATCTTGATCATCTTTCAGCGGCTGTGCAAGAGGGAAACTCTGCAACGACATCAATTAGACAAACTCTCAATCGAATTAAACCCTAAACAAGAAGAACCCTAATTCAGAAAATCAAAACTTACCATATTGGGTTTAAACTCCTTCAATTTCTGCAATTTCTTCAACTCCATCTGCAATTTCTCTTGCTCTTTCCCTCTATTTCCAAGCTCCTCCTCTTTCGCCTTCAGGATCTCATCTTTCTCCTTCAACAGCTCCTCAGTCTTCTCTTTCTCAAGCTTCAATCTCTGAAGCATTTCTTGCATTTCTTCCATTTCCTTCTCAAAAGAAGACTGTTTATTAGCTTGCTTGGCTTTAGTAGCCCTGCCCTTAGATTTCTTCGGCGAAGAATGGGGTTGAGAGAGGTTTTCTTTCAACGACGGATCAACATCCGATGAAAGAACGACGACCGGAGAAGCGACGGAAATCTTCTGAGCGATTATGTTAGCCTCATTTGTTGAAGGGTTTTTCTGTTTCAGTGGGTTTCTTTTGTTTCTTGGTTTCTTTGAAACCGGTGGATCGGATTTGATGGGTGTAGAAGTCGCTAAATCAGCCATTGTTGATTTTAACAGATTGAAGAGATTTTGATTGATTGTGAATAGTAGGTTGACGACAGAGATTCTTGAGATTTATATGGGGAGGAAGAATGGGGAGCGCATAACGGTCCTATTTTTCAAATTCGAATGAATTATTGATATTGTAAAAGCATTTGAAGTCCGATTAAAAGGATTAAAAAGTTGGGTAAATTTACCTTTAATACTGTCAAGCAATCAATTTTATTCCTAATTAATAGAAAATTTGAATTGATTCATTTCACCGTTAAAATATTTCCTATCAAAATGATAGGTTATTTGTTGGATAAATTACATCTACGGCCGTAATATTAAAATAAATAGAGTTAAGTGGTCTCCGATGTTAAAAATGTAAAGTTCAATGATCGTGCCATTAAGAATTAAAGTTCAATGGTCATAATGTTAAAATGGGTAATGTTTAATAGCCATGGATGTAATTTACACAAATGCTATTGAACTTTATTTATTTTAACATTATGGTTAATTATTTGGTCACTGAATTTTACACGTTTTAACATCGGTGTCTACTCAACTCCTCAAAACGACTGTTGACGGTCTCAAAATAAATTTTTTTGAAGAGTTAATGATATTCTAAGAAATTTTAATTCTTTGAAATTTTTTGTTTTGAGGTTATTTATGTGTTGTTTAGTTAGGAGAGATATTGAATATTTAGATAAAGAAACATAAAAAAAAATGTGATTTTGGAAAATTAAAAATGTGACTTCATGGTAAATGTCGTTTTGAAAACCTTTAATTCTTGAATATTTTCTTTTTGAGGTCGTTAACAGTCATTTTGAGGAGTTAGTTAAGTTGAGTGGTTACCGGTGTTAAAAAATATAAAGTTCAGTGGCTATACCGTTAAGAATTGAAGTTCAGTGGTCATAATGTAAAAATAGATAAAATTCACTGGCCATAGATGTAATTTATCCCAAATAATTGAGATAAGTTTTCTAAAGTAGGAAATTGTAATTTTACCTTTAATATTATCTAGCAATCAATTTTTTTCCTAATTAATAGAAAATTTGAAACCTAACTAATACAAAATTTGACAGTAAAAAATATTGGGTAAATAATTGTGATTTTGGAAAATAAAAAATGTGGTTTCATGGTGTCGTTCTCAACAACTTTAATTCTTGATTTTTTTTCATTTTGAGATCGTTAACGGTCATTTTGAGGACTTAGTTAAAGTTGAGTGGCCACCGGTGTTAAAAATTGTAAAGTTTAATGGCTATACCGTTAAGAGTTGAAGTTCAGTGGCCACAATATTAAAATGAACAAAGTTCAGTGGCCATGAGTGTAATTTACCCAATGAATTATTGAAATTGTAATCCCGGTTAAAAGATTAAAAAGTTGGGTAAATAATTGAGGTAAGTTTTCTAAATAGGAAATTGTAATTTTACCTTGTACTGTCGCATTTGTGACAAAATGCGACAAATTTCGTCACAAATGCGACAACAATGGAGGAAAATTGAGAAAAATTGTGGAAAATAGAGGAAATTAAAACAATACCATTACAGATGAAGAAAGAGGCAAGACCAACAAGAAAAGCAAGCGTATAAGCTAAAAACATACCATTTCTACGAGAAATTGAATATAATACGTCAATAATCTCAAAAATCGCTAATGATTGGTATCAGAAATTGAAGAAAATGAACCGAAGAAGAACAAGAAGAAGAAGAAGCGGAAGAAGAAGAAGAATCAGAAGTAGATCGATGATTGAATAGAACTAAGGGTAATTTTGTCCAAAATGGTTGAAAATGTCTAATTTGGTAAAATGGAAGCAAAGTGGGTTAGATATGTAAAATGCCCCTCTTAATTGGGCTAGATTTGTAATTACCCCAATAATATTTCATCAAAGTACTTATTACAACATAAAACATGGGTAAATTTCATCGATGGTGTACAACCTTTGGTCCATTTCACACTTTGGTGTACAACCTTCAAGTTGTCACACTAATATATACGAACTTATAAGTGACCTCCCACTTTGGTGTATAGCAGGTAAAAATGACCGGTCAACGCGAAGTCAACGTGCCACATCAGCAATTTGACCGATCAAAAAGTCAAAATTTGACCACTTAAAATAAAATTACCTCCATGCCCTCTCATTCTTCCTTCCATTTCCCTTTCCCTTTCTCTCTCTAACTCCTCTATCTACCTTATTTCTCTTCATTTAATCTCTTCATTAAATCACAATTACTAAAAATTGGATTGAAATTGAGATACAATGATTGAAATTAAGATACAATTATAATAATGAAACTAAAGATGATACTAAGAAACAAGACCTACCAGGAACTTTCTTTTGAATCTCCATTTCTTTCATTAAGGTTTTAATTCTCTTCGTGTCACTGTATCTACCAGCTTTCGCATATATATCACATAAGTTGGCATATGAAGCATGGTTTAGTGGCTCCAAATCAATTAAATACAAGTAAATCAACAAAGCAAGCGTAGTGATGAACTTGAGGCTCAACTGAGTAAATCTGTTTCATTGCATAAAAACACCAGCGGCGACCTAATTCTACGAATCCAGAATGAGCACAAACTGACAATAACCCTACAAACGTTACATGGTTAGGCTTTGCCCCTTCTGCTTGCATCTCTCTGAATACATCAAATGCCAATTTACCATATCCATGAAGTGCAAGTACTGAAACAATTCCAAAGCCTCCTTTGGCCGGCTGCCCTGAACTAACCCCGTTATAATAGAATTGCAAGTAATGATATTCCTATCCTTCATTTCTCGAAATAAATCTAGAGCCTGGTCGAGATCTCCACTTTCTCAAATACCCAATAATCATCGAATTCCAAGAAACAACATCTCTATCAACCATTTCATCAAACACGTTCCTTGCATTATTCGCAAACCCACAAGCTGAGTAAAAACTTATCAATGAGTTTCGAACAAAGAGATTAAATAAAGATATTAATGGATAGAAATAAGGGAGAGATAGGAGTTAGAGAGAGAAAGGGAAAGGAAGAAGGAGAGGGTATGGAGGTAATTTTATTTTAGGTGGTCAAATTTTCACTTTTTGACCGGTCAAATTGCTAATGTAGCATGTTGACTTCGCGTTGACCGGTCATTTTTACCTGCTATACACCAAAGTGGGAGGTCACCTATAAGTTCGTATATATTAGTGTGACAAATTGAAGGTTGTACACCAAAGTGTGAAATGGACCAAAGGTTGTACACCATCGATGAAATTTACCCCATAAAACAGTATAATATATGTTATATATTTATATTAATCTATGTTATAATCTATGTATTTATATTAAGCAGTATAATCTATGTACATATTTATATTTATATTTGCGTTGCCTTTATTGTCAAATGGCATATATATATATATATATTTTAAATTTATATTTATTAAACGGTTCGGTTAACCGTTAACCACGGTTTTTGAACACTCTAATCCGAAACCGAAACCTATCTATTTTTCTAACCATTAAGAAAACCACCGGTTCGATTAACCGAATTTTCCGGTTTGGATTATCGATTTTCGGTTCGATTACCGGGTTGATCGGTTTTTTTGCCCACCCCTAAGGGGGAGTGACCTGTCACACTGGACTTGTCACTAGGTATGTCGGCTTTCTACCATCTCTAGTAGTCATCCCCCTACTACTACGAGATGTGACCTCTTGGATGTAACACTGCTGCTTATATATGAATAACATCATCCGTGTATTGTTCATTGTTGTGTGCCTTATATGTTCCTCATGTGTGTGTATGAATGTGATGGTTGCCTATATGGTTATATCGTACAATATGACTTATACCTAACCCTCCATGTGTGGTTATTGCAGATAGTGTGATCTAATTCCCTTGATTGGCTTACTTTGGGGGAGATAAGTAAGCGCCACACGGGCCCCGATGACTGGTCCCGTGACACCTAGGTGGCTGAAAGCCACTGACTCGGCGATCAAACAGAAAATATGTTTTTATTATTATAATTTACTTATGAGCATACTTTTGGTAAATTGAGTTTATTATTTTCAAATATTTTTGTTTAATTGTGCTTTTTACTTGTTTCCATCGTATGGTTGAGATTCTAATGACACTTTCAATTTTTTTTAATGATATGGTTATTAAAATATTTTTTTACACGTTTTTAAGGATATATGTTACAGATTTACATATTATTAATTTTATAATATAATACATATTTTAATTACATTTATATAACAAAAAAAATACAAATCTATTTAATACCCGGTTAATATCCAACTAATCCCTGATTAATCCTCAAGGGTCATCCGTCTGATTAACACATCACATTTTTTAAAACCGTCATAAAAATGCCCCTAATATTGTCAATTAATGATGTTTGAAATTGGTATAGTTTACCAATATTAAGCCGTTAATTACATCATTAAGGGTCATCTGTCTGATTAGTACATCACATTTTTTTAAACCGTGATAAAAATAGCCCTAATATTGTCAATTAATAACAATTTTACCTCTTAACGTCATAAATGATGTAATTAACGGCTTAATATTGGTAAACTATACCAATTTCAAACATCATTAATTGCTATCAAGTTTGCATTTTCTAAGAAATCTATGGGAAGAACAATGCTATATATAGTAAAACACTAACTTCAATGAATCATATTCAATTTAGTCCCTATAAAAATGAAGAAGAAACTACGTGATAAATAATAGGGATAACGTATCAAAATAGACCTATAGTTTGTGAAAAAGTATCAAGATGGACTCTACGTACAAAATAGAATCAATGTAGACTTAAAGTTTAAAAAAAAAGTACCAATTTAGGCCCGATAACAAAATGTCACACGTCATTCATATTACTCTGTTAAGTTCTGATTTCTACCTCCACGTACAATTGACAGAACTTAACATAGTGATATGAATGACGTGTCATGTCCCGTTACCGAGACCTAAATTGGTACTTTTTTTTTTAAATGTTAAGCCTATAGTAGTGTTATTTTATACGTGGAACCTAAATTAATACTTTCCCAAAAATCATAGGGCTATTTTGGTACCTTATCCCTAAATAATACTACATGGATTACAATTGAGCTTCTCTATCTGCAATGTATACTGAAATAACTGTCAAAAACCCCGCACGGATGAATCAAGCTCGAAAGACCATGGCCGCGGATAAGATGGTTAAACAAGGAAGACGGCAAAGACCCGAGCCTGCATTTCACAGTTCATAACACTTCCATTCATCCTTTTACCATAGAATCATATAGCAGCGGTTTAATCCGCGTAACTCGGGCTCGTTTCTTAACTGTTTTAACCGCCATCAATAATACAGGTACTGGTTGTTTCAACCGTTAACTACCATCTCCATGATCACATCGTTCCAATAGTCAATTGGTCCGGGCAAGCACCAATGCAGACAGTCATTCTGAACTGTGGCATTTTTGTCCACAGCAAAAGGTTGGAACTGTCTGTATGGACCTGGATGCCCGTCCGGCCTTGATAATAAAAGCTTCGTGAAGTCAAGAAGTTTAAGGTTTACCCCGTTTTCGGATGCTTTAACTGATGCTTTCTCAAACTCCGCTAACTCAACATCTCGTAGAATCCTGTTTAAGTCCTTTAGTTCAATCTCACCGTCTTTAGTGGGAGTTATTTTCTTACAAGTCCCTCCGTTGTGCCATTCGCCATTCTCGAAATGATCAGGAGTCGATGTCCTAAAAAAGATCAACCCTTTGTGGTTGGACGTTGAAATGAAGTCCATAGCGCTCCGAAGGGCTCTCTCGTAAGCAAAGACGAAGCCCTGTTCAGTCAGGTTCTTTCCCGGACAAATGTGGCAGCCGACTATGGTGTTGTTCTCGTGGTAGATTGCGGCTTTGAGGAACCATTTGCCTGTAGAGATGATGGCATAGTCTACATTCTGGTATAAATTCGTCCAGTTTTTATCAAGTTTGTCAAGATGTAGCTCAATTTCAGCTGACGAAACACCGTTATCGTCCTCGAAGATTGCAGCTTCGACGAGGAAAGGCGACCAAATAGCCGATATCGTAAAGTTGTAAGAAGGAAAGTGCCATCTTTTTGACTTGTATTGTTCATCATGGTAAACTTCAATTGCTTGATCAACCTGGAAAAACATGGCTAGAAAGCAGTAAGATTTTATTTTATTTTGTTCAGTGCAGAATTGCAGCAATTTAGTGAACACTGCAAAAAACAGAAGCATTCGGTACCATGAAAGTAAAATAATTGTTAGTAATAACAGTTACGAAGACGAAAACAGCACAGACAACGCGTTTCGGGTAACCTCACGGACATTCACTTAAGTTTGTACAATATCCTGATTAGGGCTGTAAACGGGACAGGGATTCTCCGTCCTGTCGGAGATCCGTCACGACGGGGAATCCCCGATTAGAATCCTCATGGGGAGGGATGAGAATTGTTTTCTCCCTAGCAAGCAGGGATGGGGATAGCTATGCCCGCCCCGTGGGGATCCATGTACATGTCTCCGATATGTCTCCACCGGAATCCACGCGGATCCCCGTTTCAACATTTATTTTTTGTGATTCTTTTTATAATTATTAGGTTAAGTCAATTTTATTCTTTCTTTCCGCCACTCATCTCAAATTTCATTTTATTATTTATCGTTATATTATGCCAAATGCCAAGATGGAAAAAAAAATAGAATAAAAAATTTATATATATTAAAAAAATAATGAAACAGGGAATAAGGATCCCCACAAGGACGGGGACAAAATTTTCCCCATTGAGGTTTCGGGGACGGGGAATCCACGATAGGTCGGGGAGCGGGAATGGGGAATGTAATCCACGCCGCCTGACATCCCTAATCCGGATAAGGTCACAAAAGTTCATTTTATATCAATAAAATAGTTCATCTTTTCATTTTATACCAATAAAATCATTTTGAACATTTTCATGTCAAATTCTCGCCATAAATACTGACTAGAATGCTTAGTCAATTTTCAGGCCGATAAAAAAAAAAATTTTGACACTGGGTTCGGGGCGGGTTAGTTTATTTACTACGTTAATTAAGGTTAAATAAAGGTTGGAAGCTAAGAGAAAATGGGTGCCACATAATGTAACCTGGTTGAATTGACTCGAGCAATAATTCGGTGAAAACATTCAAACTGACTTTATTGGTGCAAAATGCAAAGATAGTTTTGTGATCTTATTGGAGACATTGTCCAAACTTAAGTACGGTTCGTGCATATCATGAAATAACACATAAAAGATGTGCAATAAGGCAAGGATTCTTCTGTAACGAACCTGTCCTGAGGGGGTGGCGTTGGCATGGACGGCCTAAGCAATGAGTAATCTTAAAGGATGATGATGTGGGTATAGATGAATTGAATCCACATCGGAAACGAAAAGAGTGACTAGGTTGTACTAGTAATATGTGTTTTCAATACATGTAGATGTGTTTTAAAGAGGTTAGGCTCAATGAATGAGACTTGGACGAAAATGGATAATATCTACATGGTATTAGACCAGACTATTCAAAGCGGACAATATGTACATAGTATTAGACTAGATGATTACACATTATGCGAAATTTATGCTAAACAAAGCAATCCGGATCAAACTGAAAAGGCACAGACAGGACATATGCGAAGACTAGCTTAAAAAGGATAAATTACACCATGGCCACTGAACTTTACTCATTTTCATGATATGGCCACTCAACTTTATAATTTCTAACATTATGGCCACTAAATTTCAATCATCGCCTCAAAATGACTGTTGAGGACCTCAAAAAAATTCCAAGAATTGATGATATTCTAAGCAACTTTAATTTTTCAAAATTTTCGTTTTGATGTCATTGATGTGTTGTTTGGTAAGGAGGGAGAAAGTGAATTTTGAGAGAGAGAGAGAGCTCCACAAATGGCAATTTTGGAAAATAAAAAATGTTCTTCTAAACAACTTTAATTCTTGAACATTTCCATTTTGTGGTCGTCAACGGTCATTTTGAAGCATTAGTTAAAGTTTAGTGGTTATAATGTTAAAAAATATAAAATTGAGTGACTTTTATATTAAGTTTTGAAGTTTAGTGGTCATAGTGTGAAAATAAGTAAAATTCAGTGGTCATACGTGTAATTTACCCACCTTAAAAACTGAGGCAAACCAAGTGCAGATTTGGTTCTCCTTTTAGTTATAGTAACGAAACAACTATTAATAGCTATTTTAGAACGAAAAGCAGCTAATATCTACTAGCTACGACTACGAGCAACAACAAACATTTAACAAGAGCAGCAAATAGCAAACAGTAAACAACAACAGAAAACTTACTGTAGATAGCATGCATAACAATGACTGGACATGGTTGCGAGATATCGAATCACCAATCAACGCCCACGTTTTATCCGTCATCAACTCCAGAAATCTCTGTGCATCAAATGGAGGCAATTCACAATTTCGTGGATTCCATCTCCAGTATAAATAACCTGAATCTGGTCGCCCATTTCTCATACAATTTTGGTGACCCTCAATCAAGGAGCAACTGGAGTTTGTGTATAAAGGGCCTGATGGTTCAGGAACCCAATCCCCAACAAAAAGATCACATTTTCCTTCATCTACTGCTGCAAAACCAAACCTTAATAAGGATTAAGAATCGAATCGCTGTTGACTACAGTGGCGAATACAGAATTGCTTCGTTGGAGGCTAATTTTACACTAACTACACTTTTTTGGGCCAAAAGTATTTTTTCAATCTCATTTTACATCTTTTTCAGCTAATTTTTTTTTTCCACTAGATACTTTTGGGGCGGCCATCTTGCACCCCAAACCCTCAATTTGCCGGAGATAGGGGTTGGAACCATCTGATAGGGGTGATTCCGAAGGCCAGTTGAGCGGCCCCCTGTCTACACCCCTGGTTGACTATAATAAGCTTGATATACGGAATAGGGAATTAGATATGCAATGATAAGAACATGAGATTTATATGGTTTGCCTAAATTCACAGGCAACGAAGAGCATATAATTCATTAGTAATAGACGAGTTGGTACAGCACTAAAAATCTCATCCTTTACCTAAGTTTGTAGCTCTAAGATTCTATTAGACCCAGTGATACCCAAAGGTTGATTCATATGCATATCCCAAGAATACAAGCTATCAAACTCTCGGAAAAAATAAATAAGCAAACAATGCTTATCTTTTCCGAAAAGGATTTAACGAAAGAGAAAGTTTTGGCTTAATACATCAATGATCTCCTATACTCGGGCCAAATAATACGATTGCCATTCCAAACTTTAAAATGTTTCATTAGCCTCGTGAACTTGTTTAAAGTGACTATTTGCCTCATAAACTTGATTAGAGTGACCCTTTGATGAAAAAATAGCTACGAAACAGTAATGGAAACAGAAAGGAAACGGACACAAAACTTAGAAACGCCAACGAAGAAGAGTTTCCGTGCAACATAGGCTCCAACTTATCCAAATCTCTACTTTGTTGTGACACGCATGACCTACAGATTAATCATATCACTTTAAGCAAGCTCAGACACCTAGGAAAAGATTCCTAATATATTAAGCCAAAAGTTTTCAATCAACTAGAATTTTTCAATTCCTATTCTAGTTAAGAAAACCAAACAAAATAAGAAACAATAACCTTATGTAGAACACAACTAAAAGGGTAATGACAGATCTGCAAAAACCTAAAATGTAATAGTTGATAAAAAAAAACCCCCAAAATCTCATATTTCAAATCGGAACAATCTCTTTAGATCTCAAGCTACTAAAGCCCTATTTCTTGATTAAGATGATTCCCGTAACCAGCTAACTTAATACACTGGACCAAAATGGAGGAAAAGGAAGAGCGAAATCAGCAAAAAAACCCAACTCAAACCACACAAGTTCAATTACCTTCCGGCGGCGGCGCTTCATCTTCAGTTTGCTGCACATCAACAGAAACATTCGCCTTTGAAGTTTCAACAGCAGCAGGAGAATTTAACTCTGCAAGTTGATAAAAAAACCCCAAAATCTCATAATTCAAATCGGCACAGTCTCTTTAGATCTCAAGCTACTAAAGCCCTATTTCTTGATTAAGATGATTCCCCTAACCAGCTAACTTAATACACTGGACCAAAATGGAGGAAAAAGGAAGAGCGAAATCAGCAAAAACAAAAACCGAACTCAAACCACACAACTTCAATTACCTTCCGGCGGCGGCGCTTCATCTTCAGTTTGCTGCACATCAACAGAAACATTCGCCTTAGGAATCTCAACAGCAGCAGGAGTATCTAACTCTGCACTATCAAGAGGAGGAGGTGGATTTTGAACATCAACAGCAGCAACAGGCGGTTTTGAGAAACCATCGGAAAAACGAGCATTTCCGAGTTCATTTTTCTCTACAAAAGCCTCATCCAAATCGGGTTCAAATCTAGCAGTTTGATAGAAGAAGAGCTTGAAAGCAAAACCTGTTAATAGAACGACAACAGCTAGCTTCAATAACCAATGATTGTGCTTGTTCAGAGACCAGATTTTCGAAATTAATTTCATTTTTCTTTCCACTGATCTGCTCTGATTTGTTGTGTTTGCTCGAATTGGATTTGATTTCAGAGATGTTGAGGTGAAATTGAGCAATGATGATGAAGAATTGAATGGGTTTGTTTGAGTAGAAAAGATGAATCAAGCGACCGACAATGAGTACAGTCAATAAATGGTCATGAATTATGTTATTTATGGGAGGAATAACTAATAACTGATACAGAGAAAAGAAAATGAAATTTGGAAGAAAGATTGTTCCTCACTGGTCACTCTTTTTTTTCCCCCTTTTTTTCTCTTTTCCTTTTGCCTTCATCCATTATTTTCAACCCAACATACGTAAAAAAAAAAAATATATATATATATATATATATATAATCAATTAATCACTCGATTGTAAATAAAAAAAATAAATTACATGCGAAATATATACTGCACACACCTTAAAATGTTATTACATAATCCACATAATAAATTAAAAATGAAGTTTTTAGTTAGTAATGAGCTGAGCCGCTCGCGAGCGGCTCGGTGGTCGGTTCGATAAAAGCTCGGCTCGATTCGGTTCGATTTACTGGCTTGGTTCGTAAACGAGTCGAGCTTGAGCAGGCCAAAACTCGGTTCGAAAGCTCACGAGCAGGCTCGATTAGAACATATAATTTTAGTTTTGTAGAAAACTATATAGTTTTGTATTAGTTCATAAATATCTAAACTTAATATTATTTATTTTGCTATTAGATGAGTTCGTTCACAAACATAATAAATGAGTAATAGACGAACTATTTGCGAGCAAACTTCATAAATATAATTAACGATTTACTCACAAACAATTTATGGTTAGATAATTTTCTTAATGAACCAAGTTTAGAGAGGATTTTGGGCTCGAAACAAGCTCAAAGTTCGGCTCGAACTCGTTTTATTTTCTAATGAGCTGAGCCGACTTTGAGAAAACCAAAGCTCGGTTCAGGCTCAAGCTCGAAATTTTATAGCGAGCGAAGTTTGAGCAGGCCAAAGCTCCGCTCGGCTCAATTACAGCCCTACCAACAGTCTCTTAGTTGGCTTTGAAGTTAAAATTTGAGAAGAGAGAATTAAAAATCAACTCCAACATCGTCTTAGTGGCTCCTCAAATCACTAAGAGCCTCTCGATCCCCTCTCTTTCCACCTCTTAGTGACTCCTTAATTCATTTTTTATTGAGGAGTCTCTCTCATCTCACTATTAGTAAACATAACAACAATTAATAATTTTAATGATAAATAATAAATAAAGAGTGAATATGAGGAGTATTGCTGGAGATGATATGTCTTAATTACTTTTAAATCACTAAGAGTCAATTATTTATATTTTTTTAGAGAGTGCACTAAGAGTCTCTTGGAGATACTTTAATATTTCAATCTTTTTTAAAGACTTTAATATTTTTAATAGCTTATGTTTATTGTTTTCAAAACGTATTGTTGGAAATTTTTCGATTAGGGAAGATGGAGCTATTGATATTCGAGAGGTTCATTAAACTCAAGGATTTGTCCAAAAAGCTTGATTCGCCCCCTGAACTTTCAAAGCATTTCGATAACCCTCTCAACTTGCATAAAATGTTCAATTAGCCCCTTGAACTTACGTAAAATGTAATCAATTGATCACTCGATTGCAAAAAAGTAAGTTAAATGCGGAAAATGTATTCCACGCATTTTAGAATGTTATTGCATAATTAAAAAATAGATTAAAAATGAAGTTATTATTTGCTCAACTATACAACTTGTCTTCTCTAATGCTAGAACCATATACTGGTTGTTTTACTTTTTTTAAGACTCTTGTAATACATTTTCCGCATTTAACTTATTTTTTATTTTTGCAACCGAGTGATCAATTGATTACATTTTATGCAAGTTCTGAGGGCTAACTGAATATTTTATACAAGTTGAGAGGGCTATCGGAACACTTTGAAAGTTTAGGAGGCCAATCAAGTTTTTTGGACAAATTCAGGGGACAAATAACGTATTAAGCGAAAAAAAAATTAATGATTTAAAATACTATTTTCAGCTTACTACTCAAAAAGTATACCAAAAGGTCAAATTAAATACATATATTTTTGTAACTTTTTCACATGGTTACTTCATGATTTTGTCTAAAATATCTTCCATGTCCTATTATATTATGTATATTTTTGTATGGATTATTAGAAAAATAATATTAGGATTACACTCTCAATGATTATTTTATTTTCAACTGCAAATCCTGATTGGATAATTCTAATTTTAAATTAGTTGATATTAAGACTAATCTCCTTTTTAGAGTCTTAATATCTGAATAATTATCTAATTATGGAGGATGTGCTAAATGGAAATCCAACTTGAGATTTATTTCCATCATTATTATACCTGAATAATTATCTAATTATGGATAAATACATCTTGAATTTATATTTTATACAAAATAGATTAAAAATAAACATTACTATACAAAAAAGTTTTTAAAGAGAAGACTTTATTTTATTAAAGAATAACTAGATACATCAGACACCACGGATCTCACAAACTGAAGAGCTGAATTCTAGAATATCGGATTAGCCCAAAAGAAGTTTCGGCTAACCCATCTACCACTAGGGGTGTTCAAAAACCGAACCGAACCGAAATAACCGACCGAACCGATAGATTTTGGTTTTTCGGTCTATTAGGTTCGGTTTTGATTTTATTTTTTATAATATTTTGGTAATTTCGGTCGGTTCGGTTTTTAAATCAAAATTACCGAATTAACCGAACAGACCGAAATAAATTAAATATAATTAGAAATTAGATTTATTAAATAATTAGTGTATGTCATTTATTGTTCTAAGTTATATTTGATTTACAATTATATTATTAGAATCTTGGTTAAGTATGATAGTTTTTGGATTGCATGTAACTGATTATATTATTGGTCTATTTAATGTTTGTCTACTAATTTAGTACAATTGTACACTAATTCATATTACTTATAACTGATTATATTATTGGTCTATTTAATGTTTGTCTACTAATTTAGTACAATTGTACACTAATTCATATTTAGAATTAAGATTGGTTTCATTTCTATATAAAATTTCTATGTTTTTTCTTTCTATTCTTTTTTTCTTTCAATCCAAAAAGAAAAATAAAAATAAAAATTGTTGTATATATAAGTAAATACCCAACAACATCATTAACGGTATAATATTAACCTTACATAAAAATAATTGTTAATGAATTTTTTTAATATAAGGAAACCGAATAATCAAACCAAACCAACCGAAATAATTCGGTCAGTTTGGTTCGGTTATTTATTATTATTTGGTTAGGTTCGGTTTTTATTTTTGAGGCTATTCGATTTTTGGTTATTTCGGTTCGGTTTTCAAACCGAACCGACCGACCGATGAACACCCCTATCTACCACCCTATCGTTGATCGATTGATATGAGAAATATGAACTTCATTACAACTGTATGCTAACCCGCGACAACAATTAATAAACTTACCATAACTTTGAGACATCATATTCTCTATTATGGAAAATGTCAACCACATATTTACCCTCCGGCTCAATAACACCCTATTCTAGGGGTGTATCGATTTAAAATCAAACCGAACCGAAATAACTGAATATTAAAAATAAAAATTACAATATTTTCTTATTAAATTTATCTAAAAAAATTTGAAATATTTTCAAAATATATTTATATTGGCTTATTATCTCAATAATATTATAAAAACACTAAATTTGTAACATCGAATATACATGTGTGTATATATATATAAAATAATATAAAATATGTGTAATTTGGTGTTGTTCAGTTTTTTTTATATATATATATATTTTTCAAACCAAATCGAATACCGAAATGCACCTAACACTAAAACCGACGCCGAAACTGAAATGTAAAAAAATGAACCGAAAACCAAATTCAATCAGTTCGGTTTAAACGAACCGAAACTAAAATGTCACAAATTTAAACAGAACCGATACACACCCTACCCTACTCCACCCTCACGACTTGATGATATAAATAACAATAAATTTACAAAAAGAAATTAGAGTATAATTGTAGTTAATAGTTGATCCAAAGGCTTAAAGTGTTATTTACCCTTTGCCTATCCAAAATTTTGTCAATTTGGATGGGACTTGACAAATCCGCTATCCCCCGACATATATGATGATATTTTAACAGCTGGATTTGATACATAGAGCGTCTTAAAGTTTAATTGGCACATAGATTTTCTAAGATGAAAAAAAAATCTCTAAAATAAAATATATCAAGTCTAAGTGTCAAAATACTGTCACGTGTCAAGAGAATTACATTTTCATTAAGTATCCATCAAAATTGGATAAAATTTTACTAAATTGGAATAGGTTAAAGGCCAAATATAACCAAATAATAGATCATGGATTAAATGATAAAAATTTAGATAGGTGAAAGGCTAAATAGAGGTTTAAGCCTCGATCCAAATAGGAGATTTTTCTTCTTCCTTCTTTCATTTATGTTTTTGTTTTAGTTTTTAACTTTATATTTACTTTTTTTCTTTGGTTCGAAATCTATATACCTTATCAAACTTATTTTTTTAGTTAGATCTACATCTGTTAACTATACTTCTTTTATTTATTCTTTTTTCGGTTTTAACAAGAACCGAAAAGGTTCATTTTGCCCGTAGATTTATAGATTTGTGTGGTTGTAATCACTTTTCTTCCATTTGTGGATCTTGTAATTGATGGCCATAACATGTATAGGTGAGAGGTCTTATTCCTTTTAATTTTTGTATTTATACTTTTTAATTAGGATAAGTTTCTAAAATAGACCTAATGTTTTTGGAAAAGTATCAATATGAGTTCCACGAATAAAATAGCACTAGTGTTAAAAAAGAATACCAATTTAGGTCTTGATAACGAAATTTGACACATCATTCGTATTACTCCGTTAAGTTTTGATTTCTCTCTCCACGTACAATTAACATAACTTAACAGAGTAATATGAATGACGTACCACGTTCCAATTTGTACTCTTTTTTTTTTTTTAATGTTAAGTCTATATTAGTGCTATTTTATACGTGGAGCCTAAATTTACACTTCCTAAAAACCATAAACCTATTTTAATACCTTATTT
This sequence comes from Euphorbia lathyris, assembly GCF_963576675.1. Classification (NCBI taxonomy): domain Eukaryota; kingdom Viridiplantae; phylum Streptophyta; class Magnoliopsida; order Malpighiales; family Euphorbiaceae; genus Euphorbia; species Euphorbia lathyris. Next base: position 134,638,019 of record NC_088910.1, on the reverse strand, counting down.
TTTCTTTTTAATTTAATGGAATGATAAGTGACGTTTAAAAAAACTTTGAAAGACAAAGTAATGGTAATTAACCAATTTAACAAAAGTTTAATTATTCATTTAACCAATGATATTAATTATTTTAATCATTATCAGCTTTTCCAGATTAAATTAAAAAATATATCTACAGCAGAACAAGATTCTTAGATCAAAAATTCATTTGTCAATAGCTTTCTTGGAACCTTCATTCCAAAGCCTCTTTTCAGCTTCTCAACTCTGTTAAAAAAAATATGAGCAATCAGAAACCACAATCAGGACAATTATTAGTATTTTAAGATGGTTAAATGCAGTTACAGTCACTCAACTTTACTTATTACTCCCTCCGTTTCATAATAATTGTCGTTTTGAAGAAAAAATTTTGTTTCAAATTATTTGACGTTTTACACTTTTCAATGAGCATTAAATGTGCTTTTTCCAATTTTGTCTTCATATAATAAAAGCAAAGAAATTTGCAGAGAAATTTAAGCATTAATTGTAAGAGGGTAATAAGGTAATGTTTAACTACTTTTTAGGCTAATTAATAGGTTTCTTAATATATGTGTAGAAACCTTAAAAGACAAATAAAATGAAACAGAGGGAGTATTTCATTACTGCCACTAAACCTCAATTGGTATCATAAAAGTAACCGGACATTAAATTTTGTCGTGAAGTCGCCATTATAAATGTCCGACCAATGGAAAATTATTGGGAGCTCCGCGAGGAGAACGTCTAATATACACTGGGTGTATCAAAAGATGAATGTATACCAATTCATGGAACATGATTGGTGTTAAGAAATAAATGTGTACAAATGGCATTATATAATTGGACGGATGTATTCCATTGAAAGTATTGTAAAATTTCTCTACCACGAGTTCCATGTCATTATGGAACTCTTGACGCATCGTATAACATCTCTCAATCAAGGGTATATCGAAAAACTAAAGTGACATGATTTGACTATGGACTCAAGTCATGTCAAAATCTAAGAAACGCGATGATAGCTTCATTAATATCTCATTAACAATAGAACCACCGTAAAATTTCAGTTTTTTTTGTTATTTATAGCCTGAAATTTTTTACAATGGCTCGGGACCAGTATTGGTTCCGTCCATTCAGATAATGTCACGTCGGCCTAAATGTTGATGTAACATTATTTGATGGAGAGAACAGTATTGGTCACAATGCATAGTAGAATTTATATTATAGACTAGGGTGGAAAATCTTTTGTTGATGATGATGTGACATTAATGGAGGTTGACATGACGTGACTCAGATTTAATAAGACTTGAATATATTATTAAAGTAAGATAAAAGGCATTTTGAGACTTCTGATCTTTCATTCGGTTAACAGAATGTCAAACACTTCAAATGCGTTCGAAATTTATATTTCTCACAATTTGAAAGCAGTTTTTTTATGTGTAAAAACTTTATTTCAAATTGTAAAAACTATAATTTCAAACACTGATGAATTGAATAACGCATTTTTAACTAAATTAGATATTCACAACTAACTAATTTGATGCTTTTTACCTTATTTTTGTAGCACAAATTGAGTATGAGTGACCGAAACAACAGACAAAGTTGAGTGACCGTTGTTGTACTTATCCTCTTCGAGGCAACAAATGATTAAGGATTGGGATAAGGTACAAAAAACGACTCTTATTGTTGCCATTCCAAGAGCAATTTTATCCCTAACACTGTTTTTTATATCCGGAGAAAAAGGCTCAAAGCCCAACAAACAAAAAGAAGAATAAACTAAACACAAACAAGCCTGCTATGACTAGCACAACACCGATCCTTAAAAAGAATGTCACGCCTTTAAAACTTAATATTGACAAGTTGAGCCAATTTTAAACATCATTGACAGACCTCTCCCTTCAATCATAGATCTCGTTATCTTCATTTTATCTATGCGCTATGTTATCATCTATCAGTAACAAACTAAAAACAGGTGTACACACGTTGCATCGTGTGACCATCTTATCTAGATCCTTATCACGTGTTAGACAAAAACAAAAGAATAAAAAAGCCTAAATTACTCTATCGATGGTAAAGGCATTTCATCTCTAAACCTGTTCTAAAAATCCCAAAAAACCGCAAAACTCTTGTTTTCTGAATCAACTGGTATGCAACTGGTGTAGAACTCGTGAACAAAATATCTCGACTTTTTCATGATGTCTAGAACTAATCCAACTCGTTAACATTAAGCCCTCAATTTCATGAACCGAGCTTGAACATGATGTTAAGCTCGATCAGGGTTAAATGCACCATTGGTCACTGAAATTACATGGTTATCTCAAAATGGTCACTCAACATCAATTTGTCTCAATAAAATCACTTTGAATTTTGTCTTAATTAGGTCGCTCTGCCAATTTAAGTCGTTAAAATTTATCGAAATAATGATATGGTGACATCGCCAACATAAGTCAACTCAGATTTCTGACCGAAACGAAACGTGACAACCACGTGTCAGTTATTTTTATGAAACAAAACTAAATTTTGTTTTTTTTTTCTATAAAAATAACCGACACGTGATAGCTAGGTGGCTAATACATGGATGTCATATGTCGTTTCGGTCAGAGGTCTGAGTTGATTCATGCTAACGTGTCATCAATGTTATCATTCTGGTGCTTTTTAATCACTGAAATCGCCAGAGTGACCGTTCAGTGAGACAAATCGAAATTGAGTGACTATTTTGATACAACCATATGAGTTCAGTGATCAATTGTGCATTTAACCCAGCTCGAATATGATCAATATTAAGCCTCAATTGTACGCTACGACGTTAGGGATAAATTGCTCTTGACAGCTAACGATACGGCTATTTTTGTACCTTATCCCGGACTTAGGAGTTGATAATTAGAGAAAAAGGGAAGAAAGACTTACGTAGGGGCAAGTTTACCAAGAGTACATAGCAATTCTACAGAATCTTTATCATAAACTCTGCCTGAAATTTCAATTATATAAAACTTGTCTTCTGTGGTTGGTAATCCTCTGCTTGCAAGTAGTTTCAAATCTTTCTCATTTAGCTCTCTTCCATTCACGAACACACTAGTGTTTCCGTCTCCACAATTTCTTGTCATCGGATAATTAAACTCCGCGATAAACGGCTGCAAAAACAGATGAAATGAATAACGATCTTTCAAACTGTAAAAAAATGTAATAATTTTAATCACAGATAAAATGAATAACGATCTTTTAACCGAGCTTTACATTTACTTCACAACTAACTTTTATTGTACCCAATTTGTCAAATCGAAACATAATCAACAAAAATCGAAAAGATTAAAGACGATTACGATGCCTTGTCCAAAAAAAAAAAACTTACAGGAATTATGCCAAGGCAAGGATGTCCCATTACACCCCAAAATCCAGCTTCAAAATCATACCTGTTTAAATTGACTGTTATTATGAAGGGTTCAAGCTCACAATAGCAATATTCTAATAAATGTCATGAAACTATGATAGCATAGTATAATTTCACCCAATTTGAATAGTTAAAACAACCAGGTTTGTGAGAGATTAATATAAGATCTATGATTGGAACTTAACTATCAGTTTGAGCTTTTAATTCAAAAGGTTCCATGACATGGTATCAAAGCCTCTAGGACCAAACGGTTGAGGGTTTGAGTCCTGGCAACCTCAGATTTGTGGAATTAAAAACACATGGCGGGATGGGTCTGTGTTGTGTAGGCTGCAAGCCCAGTAGGCATTTGCATGTGGGAGTGTGTCAGAGATTAATATAAGATCTATGATTGGACCTTAACTATCAGTTCCAGCTTTTAGTTCAACGGTTCCATGACATGGTATCAGAGCCGGTGTGACCCTGGTACAGGGTTCGATTCCTGGCAGCTTGAGCTTTTAGTTCAATCGGTTCCATGACAAATGTCACGTCAGCTCTATCAGATATTAATATAGAGTGTACCTTTAACTATTAGCTTAAAGGTTTAATTCAATTGGAGAGAGAGAGGTGCACCAGGTCCGTTGCACTCCCATCATAATCCACCCTAGGAGGGATGGTTTTAGGGGAACCTCCATCTGGAAAGGGGCCCAAGGGTGAACACGACGAACTCGAGCAGGCTCGTTTATGTATTCGTAAACAAGCTCATGAATAAACTCGATTATAATGTTCATGAACAGGCTCGTGAGGAAGCTCAGTTCGATTATTTTTTTTATAATAATATTTCTGTAAATGGAGAAATGTAAAGCTACGCAGTTCTGTATGAAACTTTAATTTTGTAGGTTTCCATGCTACTTAGCTTATAAATATAATTAATAAATTGTTCGCGCGCAAAGTTTATGAACAGAACTAACAAGCTGCTCTCGAGCAAAGCTCGTGAACAAATAAACGAGCTACTCATGAGCAGCTCAACGATGAGATAATTTTCGTACTAAACCGAGCTCGAACATGATATTGAGCTCGAACTAAGCTGAAGCTCATCTATTTTGCACCTAGCCGAGCATGAACAGACCAAAACTGCGCTCTATTATAATCCTAAAAAAAATTGCCAATCTAATTTTATCAGAACAAAAATAAAAGGTAAATAATTTATTAGTCCTTATATTTTTACCTCACACCTTATTTAGTCCACCGTTTAATCCTTAACTTTTGTTCTATTCAACAGTTACATCCCTCAAATATTTGAATTATTAAACAATTTAATCCTTTTACATAGGACTAAATGATTGAATAAAACAAAATTTAAGGACTATATAGTGTATTATTAAAATACGAGGACTAAACAATATATTAGGTAAAAATGTCCGGAATAATAAATTATTTACGCAAAATAAAATTTCAGACACAAATTTGAATTTTGTAACCATCTAGTGACTACTTACCAGTAATCTCCAGGTTGAATTGGACCTGCAACCTTCTCAACCTTTTTCACAACATGATCCAGAATAGGCTGTCCATTAACAAAAACAGAAGCTTTTTCACTGACTTTCACCTCAATGGAATCTTGAGATAAATCACACTCAATTGAAGAAAATTCAATTTCAGTTTCTGATGATACATTTTTCTCCAAGTTTTTCTCACAAGAATTCATATCAATTGCATTATCTTTACTTTGCCCCTCGGAAATGTATGAGAAACCGCTCTTGTAATCAGCATTATCGAAATTGACCGAGCATTTTGTTTCCTCGCCATTACGCGGCCTCGAGAGATCTTCTTTCGACGCGTTGTCGTCCCGAATGGTGATGATTAGCTTGTTGCTCTTAGATTTTAAGGATAGTACAGTTGAGCAAGCACCACATTTGATGTTATGCTGGTTTTTGTTCCGAAATTTAGGTAGTTTTAGTACCTCGAAGCAGCTAGAACATGTTATAAAAGGTGATCCGCCCGTAATAGGATGCACGTTTCGTTGGGATACTGCTGGACGAAATGTACCAATGCTCGAATCAGTGTAGTCACTAGGCCATCTAGAAGAACCGGACTTTGCATCTTTCGAAGGCAATGCAGCTGCCTTCCCTGGACGAAATGTACCAATATTCGAATCAATGTAATCACTAGGCGATCTAGAACCGGACTTTGCATCTTTGGAAGGCAATGCAGCCATCTTCCCTGGACGAAATGCACCAATATTCGGGTCAACGTAATCACTAGGCCATCTAGAACCGGACTTTGCATCTTTTGAAGGCAATGCAGCTGCCTTCCCTGGACGAAACGTATCAATATCTGAATCAGTGTGGTCACTAGGCCATCTAGAACCGGACTTTGCATCTTTTAAAGGCAATGCAGCTGCCTTCCCTGGACGAAACGTACCAATATTCGGATCAACGTAATCACTAGGCCATCTAGAACCGGACTTTGCATCATTCGAAGGCAAAACGAAACGATTTGCTATAGATCTTTTCTCATCAAAAACAGCAGCAGCAGCAGAGACTTCGTAAGGATCGTGCTGTATTGTGTTGCAGCAGCGGATACATGGACAAGCTGGCCTGTGATACAAACTTCTTCGGCTATAAGATACGAACTGTTCTTGTTCGAAATCGATGTATTCCCCGTGCGAATAATCACGAGACTGAACAGGAAACACATTTGCACACGGCTGAGGAATGTAGAAGTTTTTCCTCTCCATTTCTTGATCAAACTGCTCAAAATAGGCCCGCCTTTCGACATGCTTCACAGAATCATTTCGGCAGATTTGTTCTTTCAATTCATCCAACTTCCTTAGCAGCTCGACACGGTCCTGCTCTAAATGTCCAAATCTGTTACCATTAGCATCATCAAAATTCTTCACTTGGTTACCATAGCTAGAAGTTCCCTTCCCCGGATAAGCAAAACTCGAAAATCTGCTTCGATTGTCAACCATTCGATTCGGATATGTATCCGTATCCGAATCCCAGTTGCTCAGAACAGCTTTTGATCTCACAGACTGAGGAGACACTGAAACTTTTCCCTTATTTGAATAAACTGACTTAGATCTATTCATGGTATAATCCGCTTGACACGACTCGTTTGACACGCTCATATGATCAACGAAAGGCCGAATTGGTTGCTTAAAGATTCTATCGTTTCGCTTATTAAGAAAATCCCCATTAATCTCCTCCTCATTTGCAGATGTAAAGTCTAAATAATCATCATTTTCTCTAACTGATAAACTCTCCAATTTCTCAAAATCTTCTTCATTTTTCTCCTTTTCAAGCTTCTTTGATGGTCCACCATTTACAGACAATTTTTTCTTTGCTGTGAAACCAAAAACCATAACTCAATATTTATGTTACATGGAAACGGAAACGGATAAGAAACTGAAATTGAAATGGACAGCGAGAACAGATATTTGTAAGAAAATATAGGAAATGGAAACGCGGGGAAACGTGTAAATAATAAAAATAGAAGGGTATAGTCATAAATTTTTAAAATTATAAGGATGTGTATGTTTAATCTTTTATATATGTACATTAAAAAGATACACATGGACTATAATCGAGCCGAGTTTTGGCTTGCTCATGTTTAGCTCGTCAGAAAATTGACGAGCTTAAGCTCAACATACTATTCCTGAGCTTGCGAGGGACTTGTTAATTCTGTTCATAAACTTCAATCGCAAACAACTGAGCCGAGCTTTGGTCTGCTCAGCTCGTCAGAAAATTGATGAGCTTGAGCTCAACATACGATTGAGCTGCTCGCGAGTTTGTTCACGAGCATCTTGTTAATTCTGTTCATAAACTTTAATCGTGAACAACTTGTTATTATGTTCATTTGAATTTTTTTAACACAAAACTATATACATCGAACCAAACTTGTTCAAGAGCGTGTTCATGAACGTGATTATCGAGCTTATTCATGAACCTGTAATGGAGCCTGCTCAGAAGCTTTTGAGCCGAGTTTCTCAATACTGAACCTCGACTCGTTTATATATCAAACCAAATACTATCAAGTTTTACCGAGCTGAAGGAGGCTCGTCTCATTTGCAGCCCTGTGCATATAAGTCTTACTAAACAAATTGATATACTTCTGAAAGCACAATACATCTAGGAAATAGGAAATGAATACCAAATTTTCTTGAATTACAGAAATGTGACCCGAAATGTTTAGTAAAAGTTAATGAGAGTTTAGATTTCCGAAATGTTTCCCAAAACGTTACACATTTAAAATCAAAGTTTGTTGTGCAACATATAGACGTATTTCGGGTAAATTACACCCATGACCATTGAACTTTATCCATTTTAACATTGTAGCCACTGAATTTCAATTCTTAACTGCGTTAGCAGTGAACTTTACACTTTTTTTTTTTAATATAGTTGACCACTCAATTTTAACTAACTCCTCGAAAGGAGGACTTCAAAATGAAAAAATTCAAAAATGAAAGTTTTCCAAAACCAGTGAGCTTTCTTCCTAAAAATTCAATCACTCTCCTAACCAAACAATAGCTAAATAACCTAAATAAGCTAAATAACCTCAAAACGAAAATTTTTAAGAATTAAAATTACTTAGAATATAATTAATTCTTTGAATTTTTATTTTGAGACAGTCAAAGTCGTTTTAGAGCATTGAATGGTCGCGGGTGTAAAAAAAAATGTGAAGTTCAATTGCCATACTATTAAGAATTAAAGTTTGGCGTCCACAATTAAAATTTTCAATAGCCATGGATGTAGTTTACCCTTACAAATTTGTTTCTCTTTTCCCTCACTTTCTCGGTAACCAAACAAAGAATAGAAAACAGAAAAACCCATAAAAAGTAAGAAGAAAACTAACCTCGAAGAAAAGCACCACAACCACCACATCGATAAACTGAGTAGTCAGGAAGCTCTTGTAACAGATTTTCACACTTTGGGCAACGAACTAAACGAACTTTCAGTCCTTCTGCCATTGATAAACCTCAAAAGGAGGAAAAAAAGAAAAAACCCAGACCAAAAATTCACAACCTTTTAAAACAAATTGACGAATTCCTATTTAAGACGAAGAAATCATCAACCGACACGGATTTAAAAAGCGAAAACTTTACAAAAATATAAAAGTCAATCTTTTGAAATTTTCTGCGGAAACAAACAGAAAACATGAGGCTAAATTGGGAAATTTGGAAAATAATAATAATTGAATTTTGAAAGAAACTACCAAAAGAGATTTTTTTTTTTTGTGATGTACAATTTATATGGGTGTAAATAATTTATTAATCCCCCATCTTATAACTAATACATAGTATTTTGAAAAACGTATTATAAGATTTTTATATTTTGTTAATATTAACCTTTTGATCCTTCTGTTTATTTCTTTTAGATTTTTAACCGTTATATTTGGCATAAACAGACAGACAGAAAATAACAGAATAGCAAAAACCATTTTGTATTGTAATATGACCGTCCTGAAAGTTAAGGTGTGTTCAGTTAAACCTCTAAAAAAAATAGAAAAAATGACCAAAGAATTAATATTTGACAAAAGACGTGGACTTTTAATGTGTTTTTTAAAAATAGATGGACTAAACAGTATGTTATGTAAAAAGATGAGGACTAATAAATTATTTATCCTTTATATTACGTAGGGATAGCATGTAAAAATGCTCCTAACATTTACCGCGGGGAGCAATTTTACTCGTATCATCCAAAATGGTGTAATTTTACCCCTAAATTGATAGCCAAAAGCAATTTTTCACCAAAAATCGACAAACTTGGACCAATTCAATAAATAATTTATCAAACTGTCTTCTCGGTCATGAAAATTGTCATCTACATTTCACATGTGCATCATTTTATTACCCATTAGTTATAGATCATAAACATGTGATTAGACGTGAAAAAGATTAAGAATATATACTGTCTTTTGTAAGAACTGGACAAAAGAAAATTCAAATATTTTGTGGAATTTATAAATAAATATTAATCTCCAATTCTATTATCAAACCATAAAAAAAAAATATAAAATCTTTTTAGAACCAACTAATATAACAAAATATACGTGCTTTATAATAATGTTTGAAATTGACCCAACTTACAAACATTAGGAGTAAAATTGTTTTTGGCTGTCAACATTAGAGAAAAATCGCACCGTTTTAAACGTTAAGAGTAAAATTGCTCATGGTGATAAACAGCATAGATATTTTTGCTCTTATTATGTATAATCATTTACAATATATAAACTACGCTTAATACATCATCTTCCTCCTAGATTTATCCAAAAAGTTTGATGGGCTCCTAAATTTCATATTGTCCCGATACCTTCCTTAACTTGCTTACAATATTTCGATAGACTATCAACTTGCATAAAATATAATCAATTAATCATTCACTTAAGTAAGCTGCATATAGAAAGTATGTTGCACGTGCTTTGGAAAAGTAAAACAGGATAACGAGATTTTAATATCAGACATGATAAGTATTATAGTTGGACAAGTAAGAATTTAAATTTTTATTATATTTTAATGAGGTTCTAATAAGTAATATAATTGAGCAAATAGTTTTTTTTTCTAATATATTTAATATATTCTATGAATTATGTAATAACGTTTCAATGCGCGCTTCAATGCGCGCGTAATATATCTTCTCCTACAGTTTATCTTTTTTTATAACCGAATAATTAATTAATTATATTTTAACCAAATTAAGAGATAATTCAGATATTTTGAATAAGTTGGAGGGCTATGGGATATTTTAAAAGTTTAAAGGACCATCTAAGTTTTTTACTCAAGTTCATATATATAAAGGCATTATATCCATTTATACCCCTAAACTAAAGATTTAAAATCAATTAGAACCCTAAACTATCAAAATCATTAATGGGGTCCCTGAACTAAGCAAAAATCATCAATTTGAGTATCTATCGTATCCTAAAATCAGAAATTGTGACTGTTTGATATAGACGGTAATAACTTCTATATTGAGCTTGTAGAAAAGTGTCTGAAACTGTTTAATTAAATGATTTTCGATTAAACCTCAATTGATGATTTTTGTTTTGAATAAAGATTCAATTGATGTTTTTTTTTATTAGTTCAGGATCTGATTGTTGATTTTGATAATTTAAGATCCTAATTAACTTTAAAGTCATAGTTTAGGGAGTCAATGAGTATTATACCAATTATAAAACACGATTTTTAAATTTATTATTTAACAATACATTTTTTTTTATGAGAATAAACAATATAATTTGGTTGAAAATACATTTTAGCTAAGTGACTTTGTTTTTTTTTTCTTTTTTTAATAAATGCTTGACTTTGTTTTAATAAAATAAAAGTAAGAAATGGTCATCCAAGATGCCTATGTCCAATTTTATATTTTTAACATATTATTTAATGAATGCATATAATCCATGTGACAAAGTCAATATTCTTAACCACCACATTAATTATGACAACTTCTATAAAAAAATAAAATTTATAAGATGATATATCTATCCAAAAAGCTCTCAGTTGGCTCTGGACCTGTCCACGGGCCCGGGTACCCGTCCGGCCCGCCCAGGCCCGTGTCCCTTGAACCGGGCTTGGATAATAAAAATTGTTCATCGGTCCAGTCCGACCCAGGCCCGCCAAAGCTCGTCTATTTTTTGGGCGGGCTTGGGATTAATAAAAATAACACGGGCCGGCCCAGCCCGACCCGCTTATTAATATTAATTAATAAATGTATATTTATATATTAAATATTTATTTTTAAGTATAATATTTATTTTTTTATAATTAACAATTATATATATATATATATATATATATATATATATATATATTTAGGTGGGCTTATATGGGTTGGGCTCGGGATTTGATTTTTAAGCCCGAGCCCAGCCCGGCCCGAGCCCGGCTAAATTAATTGTGGGCTGGGCTGGGCTTGGGCTGAACATTTTTACTTAAAAATCCGACTGGCCCGGCCCAGCCCGGCCCATGGACAGGTCTAGTTGGCTCCAATGCCGAATACATAATTTTTTTTGGTAGAAAAAAGTTTAGGTAAGGATAGGTCTACCCACTCCCAAAGTCAGGGTAAACCACAGACCTCGATTAGGGTTTACAGTGGAATTTACAGATCACCTACAAATGAGGGCTAAATTTTAACGGAGTGGGGAATCGAAAAGGTTTGAGGTTCAACGCCTTACCACTCGGACCAACCCTCATTGGCATGCCGAATACATAATTAGTTGGTCGGATGTCGATTTTATTTAATTTTTTTTTTCTAAATCAAATTTGTTTAATTTTTTTTAATATATGTATTAATAAACTAATTTTTAGATACCAATGTAAAATTTTTCAAAATTAAATTATATTGTCTCATGTAAAAAAAAATTATGTTTAATAGAAAGAAATCGAATTTAAGGAGGGTATAGTAGGCTAAAAAAAATTAGAAAATTGAATTTAATGAGGACCTAACAAACAAAAAAAATTAGAAATTTGGATTTAAGAAGGGCCTAACAAACTAAAAAGATTTAAATTTTGGATTTAGAGAGAGTCTAACAAAACCTGGGTCAATTTTGGAGTATTAATTCAACATCCATCAAAATTTCTTAAAGGCAAAGAGCCGAAACCACCACAGTTTCAAATTTTATAAAGATTGAGGGCCGAAACTACCTCTAGTCACAATGATTCCGACGACTGTAGGAGTCGGACCCCTGTCTCTGCCCTAGTTGCTCAAATACAATGAACTTGTTTCGATTGTCTATTCACTTTGATCGTCTTTTATCAGCCAATGTTATTACTAATCATGTTTCTGATTTCTCTTATAATTTTGAGATTGTTAAAAATTGGTTTGTTATTTTAAAAGATTTATGTAATTGTTCTTTATTTTTTTTAAAGTGTTCGGTGAATATGACAGCTCACATCTTATTTTGAACAATCAATTTAAGTCTGTCAGTAGAGAGAGAGGGGTATATCCACCTCGGTTCCTTACGCTTTGTTTGTTTTGAGATTTTTTAAGGTAAAGTAAATGTATGAGTAGATATGGAAATTGATAGGGTACTAATGAGTAGTCTCAATCTCAAACCTTTATCCGTTTATTTTTTTCATTATCCGTACCTGATAGGGGCATTTCGTCCCTATCTTTTAGCGTGAATAACGGTTTAATTGTGGACTAAATAAGTGAGTTTAATTACAAAAATAATGTGTTTTTAATAAAATAATAAAATAAAAATAAATTTTATGCTTTTGATTAATTTCCTTTGTTTTCAGTTAATTTCAGAAAAATAAACGTCAAACTAACTCGGCTCTCAAGAATTGTATTTCGCAGGTACGAATAAAGGAGTAAAATTCACAGACACCACGCGGGGCGTCTCTACCTATACGCAGGGCGTACATGAGCAATTCTTAAATCTAAGTTTCAGAAGCTCAGGTACGCGGGGCGTTTTCACTTTTACGGGGGGCATACATGAGCAATTCTTCAATCTAAGTTTCAAAAGCTCAGGTACGCGGGGCGTCAAAGGCATGGTTCAAGCTATTAAACCTCAGAGGCTCAACCACGTGGGGCGTACTCCAACCTACGCGGGGCGTGGTTATGACAACCAGTCTGAATCTGATCCACACAGAGTCAATTATCAACGGAATGGGCAAACACGTGGGGCGTCTGTCTGTCCACGCGGGGCATGTTCATGACATCAGGCCTAAATTTGATCCTCATGCAGGAAATTGTCAATGGAATGGGCAAACACGCGGGGCGCCTGCCTGTCCACGCGGGGCGTGTCATGGGAAAACTACAGAAATAATGTAACTTGTGTATTTACGATTCTACCCCTAAGCTTGATGTATAAATAAGAGTGATTAGCACTCATTTCAATATTCAATTTTCTATGTATTAGAGTTCCTCACACCTTGGGAGCTTGATAATCCTCCTGTTACTCCGCCGAAGTTCCGCTCCATCCGCATTCACCAAGCACGAGAGGTCCACCTCCAAGTCCTAAGAGACGACTTTGATTCCGGTTAGCTAGTCTTAAGGGCCGATTCTTCTTCCCTTTCTACTTGTTAATTAGCTTGTACTCTTTCTATGTACTAGGCTTGGTTGTATCCCGTATTTTCGTATTCCATTTATAATACATGATTTACGATTCCGTTTTCACTATACGTGTTAATGTTTATTGCTTGCTTTGATACTTATAATTGATTATTGTGTAGGTCGTTTACGAGCTCCGAAATCTATTAGGAATCACATAGGTGTTGCCTCACCGGAGTTGACAAACCGGAAACCGTAGGAATTGATGAGCCACGGAACTTACAGGCCCTAGTTTCTGATCCTAAGAATTAGAGTCGCCTTAAGGGGAAATCACGACTTTATAACCTCACGGAGTTGTTCGGTCTATAAATAGTCGTCTTTGCAAGAGTAAATCATTAATCGTATATATTTCATGTTGTTTATCATAGGTTATAACTTATCATCACCCGTATCACTCTAAGAGGGCTTGAAATACATGAAAATTGTCTCACCCGTAGTTTAGGAGTAGTTTATAGTTGTCACCCAACCAAACTAAAGTATTCACCGCTTAGATAACGTATAAAACCGAGTAGTTTAATACTTGTAGTTATAAATCCTATGGATTCGATACCCGGTCTTAACCGAATTATTACTTGATACGATGGAGAACACTTGCCCCTACGTAGTAGCGTCTAGTAGAGTTAGAGTACTTAGAAAGATCATATCCATAACCCTAGCACACACTTATCATTATATTTTACCACTCTACCGGACACTCATTAGTACCCATCACATTACCCTAACATGTATACTTCATAAATCTCATATCCATCCATTTAAACTATAGGTACCCTTATTCGTTAAGAATCAATACATAAAACAAAAATATTACAAATTTAACAAAAGATAAATATAACAAATCATCGATAAATAATTCATCTCCAAATTTAACAAATATTCCAAATTCAAAAATTCTAAATCAACCTTAATCAATAAAAATAGATTGTCTTAATGGTAAAAGTTAATGGAGGAAAGTCAAATATATGGAGAGTACTAGACAACGAGTATCTGGAGGGGCATTCTCATACTCATCACAGTTAATTTTTTTAGCGCATACCCTCTTATACAAGGTACAAATAATTCCATTAGGGCCGATAGTACCGGGTACCTATCCGTTGTCATCCCTATGTATGAGGATGTCTTTGTTTGTATTAAGGTGTAAGTAAGGAGAAGTGTAAGTAGTGGTAAGATTTTGGTATGCTCCAATTTAGAGGGTGTCATAATTAGGAACTTTACTTTTCCTGTAAAGATCTAAAAGTAATTTTGGTATGCTCCAATATAACGTTATTGTACCTTCAAACCAAATACAACTAACATTATTATTACCTTGTTTCCAAACACAACAAGGTATTTCAATATTTCACTCAACTTACGTTATTTTACCATACTATAGTAACACAACATCCAAACATAGAGATGGCAATTATCGTGTTCGTGTTGTGTCAATTTCGGGTTAGTGTCAAAATGAGTCAACCTTAATCCAACCCAAAAACTTTTGTGTCAACATCGGGTTAGCCTAATTAAGTAAGTATTAGTTTCGTATCATATTTTTGGGTCACATGTAATTATACTATGTACGTACATTAATGGTGACTTTTAAAAATGTATGGAGATATGATATTATTTTTAAATATTTTATGTCATTTTTTGGATTAATATATTAACGGTAATCATCTAAAAGTCCATCAATATCATTTTGGGGTCATGTGATGTGTTTAAGAATATAGGAGGTTAAAAAAAACAAAAAACAATATATGAGGTTTGAGTCATATTTGTGAGATTGTCTTTATTTATAAAAAGGCGTAAAACATGAGAAAATATCATAATAATTTGGTTTAATACATCATTTAACCCCGAACTTATCCAAAAATTTAATTGGCCCTCTGAACTTTTAAAATGTCTCAATAGCTCCCTCAACTTGCATAAAATGTAATTAACTGATCACTCGGTTGCAAAAAAAAAGTGAGTTAAATGCGGAAGAATTATTGCACGTGTCTTAAAAAAAGTAAAACGACCAAAATTGGGATATGCATAATATTAGAGAAGACAAGTTTTATAGTTAAACAAGTAATAACTTCATTTTAATCTATTTTTGAATTATGTAATAACATTCTAAGATGTGTGTAATACATTTTCCGCATTTAACTTACTTTTTTTTGCAGCCGAGTGATCAATTGATTACATTTTATGCAAGTTTATGAGGCTAAATGAACATTTTATGTAAGTTGAGAGGCTATCGGGACACTTTGAAAGTTCAAGAGGCCAATCAAGCTTTTTGGACAAGTTCAGGGGGAAAATGATGTATCAAGCCTAATAATTTTAAATATTCGTGTCACTAACATGTCAATCCTAATCTAACCAAAATTTCCATGTCAATTTCGTGTCAATTCGAAAATGATACATTACCTATTAAGCTAAATCCAAACATTAAAATTACGTGTCGATTTCGTTCCGTGTAATCAGACCGTGTGTACTTTTACCACCTCTCTCCAAATAAGACCTAAACAAACTTAAGAGTCAAAAAGGTTATTAGAGCTGCTCTAATTAATTTTTATTTTTTTATTAAAAACACAAAATGATTTCAAAAGTATCTAAAAAGTATTTCAAATGTGTCTTTATCTTTTCTTTTTAAGAGAAAAATGATATATTTAATGTAAATTAAAAAAAAATATAAAGATATATAATTTGTACATCTATCTGATAATTTCTTCAATCCTGATGTAGAATAGGCGGCTCGAGCTAACTCGTGAGTTATACTATTTGGAGAATGATTAATAAATTTGATACTAACATTATTAAAAGTAGAAATTAAGGAATTAGAGTCCTCTAAAATAATACCATAAGATGATCGAAACATAACTTATCTAATGTGCTCAATCACTATTGTTACATTACTCGGCCAAATATTTATCCAAGCCATTATTTTTGAATCAAGTAAGCCTCTTTAAATCCCATATCTTCTTCATCTCTTGCCAAAAAAATTACCCAATAGTAACTTAGAGAAATCCTTAAAAAAAGCATCGTTGCTATCACACAACACAACCCCTCAAACCAAGAAAACCTAATACTGGAATAACAGTGGCATCAATATTACGCTTTAGAACGTCACATGAGGCTTAGACCAACGTATAATAACTTCAAACCTACTGTCAGCCCCAGGGTCAATCCTGAAGTTTTAGAGGTCCAGGGGCGAGTTACTAATTGAGGCCCTAAGTACAAGTAAGAAATAAAATAAAAAAGTCAATTGTATAAAAGAATATTACTTAAAAATGACATTTTTTTATTACATTTAACAAACAATCTAATAAAAAAACATTTCATATAAAAAAAACATTTTATATTCTTTTAAGTACCCAATTTCTTATACAAAATGATGTCTATGAACATTTCTAAATGCAAAATTTTCAAATTTAATAGATTATGAAATAGTTCTAATAGATTTTTGGGAAAATTACAAATCTGGGTCAAATGGGAAGCCCATTTACATATTAAACCCATTTACTAATTCTACTACATATCTAGACTGATTTTGTGTGACTTTCCAAAAATACCCCTGACCTTCCCACTTCCACCACTCGCGAATCACCGCTCCCCCCTATCTCCTTGGTTATGCGAAAAGTTACTCCTGCATTAATGATTTCAAGACTTTTGATCTTCCTTTCTTCCTTTAAATTGCACGAAATCTGCACCATTTAGTCAAAATCGTAATGAATTTCTCTTTTTCATCTCTTCATCTCTTGATTCTGCAACTTCCCAACCCTAGAAAACGAGTAAATGGTTTTTCATCTTCCTGTTCGTTGCTTGGTTTCTTTCTTCTTGTTACCATCAAAGAAATGGTTTTTCTACGTTATTTCCTTCGTTCTTCCCATGTTATCATATTGTTATTGTCGCTTTTGGGGTGAAAGGGGCGAAAAATGTAAGTATCTGTTTTTTTTCTGCGTTTTTTCATGAATTCACTTCGCAATCGATGGTTTCGCTAAGCTTTGCGAAGAGAACGAGCCTGGAAAGTGATGATCTACTTCGTGAATTGATGATTTCGCGAAGTTTTGCGAAGAGAAAGAGTCGAAAATGTATGGATCTACCTCGCGAATCGATTAGTTCGCGAAGTCTGCGAATAGATCCTCACGTTTCAGACCTCGTAGACTTCGCGAAAGCATCGATATGCGACGTAGATAGTCACATTTCAGACCTCGCAGACTTCGCGAAAAAATAGATATGCGAAGTAAAATCACCTCTTCCCCTGCACATTTACATTCGCATGCTTCGCTAATTTTCATTTCGCGAAGCCAAAATCGTCCTTTTTCATAACTAACACGGTTAATTTTTTCTGTAGATGGTTGAATACGTAACATCCCTTTCTGGAAGGCGGCGTACTGGGCTGCAGGGAAGATGATTTTCCTTCCTGTATAGGGATGAACTTCCCCAAGATTGACACATTCACTCCTGAAATGATTCGTTAGGAGAGGTTGTGTCAATCTCGGGGTGCACCATGGGACACGTCCATCCCATGGTGCCAATCTTCAAAGTGGACCTAACTTAATCCGGTGCCAATTTTGAAGCAGATGCGTAATCTTGGTACCGGATTAGTTAGTTTCACTTTAAAATGATTGGTTAGTAGAGTTCATTGTGGCAATCTTGTTGTAAATTTTGATAATGTTATGATTTGAATGTTGTTATTGTGGCAATCTTGTTGTAAATTTTGATAATATTATAATTTTAATGTTCGAATCCGTTGTTGTTTGCCAATTTTTGTTATATACCACTTCGCGTATTAGCTTCAAATCATATCCAGCATTCGCATATGCGAACTAAATTCATCAAGCAAAACAAACTTCAGCTTCGCAGGCTTCGCATATGCGAACTAAATTCATTAAGTAAATCAAAACATTAACTTCGCAGGCTTCACATATGGGTGAATATGCGAAGTCAGACGGGATGGGGCGAGCTCCGCGTAAATATTGAGGGTATTTTTGGAAAGTCACACAAAATCAGTCTAAATATGTAGTAGAATTAGTAAATAGGTTTAATATATAAATGGGCTTCCCATTTGACCCAGATTTGTAATTTTCCCTAGATTTTATGCTCTTCAGGACACAACGTATGATAACAGAAAAATGAAAAACCAAATCTGAAAATCATCTCACTTAACGGCCTTTAGCGGCTAAGTTCTTGAAATTGTAAGATTTTGATGCGTTTCTCCCAAATTTTCTTTGAAGACCAAGTAAATCAGAATCTGATAGAGTTTTGCAAAGACATGAGAGATAAATTAGAAATTTTGTTAGGATTAATGGGTGGGAGAGCTAATTATGGAAAGACTCTGAGATAAATTAGGGAATTAATGTCCAACATTTTTATTAAGAAATTTGGAAAGAATGTGAGATAAATTAGAGAATTTGGAAACAATACTTAGTAACTGATACCCATGTTTTTAATCAAATATAATTTCTTTTTGAATTTAATCTAATGCCAATATTTTTTATTTGGAAAGAATCTTATAACAATGTTTTTAATCAAAGTATATTTTCTTTTTTAATTTAATCAAGTATAGTTTAAAAGCCTATAATAGTACCATACATTACTATAATTAGGCCTCTTTCATCCATGGGCCCTAGGCAGACGCCCCTCCTGCCCATGATCAGGGATGGGCCTGGTCAGCCCCTTACTAACATAACTTATTAGTTTTGAGCTGAGCATCTTCCACTCATTCCACCCCGAACAAGCAAAAGAGAAACATAAGAGTTGGTAAAGTTCTAAGCTCTTTCAAAACAAAACTATTTCTTTCTGTTCAGATGCTCCTCACTACCATGGCTCAAACACAACTTTGATGAAAGCTTAATGAGGATGAAAAATCATTATGCATCTGATCTTGAAAATTATCAGCACGCTTTCCTAAACTTGATGCCTACCAAATGCTAATAGAATGTATACATCCGCAAACCACATACAAAAGACTTTCAAACCCCACATCACAAGAAGCACACAAGGGACTAATATTAGCATACCTCTTTGCAAAAGCTTCAGTTGTAGGAATAACATCATTGTAGGCCCTCCAAATCAAATTACGAACTTTAGGAGTCACTTTCAAAGTCCATAACTTCTTCCAAACCTAACTAGTTGAATCAGGTTGTAAATTTCAATTCCATTTGTACGCATTACGTATTGAATAATTACCATCATGCTCTAAACTCCAAAAGAAGATAAAGAAATGCTAAGAATATTAGTTTGATTCTCATAGTTAAACACATCTCTAATTACCTCTACATTCCACCTCCTTTCTCCAACCATGAAAAATGATGAAACAATTGCCTCAACAATCAAAGAGGGAATCTCTGAGGTTGGTTTTCTAGATGGCACTCCAACAACCAAGGATCAACCTCAATCTACAAGTTCTCACTGGTGCCAACGCGCCTTCTACATCCCTGAAGTAGAAGGTTTTTTGCTTCTATTATACCACTCCAAGCAAAACTAGCATTATGACATTTTGAGGCATTAAAAAACTGCAATCTCTAAATATCATGCTTTAAAGATCTGGGAGACAAGCAAATTTGGTTCTATAATGAATCTCCAACCTTGTTTCCCTATCATAGCATAAACTTCCTCGTACTCTTAAAACCCAATCCGCCAGCGAATTTATGTAAGCATAACTTCTTCCACCTTATCCATCGAATACCCAACCACCATTACACTGCTAGAAACATTAAACATCCTCCCAAACTCTTGATAAAGACCTAAAGCCAGTAAAAAGCCATTCTTTACAAAAGTAGGCACTGATTGAGCCACGATCTTGAGGAGAATCTCCTTACCTGCTCTCGAGAGGATATTCGAATGCCAAGATTACAATCGACTAGATATACTTGGAGTACTTCCTTCTTGTTACAGTCAACCAACGATGGTAATTCCAGATATCTACCCTGATTTTCAATCTTCTCCACCTCCAAAACCTAAAAAATGCTATTACGGATATATATCTTTCACCTCAGTCTGACTGTAGAAAACGGTTGACTTCTGAAAATTTACAACTTGTCTTGAGGCATGTTCATATTCTTGGTGGACAACTTTCACAACCTCAATTCTGCAGCAAATAAAAGATAAATAGTTAGTCGTCCGTGGGAAAAAATAGATGACTCATAGATGGAGCCCCTCTAGCAATACAACTAACATGCCAGATGTTTTTTCTCTCATTGGCATGAATCAACGCACTAAGACCTTCGGCAGACAAAATAAATGTGACGGTCTCAAATCGTTATTTTCGTACTTATTAGTATATTTTCACTTAATAAGTATATTTTCATTTTTTAGCAATGTTAACTGTTCATTTATCACTCCGCCTGTGAGGGTCATTTGGTGGCATTTACAGCCGGTCCCAAGCCTGGACAAAGAAGGAGGACTGCGGTAGGTTTGTGGCGGCCAGCGTAAAACTTAGCCATATCTTATGATATGAACCAAAATATATAGTTCATGTTAGCCGATCCCGAATCATTTCGAGACTAAGGCTTTATTGTTGTTGTTGTTGTTAACTGTTCTTTTATAATATATCAATTGTGAAAATAGAAAGAAAAAAAAGTATTTTAATTTGCTATTTTGAGAAAGAATATTATAAAAAAATAGGTCTATTTCTTGAGAAAACAAAATAAAAAAATAAAGAAAATTATTTACAATGTATCGGCAATTTTTCTGTGGGAAATTTATATAGAAATACAGTTTTTAAAAATTATTTATAATTATGTCAAAATTAGTATTTGAATTATGTCTAAAAAAATCATCATTTTAATATATTTTAAGAATCATGATTTATAAATTAAGAGTTTAGAATATATTTTTTAGTATTAAAATTTATGAATTGGGATCTAAAAATATGTTTTTTTTATATATAAAAGATAATGATATATTTAAGATTAAATTTTGTAATATAATATAATTGTAATTTTTATACCTAATTTGATTTTGAGGAAATTACAATAAAAATCAGGTTCTAATTTTTATTTACATTTATCAAAATCCTTTTTATATTTTATCATCATGTGATTTTCAGTTTTAAAATATCAAAATATAGTAATTTTATTTTTATTTTTGTTTTTGTCAAATTTTCAGTTAGTCACTAATGAAAAAAAAACTGTTTTTAGAAAAACCCACTAGATTTGATATATAAAAAAAGGGCGGTCCGGTCGCACTACGCGTCCCCGTTGAACGAGGGTCCGAGGAGGGGTCCCACCACAAGGGTGTACTAGGGGCAAGCCTTCCCCTGCCAATTTGATATATAAATAAATTTATTTTAAAAATAAGACACTTGTAAATAATTTATCAATTCTAACAATAGTGTAATTTACTCTAATTTTCATGTGAAAAGGCTCTTTTTCTCTAATATTTGGGCCCAGTTCATTTTCATGACATTCATTGGATGGGCCGGGCTCATTCCAAACCTCAATTAATCTCAAGGGTTTTTACAAAAATAGTTATTAGAGCTTTTTACAAAACTAAATCCGGAAAACATTTAAAAATATAACTCCACAAAAATATAAAATAGCAAAAATAATTTTGTAATATTTCTAATAATAAAAGAGAAGAGAATCTAAGAAAAAACAGAAGAGAAAAAAAAAATAAAAGAATGAAATAGAAAAAAAATTAATACATTTTTATAATATTTATAAGGGTTAGGGGGTGTTTAGTTGCTCATTTTCAGACTCCTATTTGCCTTTTAAATTTGAAAAGCAGCATTAGGTGTTTGGTTAGTGATCTTCTGTTTGCTTTTTACACCCGAAAAGCAACATTTTAGAAAAACAAAGAATCTCTACTTTTTTGGAAAATCAGCTTTTTCCAACAGCAAACAGCAAAAAGTAACAGCAACAACAAACCGTAACAACAAACAGCAAATCGTAATAGCAAACAGCAAACAGCAACAGCAAACAGTAGGTAAAACAAACAGACCCTTAGTTATATAAAGTTAGAACCCCTCAACTTAAGGCCTATTCAAATAATACCATAATAATAATAATAATAATAATAATAATAATAATAATAATAATAATAATAAGTGAGTTTGTAGAATCTTAAATTATACTTATCCTATGTATTCAAGAAATATTTTTTTAATCCTTTTCTACGCCTTTTAGGTGCCGTTTGGTTCGCGGAATAGAATGTAATGGAATAGAATGGTTATTCCAAAGGAATAGAATAGCAAAGAATGGAATAGAAATTCTTAGGAATTGCTATTCCTATGTTTGGTTGGTGGAATAAGGTAGAATGTAATAGATAATTTTTTTTATTAAAAAGACAATATTATCCTCAAATGTAATTTCTTATTTCTTTTAAAATTTTAATTTTTTACTATAAATTGTTAAAATATTTAATATATATTATTTAAAAAATATATAAAAAATAGAAAAATGGGAAACACGAAAGACGAAAGACGAAAAAAACACGAAAAATACATTAAAAACGAAAAAACAATAAGAACATGAAAACGGAAAAATTGTAAAAACACGAAAAAAGAGAGGTAAAAAAACAAAATGTAAAAGCGAAAAAAAAGAAAACATTAAAAACACAAAAACAAAAGAAAAAAATGAGATAAAAGTGGAAAATGGTGAAAACGCGAAAACATATAAACGTGTTAACAAAAAAAAAACGTGAAAAAATCGAAAAACATGAAAAAGTGTTAAAAACACGAAAAATGCGTTTATAACGTTTTTTTTATGTTTTTTCGTGTTTCCCAAGTTTTCTTGTTTTTTCCGTTTGTTCACGTTTTCGTATTTTTCACGTTTTGTCATGTTATTGTGTTTTATTTTGCATTTTTTCGATTTTTCACGTTTTAGTTTTTCGGTTTTCCCCTTTTTGTTTTTTTTCGCGTTTTTGTATTTTTCATATTTTGTTACTTTTTCGTGTTATTCACGTTTTTCCATGTTTTTCGTATTTTTTCATATTTTTGTGTTTTTAACGTTTTCGTGTTTTGTTTGCGTTTTTCTCATTTTCATGTTTTTCACATAATGTCACGTTTTTGTGTTTTAGCATTTTTCGTATTTTTTCGTATTTTCGTGTTTTTATTTTTCACGTTTTTTAATATTTCGTGTTTTGTCACTTTTTCGCTCTATTCCTATTTTGTGTTTTTTTTGCGTCTTCGTGTTTTTCGAAATTTGTTCACGTTTTCATGTTTTTTATTTTTTGCATATTCTCGTGTTTGTAACATTTTCACATTTTTCGTGTTTCATATTTTTCGTATTTTTACATTTTTTAATATTTTCGTCATTTTTCCATTTTTCACGTTTTATATGATATAAATTATGGATTGACCAAAATTTATAAGATTTGGGAAAGTGATTAGAGAGAAGATTGAGGATTTAATGGATGATAATTTTGTAAATTATAAAAATATAATATTAGGAATAGACTATTCCTAACCTAAATTGAAGAATAGCTATTCCATGAAATCAAGGAATAGGGATTCCATGGAATAGCTATTCCATAAAAAAAAATCAACCAAAGGTGGGAATAGCTATTCTTTAGGAATAGGCTATTCTATTCCCCCCTCTATTCCGCGAACCAAACGAGCTAGAGTCTATAATAATAACACAAACCACTTCATGAATAGTAACAGTTTAACTAGAAATATTACTGGACCCATTAATAATTTCTGTAACCGAATTAAACTTTTGACCATAACGATTACCGATCCCATTAATAATTTTTGTAACTAAATTAAACTTTTGACCATAATTATTACTGGTCTCATTAATAATTTCTGTAACTGAATTAAACTCCTCTCTAATTTCTCATTAATTAGCAACACTAGTTAGCAAGTTCTAATATAATAATAATAATAATAAAAATAAAGGGATTTGTACTTAGATTATAAGTAGAATCTTATAAGTATGTCAGTCTCATAATTTTTTTTTCCAAAATATAATAAATATTATTAAAACAAACATAAAGTTAATACATTTTTATATTAAAAATTATTATTGGATACGTAATGAACAAAAATAATATTAAATTGATATTTAAAAAGCTATAATGGAAATATCATAATATGTTATAGATAAAAAAGGAGAAGACAGTCACGTAAATTAACCAATAGGGAGTTACCATATAAGCTGAACTTTGTATAACGACTAATAACGATTATTACCATATTAATTAGGGTAAATAATTTATTAGTCCCCTAGTTTTTACATAACACACTGTTTAGTCCTCCTATTTTTAAAAACAAATTATAAGGTCCCTAGCTTTTGCCAATATTAACACTTTGCTCCTTTTGTCTCGTTTTTGTAGATTTGTAATCGTTATATTTTAGCATAAACAGATATATATAAAATAACAGAGTAACATAGTCAACTTGTATTGTACTGTGGTTGTCCTAAAAGCTAAGATATGTTCGGTTAAAAATCTAAAAAAATAGATAAAAGGACCATAGGGTTAATATTGGTAAAAGATAGGGACCTTAAAATGTATTTTTCAAAATAGAAGGACTAAACAGTGTGTTAGGTAAAAACTAGGGGACTAATAAATTATTTACCCTATTAATTAACCAAATATGGTTGACCACTATTAAATTAATACAGCAAACATTCCAACTCTTTGTGTATCCTGCTATTCTTTTTCTTTTTTCTTTTCCTTTCATTTTCGATAAAAAAAACCATTTATTAATTACTTTGTATTTTAATTTATAATCATAATTTCATTAATTACATTTGTTTAAAAAAGACATTTGTTGTAACAACATCTCAAACACTAACTAACTATTTGATTCTCTAAAATAATATTAAATATTAGTTTAGCTAAATTTAGCTAGTCAAAATTATGTTTCTATGCTAGTTATATGACTCTCTATTTGATTATTTTATCATTAAAAATGATTAAATTTAAAAAAAAAAAAGAAAAAGTAGAAAAAAGATACAAAGAGGAAAGAGAAAGAATGAATAAAAAATAGAAATAGCTAACCAAAGAGACTAGCCAAATTTAGCTAGTGAAAATGGCTCTCTATTTATTTTAGAGAGTCATGTCACCTTGTTGGAGTGATCACTCTCTAAATGGCTAGTTAAATTTGACAATTTAGAGAGCCATGTCACCCTATTGGAGATGCTCTAAGTTTATATTTATAATTAACTATAGTTTATATTTATAGTTTTAAATTAATTATATATAATTAATATATATTTTTTATTTATTACGTCACCCGATCCGATCATTCCGAGCCATCCGATCCGACCAAGTGACCAGTGACCCAGTTATAAATCCGGTTTGATGTCCGGTCCGGTTCTGATAACATTGCATTTTACTCTCTCTTTCAATTTGTAGAGCTTGAGCACAACAAATAATAATACAATCCAGAAACCCCCAAAAATCAATGTTTTCATCTCGTAATTCGTCAGGGAAAAATGGATTCCTCTATAAACCACCAATTCCATTATCAACTCAAATGGATTCTCACTATGTTGATCATCATTTGAATCATTCAAATGGATCATCATCGTCTCTGAATCCTCTAGCTAATCAAGCCAGTTCCAACTTCTACGATTATCATGCTTTGCGATATGCGTCGTCATCATCATCAACAAAGGTAAATGTCCATGATCATTACCAGAGGAATCTGTTTGCACAAAATGGTGGGTATGTTCTAGATGGAAGAAACTCAAAAAAAAAATTCTTTCTCATCATATTACAAATCCTATTGATATTATGGGTTCAAATCAGAGGAAGGTTCAAATAAACCTGTCAGAATTCAAAATGGTGCCGGATGCATGTGTCACAGATTTCCAAAACAAATATGCTAATAGGGTTTGGAAAGGTCTCAAGAAGCACAATATAATTAAAGGACAATGGACAGTCGAAGAAGATAAGTATGAAATCAGAAATGTCTGGTGCATGTTTGATGAAATTAACCTTTTTTTATGATATCTCATAATGCATTTTGGATCATGTTTTATAGGATCCTGAGTCAGCTAGTGCAGCAGCATGGAGTGAGAAAATGGTCTCAAATTGCTCAAATGTTACCCGAAAGAATTCGGGCACAGTGTAGGGAGAGATGTCACAATCATCTAAGGCCTGATATAAAGGTATAATTGATAGAGATTATTGCCAGTTAATCAACTGTAACGCATCGGAATTACGGTTTAAAATTTATTTCTAATCCCTTTTAGTTTGATCTTTGTCTGTTAACCATTGATTGAATAAAACCTTTTGGATCTGTTTAAGGATAAAAACTTTCCCGGATTATCTCTTCTAGAGACGTCTGAGGAATCCACAATAACTTAGCTGCAAAGCTCTGTCTTCGTCTCTGTCCATTTTTTTATGTTATAGAAATTATATTTTCGATATCCTTTTTGGTGTCATTTCCATGTTGGTAGTTATATATACAGTCTATTGTATGCCCCAACCATATTACCTGCGACTTTAGACCTTTTTTTTAGTTTGAAAATAGAGACAAAATCAGTTAACCCTAGGAATAAAAATGCTTGCATGGAAGACAAATGGAAATGTCTGACTTTTGTTTGTAAATAATGATACCAATTCGTGTTGTTTAATTTTGACAGAAAGATTTATGGAGTGAAGACGAGGATACGATACTGATACAGGCACATAAACAAATGGGAAACAAATGGGCAGAAATTGCAAAAAGATTGCTAGGAAGAACTCAAAATGCAATTATAAATCATTGGAATGCCACAAAAAAAACGGAAAAAGTGCATAACTAAATATCCAAGTGGAACAATTCTTCAAAGTTACATAAAGAGCTTGAACTTAGACTATGCAGTGCCTAGTGCTGCTGAAACACCAAGTTTGAGCACGGTACAACCACATGCCATTGAGTTGAATCAGAATAATAATATTAATAATCAAAGATTTGTTCCATATTCTGGTTTAAATGAAGTTGTTTAAGCACCATATTTGAGCATGGTGCAGCCGCAAGCCATGGAGTTGAATCAAAATAATAATATTAATAATCAAAGTTTTGTTCCAAATTATGATTTAGATAAGGCTACTAAAACACTAGGTTTGAGTATAGATATTTAATTAGAGTGAAGAGGTCAATGATGATAAAGTTTGAAAATGTCAACAGATTAAGAGATGTTCTTAGTAAAGGATAAAAAAAATTATAAATTTAAGAGGGTGCGTTAGAAATAATAAATTTATAATTAATAGTATTTATATTGATTGTTATTAAGTTACTTTAGAATAACTTATGGGAAGTTATGTGAAGTTAAGTTAGATATTTAATTAGTCATTAAGAGTTATTTATTAGGTTTGTAATAGTTACATTTTTATGTACTATAAATAGTTATCTTGTATAAGCTAAAGGTGAAGAAGCATAAATTAAAGAGAGATAAAATTAAGAAAAACTTCCTCCTATATTTCTTTCACTTCTTATATTCTTCTTTTCTCTCCAACACATAGTACAACCGCATGCCATGGAGTTGAATCAGAATAATAATGTTAATAATCAAAGATTTGTTCCAAATTATGGTTTAGATGATGCTAACATTAGTAATCAAAGGTTTGTTCCAAATTATGGTTTAGATAGGGCTGCTGAAACACCAAGTTTGAGCATGGTGCAACCGCATATGAGGAAGTTGAATCAGAATAATAATATTAATAATCAAAGGTTTATTCAAAATTATGGTTTAGATGAGTTTGATGATGGAGGCTACAACTTTGAATCTTTAATTAATCAATGTGATAGTTTTCTTGATGATCAATGGTTTGTTCCATATTATGGTTTAGATGAGGCTGCTGAAATATCAGGTTTGAGTATGGTGCAGCTGCATGTCATAGAATTGAATCAGAATAATAACATAAATAATCAAAAGTTTGTTCCAAATTATGGTTTAGAGGAGGCTGTTGAAACACCAGGTTTGAGCATGGTGCAACCGCATCCCATGGAGTTGAATCGGGATAATAATATTAATAATCAAAGATTTATTTCAAATTGTGGTTTAGATGAGCCTACTGAAACAACATGTTTGAGCATGGTGCATCCACAAGTTATGGAGTTGAATCAGAATACTACTATTAATAATCAAAGTCCAAATTATAGCTTAGATGAGTTTGATGATGGAGGCTATAGCTTTGAATCTTTAATTGATCAATGTGTTAGTTCTGTTGATGATCACAAAAGCTTTGAGGAGAAGGAGGATGATGTACTTTTCATGGATTGGATGCATGAAATGCTTAATTAATATATTCAGATGTTTTTAGTTTAGTGGTAAATTAAAAGAATATTATATTCAGCCGCAACTGAAAAACAAAATACTCTATATGGATATAATTAAAGTGATATTTTGTTGTTTTAGTGTTTATTTTGTTTAACTACTATAAAGCATATTTTGCAACATTATTATTATTATTATTATCATTATTAGATGGAAATATGTGAATAAATTGAACAATTAAAAGGAAAATAAAAATAATAAATACGTAGTTTAGTTAATGTTTATGTTTGTGGGAGAGGATAAAACTTCTGTTGAAGCAACCAATAAAAATAAAAATGTAAATTCATATAGTTCAATTAAGTTTTATTGTACTTTTTTTTTGTTGATTTATGAGACTTTAATATTACACCAATATAAATTTAAAAAATAAATAAATAAAATAGATTAGATATTATATTATCAATAACGTTATAATTTAGGTACTATAGATATAATTTACTAAATAATCTTCCCACAATTAAGAGATGTACTTTTTCAAGATTAATTTAAAAAGAAAATATTGTTTTTATTTTGTCAAATACATATATATATATATATATATATATATAAATGAGAGATCAGGTGTGACACATCTCTTATGGTGTGACAAGTCTTATTGTGTGACAATGACCAATTGTGTAATTAATCAGGGAAGGTGGCAAATTTGTAAATAAAAGAAAAGAGAAAATTGTTTTATTTTTTTTTTTTAAAATGCATTTTCCCAACTTTTCCAAACTCGTTTTTCAAAAAATTTTATACCGTTGGACTCGTTTTAATTAAACGGTCATTTTAAGATCCATGAAGCTCAAGTAAAAAAAATTCCGGTGAACGGAATCTGGGTGTGCGTTTTCTGGCGAGAAAAAAAGTGTCCAGAAAATTCCAAAAAAATTCCAGAAAATTTAAAACATTATCCTAAGAAACTTTAATTCTTGGGTAAAAGCAATATTTCTTACGGTTTAGTCCCAATAAAACTTTTTCCTTAATTTTATCCATTTTACACGCTTCAACAATTTGTTGGGTAAAAAATGTAAGGAATCTCGCTTTAAGCCAAGAATTAAAGTTTCTTAAAATAAAATTTTACATGTTTTGGAAATTTTTGATAATTTTATGGACATGTTTTTTGTCATACTTACTTTGTTCCAAATCAGTGTACCATTTGTTCCAACATAATACTTATATTGTTCCAACAGAAAATTGTTTTATTTCTTTTCTTTAAAATGCATTTTTCTGACATTTCTAAACTCGTTTTTCGAAATTTTTTATTCTATTAGACTCGTCTAAATTAGACAGTCATTTTAAGATTCTTGAAGCTCAAGTAAAAAAAATTTCGGTGAACGGAATCCGGGTGGGCGTTTTCTGGCGAGACAAAAAGTGCCCAGAAAATTCTTAAAAAATTCCAAAAAATGTAAAACATTATTCTAAGAAACTTTAATTCTTAGGTCGAAGCGTGATTTCTTACGGTTTAGTCCCAATAAAACTTGTTCCTTAATTTTATCTATTTTACATGCTTCAACAATTTATTGGGTCAAAACTGTAAGGAATTTCGCTTTGAGCCAAGAATTAAAGTTTCTTAAAATGATGTTTTACATGTTTTTGAATTTTTTGATAATTTTTTGGACACATATCATACTTACATTGTTCCAAGTCAATGTACCATTTGTTCCAAATCAGTGTACCATTTGTTCCAACATGATACTTGTATTGTTCCAACAGAAAAATGTTTTATTTCTTTTCTTTAAAATACATTTTCCCGACATTTCTAACCTTGGTTTTCAAAAAATTTTATACTATTTGACTCGTCTAAATTAGACGGTCATTTTAAGATCCCTGAAGCTCAAGTAAAAAAAATTCCGGTGAACGGAATCCGGGTGGGCGTTTTCTGGCGAGAAACAAAGTGCTCAGAAAATTCTCAAAAAATTCCAGAAAATGTAAAACATTATTCTAAGAAACTTTAATTCTTGGGTTGAAGCGGGATTTCTTATGGTATAGGCCCAACAAATTGTTGAAGCATGTAAAATGGATAAAATTAAGGAAAACGTTTTATTGGGACTAAACCGTAAGAAATACCATTTCGACCCAAGAATTAAAGTTTCTTAGAATAATGTTTTACATTTTCTAGAATTTTTTGAGAATTTTCTGGGTACTTTGTTTCCTGCCGGAAAACGCCCACCCGGATTCCGTTCACCGGAATTTTTTTTACTTGAGCTTCATGGATCTTAAAATGACCGTTTAATTAAGACGAGTCCAACGGTATAAAAGTTTTTGAAAAACGAGATTGGAAAAGTTGGAAAAATGCATTTTAAAGAAAAAAATTAAAATAATTTTCTCTATCATCTCTTTCATTTTATTTACCAATTTGCCACCTTACCCTTTTTAATTATCATCAAAACTACGTAGTTTTGTTATGTCATACAATAAGCCCATTGTCACAACTTAAGACCTTATCACGCTGGATCTCACCCATATATATATATATATATATATATATATATATATATATATATATATGGGGTTGGTTTTAATGGTGAACACTCAATTATCTCCATACATGGTGAGTGTTTAATATCTCTTGGATCAAAATCTAATGGTCTAGATTAAATTTATTATTTAATGTTGTAAAATGGCTACCTGATGACATGGCATTCACTTATAATTTAATTAAATAATTAAAAAAGTAAATTAAAATCCAATTTTCAAGAAGAGCATACTCTCTCTCTCCTTTTTATTATATCCATTTTTTTTTTCTTTTTAGTGTTTGTCTTCTTTCTTGGTCGTAGAAATGAAGGTGATTTTTTTGGTGTCTTCTTCTTTCTTTTTTGTATGAATAAATGTGGACGGAGAATAAAAACTCAACAACGGCGATGGTTTAGGTGGTCTAGAAGTCGCGGAGTGTCTTCCCCTAACCAGAAATACTCGTGAAAAAGATTCTGATTTACCGGTCGTGGTCGACGCAGGGGAGAATGATGAAGTGGAGCGGGCCTTAAACTATTTGGAGAAAGCCATCCGAGGTCGTTTTGGACCTCATAACGGCCTTTTTGTGTTTTTGCGCAATTTTCTTATTTTTGTTTTCCTTTTCCTTTTAGGTTTCGGATTAGGTTTTTATTTTGTCAGCCTATATAAAGGCTCGACCTCCATCTTATGTAAGGCAGCTATTTGATTAATAAGAATTTCAGAGTTTATTCTCTTTCCTCCAATTTTCGTTAGTCGTGCGCGATTCAACGATAGTTGACGGTTTTAAACTTTGTTCGTGCGCAAACAAGTGTTTAGAACGAAAGTCTGTTTATTTCCGCTGCATCATAAACCTTGTTGATTACGATGATGGTCACCATTTTATTAGGTATTGAAGCTTTATCTAAAGCTAGTTGCAGTGCATCAACAGTGACAGACCTCCATTAAAAACATATTAAATCCCTTGGACATAACTTTTCTCTTTGAGAGTCTGCCATTGTTGTCTGTGGAAAGGAAGTTTAAGCTTTCCAGTATATCCCAAGGTAGAAGAAGATTAAAGAGGGCATAATACCCATTTAGCTCCCTAAACTAATGCTTTAAAGTCAATTAGAGCCTTAAACTATCAAAACCATAATTAGGTTCCTAAACTAATAAAAAAAATCACAAATTGAGTCCACATTCTAAATAAAAATCATCAATTGAGGCCTAATCGAAAATAATTCGGTTAAATAGTTTCAAACTCTCTTCCACAAACCCATTTTGAACCAACGCAGAAATTATTACCCTCTGTATCAAATAGTCAGTTTTCGGTTTTAGGATAAAATGAGCACTCAATTGATAATTTTTGCTTAGTTCTTTATTGATGATTTTGATAGGTTAGGGTCTTAATTGATTTTGAAATTTTAATTTAGGTACCAAATAGATTTAATACCATTAAAGATTAGATGGGTTTTTCAATCTTTTATAATTTCCGGTGTAGAAAATGATACCATTCTACTAGATAGGACCCATTCAAATTGTTTCAATTTACTATCTTAACAATAACTGATTACCATGTCATAGTTCAGATTTAAAGACTCCTGCCTAGGCTTTTTTCATTCTTTTTTACAGCATATAGACGTTGCAATAAATTTTCTGTATTTAACATAAGTTATGCTTTTGACGTAACGTAAAGTGTCGTGATATAACGTAACGTAATGTAACATAACGTAATGTAACATAAAGTAACCTGACATGCCATGACATAACGTAACGTAACATCATGATATCGAACATAACTTAATCTTACATAACTTTACGTGACGTGACGTAATGTAACATTTTGTAACATAACTTAGAATAACGTAACTTAGAATAATGTAACTTAATGAACGTAACGTAACGTAACGTAACGTAACGTCATGTTATCGAACATAACTTAATCCTACATAACTTAACGTGACGTAACATAATGTAACATAACTTAGAATAACGTAACTAATGTAATGTAACTTAGAATAACGTAACATAACTTAGAATAACATAATGAACGTAACGTAACATAACTTAGAATAATGTAACGTAATGTAACATAACTTAGAATAATGTAACCTAACTTAACGTGACGTAATGTAACATAACTTAGGATAATGTAACGTAACGTAAGTTAGAATAACGTAGCGTAATGTAACACAACTTAGAATAACGTAACGTAACGTAACATAGAATAACGTAACTTAGAATAACGTAATTTAACATAACATAACGTAATATAACGTAATAATCATAAACTCAATTATAAACAATCATTGAGCTTACAATCCCTACCGTAGTGTAACGTGAAGTGATCTAAGTTAACAAGACGTAAGTTAACGTAACATAACGTAACATAACATAATAAAATAGAATATAATTTGACGTAGTGTAATGTAACATAACGTAACATAATGTGACATAACAAACATAACATAATATTTTAGTTCAATGATTTTTAGTTTACTAATATTTTCAGTTTATTGATGTTTCAGTTCAGTAATGTTTCAGTTTAGTAATGTTTCACTTCAGTAATGTTTCAGTTTAGTATTGTTTCAGTTGAATAATGTTTCAGTTTAGTATTGTTTCAGTTCGGTACTGTTTCAATTCATTAATGTTTCAGTTTAGTAATGTTTCAGTTCAGTGATCTTCAGTTCAGTAATGTTTTAGTTCAGTGATATTTCAGTTCAGTAATGTTTAAGTCTAGTGATGTTTCAGTTCAGTTCAGTATTGTTTCAATTATTGACTTTATAAGCGGAAGATCCTAAATGTTTCATGAGAATAGTAATAACCTATAATGCACGGAAACTCTTCATAACAAGCGTTTCTCCGTTTCCGGCAGATGTGGGAAACGGAAACTCTCGGAAACTAATACGAAACGTTTCCGGACATGTTTCCGTATTTACCAAAAATATGAAATGCGTCTCTTAATTTTTAAATGGTTTTTTCCTACCTATTTCGTTTAAAATATCACTGAACTGAAACATCACTGAACTGAAATATCACTGAACTGAAACATCACTGAACTGAAATATCACTGAACTGAAACATCACTGAACTGAAATATTACTGAACTCAAACATTACTGAACTCAAACATTACTAAATTGAAACATCACTCAACTGAAATATCACTCAACTCAAACATCACTAAACTGAAATATTACTGAACTGAAACATTACTGAAGTCAAACATTACTAAATTGAAATGTTACTAAACTGAAACATTATTAAACTGAAACATCACTCAACTGAAATATCATTCAACTGAAATATTACTGAACTAAAACATTACTCAACTGAAACATCACTCACCTGAAACATTCCTGAACTAAAACATCATTGAACCAAAATATTATTGAACTCAAACATTACTGAACTGAAACATCACTGAACTGAATAATCATTGAATTGAAATATTAATAAACTAAATATCATTGAACCGAAATATCATTGAACTGAAACATCACTTAACTGAAACAGCACTGAACTGAAATATTACTAAACTGAAACCTTACTCAACTGAAACATTATCGAATTGAAACATTACTAAACTGAAACATTACTGAAATGAAATATTACAGAACTAAAACCTCACTAAACTGAAACATCACAAAATCGAAACATCACTGAACTGAAATATTACTGAACTAAAACATCATTAAACTGAAACGTTGCTGAATTTAAAGATTACTAAACTGAAAATTACTGAACTAAACCATTACTCAACTCAAATATTACTGAACTGAAATATTACTAAACTAAAACATTATTAAACTGAAACATCACTCAACAAAAACATTACTGAAATGAACATTACTAAACTGAAACATCACTCAATTGAAACATCGCTGAACTGAAACATCGCTGAACTGAAATACTACTGAATTGGAATATCATTAAACTGAAACATTACCGAATTGAAACATTAGTAAACTAAAATATTATTGCACTGAAATATTTCTAAACTAAACATCATTGAACTAAAATATTACTGAACTGAAATATCACTTAATTGAAACACCAGTCAACTGAAACATCACTCAACTGAAACATTACTAAACTTAAATATTACTAAACTGAAACATTACTAAACTAAAACACCACTCAACTGAAACATTAGTGAACTCAAACATTACTGAACCGAAAGATCACTCAACTGAAATATTACTAAACTGAAACATCACTGAACTAAAACATTATCGAATTGAAACATTACTAAATTGAAACATAACTGAACTAAAACATTACTAAATTGAAATATTATTGAACTAAAACATCACTGAACTAAAATATTACTGAACTAAAACATCACTGAACTGAAACATCACAAAATCGAAACATCACTGAACCGAAACATCACTGAACCAAAAAGTCACTGAACTCAAACATTAGTGAACTGAAACATCATTGAATTGAAACATCGCCGAACTGAAACATCACTTAACTGAAACATCACCGAACTGAAACATCACTAAATTGAAATTTTACTGAATTGGAATATCATTAAACTGAAACATTACCGAATTGAAATATTAGTAAACTGAAACATTACAGAACTAAACATTACTGAACTGAAATATGACTAAACTAAAACATCACTGAACTAAAACATTACTAAATAGAAACATCAATGAACTGAAATCTTACTAAACTGAATGTCACTGAACCAAAAAATCACTGAACTCAAACATCAGTGAACTGAAACATCACTGAACTAAAACATTACTAAACTAAAATATTACTAAATTGGAATATCATTAAACTGAAACATTACCGAATTGAAACATTAGTAAACTGAAACATTACTGAACTCAAATACTACTTAACTAAAACATCACTGACCTGAAATATTACTGAACTAAAAAATCACTCAATTGAAACATTACTGAACTGAAACATTACTGAACTAAAACATCACTGAACTGAAACATTACTAAACTGAAATCTTACTAAACTGAATATCACTGAACTAAAAAATCACTGAACTCAAACATCAGTGAACTGAAACATTACTGAACTGAAATATTACTAAACTGAAATATTACTGAATTGGAATATCATTAAACTGAAATATTACCGAATTGAAACATTAGTAAACTGAAACATTACAGAACTGAAACATTATTAAACTAAAATATTACTGAAATGGATAGGTATTATTTTAGAAAATGGATAGGTATTATTTTAGAAAATTAAATAACTAATTAGTGTTGGAAATGTTGTAAAAAAAATAAATCTAATGCAAATGATATACAGTAGATTGTATGTAATTGATGCTTGCATATTATATTTCCAATACTATTTTCTCTATGTTAATTAATCTATAATTTATTACTGTTAGATTTTATGATTACATGGTAAATAAAGATTTTTTTGTTGCATCCTTTAAGTATCACACGTATTTTGATGATACTACTTATCCAATTTTCATAGTTGGTTTATACTAGGGATAAGGTGTAAAAATACTCCTAATATTTATAGCTAGAAGCAATTTTACCCGTAATGCTTAAAATGGTGCAATCCCTAATATAACGTAACGCAACTTAATATGACGTAATATAATTTAACGTGACATAATGTAACTTAACGTGACATAACGTAATAAATATAAGCTCAGTTTGTAAATATTTAGGATTGTAAGCTCAATCTACAATTCCTTAGGATTGTAAGATCAAATTAAAATCCTTAAGTTTTTATTTCTTTAAGTTTTCATTTATCTATAAATAGTCATTGAGCTGTCAATCTGTAACGTAACGTAACGTAATGTAACGTAACGTAACATAACGTAACGTAACGTAATGTAATATTACCTAAATAATCATTGAGCTTACAATCCCTAATGTAACGTAACGTAACTTAACATGACGTAATGTAACGTAACTTAATATGACGTAACATAACTTAACGTTACCTAATGTAATGTAACTTAACGTGACGTTAATAAATGTAAGGTTAGTTTATAAATCCTTAGCATTTAAGCTCAATTTATAAATCCTGAAGATTGTAATCTCAATTTATAAATCTTTAGGTTTTTTTTTATTTCTTTAAGCTTTCGTTTATTTATAACAATTATTGAGCTTACAGTCCATAATGTAACGTAATAAATATAATATTTATTTATAAATCCTTAGGATTGTAAGCTCAATCTATAAATCCTTCAGATTATAAGCTCAATTTGTAGATCTATAGCACTGTAAGCTCAGTCTATAAATTCCTTAAGATTGTAAGTTCAATTTATAAATCTCTAACATAACGTAACATAACTTAGAATAACATAATGTAACGTAACAAAACGTAAATTAGAGTATCATAACGTGATGTAATGTAATATAACATGACGTTTCATAACGTTACGTAACGTAACGTGACATAACGTAATATAACGTGACGTAACCTAACATATGGTCCTAGATTTTCGACTCAATTAGAACACCCCAAATACAAAATCTGATAAGTGTCCTCTACTTAATCTATGTCGTCAATTTAAAACCTATTTGACATTTACAAAAAATCCCTTGTGTCGTTTTACCTTCTTCGTTTTTTTTCCATTCGAAAAAGCACATTCCATTTATGTTTTCAGGTTGCTGCTGTCAGCAGCGGAGCCAGCATCAAAAATTTTGAGGAGCTGCATTGTAGGTAGAATTTTTTTTTACCCCTAATGTCTAAAATTATACAATTTTCCCATAATTTTGAAAGCCAAGAGCAATTTTACTTCTAACATTGATAAATTGGGTCAATTTGAGAAATAATTTATCAAACTGTCTTATCGGTCATGAATCTTATCATCTACACTTCACACGTGTGTCATTTTATCAGTAGCAAATCACAAACATATGTTGAGATGTGAAAAAAAATATTGTCTTTTGTATGAATTGGAAAAAATTACAAAATTTACCGAATTTATAAATATTAATCTCCATTTCTATTATTAAATTATAAAAAAACATGAATTTTTTGTTCGAACTAATAACTGATATGAAATTGTTGCAGAATAAGAAACAAAATAACTGTATTTTATAATACTGTCTGAAATTGACCAAATTATCAATATTAAGGGTAAAATGCTTTTGGCTATCAACGTTAAAGATAAAATTGCACCATTTTAGACATTAGGGGTAAAATTGCTCATGATCGAAACGTTAGAGGTATTTTTACACCTTACTCTAATATATTTATAAAAAAAAATTAATTAATCTAACTAATCTAAATAGTTAAATAAATCAACTCAAGGACCTCATTGATGAAGGTAATAATTTAAGGTACTAATTACTTTAGTTTAGGAAGCCAAATAGATACATTGTCTTAATTTTATTAATCTTTTATTACTAAAAAATTCAAAATTAAACAATATATATACTAATTACTCCCCCGTCCCATAATATAAGTCGTTTTAGAAAGTTAAATTTTTTCTAAAATATAAGTCGTTTTGTTTTTCCAAGAATTTTTAGTTTAGTTTTTTGGTCCAAGTATTAAATTTTTTTGTCTTAATCTATGTGTTTTTGAACATTTTAATGCTTATTGTCCAACCATTATATGAGAGAATTTTTTTTTAAGTTAACCAATGTAAATTCACTAATTAAGCTCTGCATTAATTGTATTTTTTAATTTAGATAAAAATTTCTAAAATGACTTATATTATGGAACAAAGTAGTAATATATTAAGTAGTATCAAAATTCTTAAAAAATGAAACTCTAGAGTATCAAAATTCACAAGACTTGATATCTAACTTTTTTTTTTTTTTTTTGGTAGAACTTGATATCTAACTAATAGTAGGATATTAATTTTAAATTAATAATGGCAAGTGTAGTCAAATCACCTACTTTAACAATAGTATTTTTATTTTATGTGTTTGGGATGAGTTTCTCGAAAATTGGTGCTTACCCTCTTTAATGGCTGTCACAGCAATAGGCCTGTCCAGTAAGTAGGATCTGTCCACTTTTTTATTAGTTCGAAATTAAAAAATAAAACAATAGAATATATCATCTTCTTGCTTTTTTCGCTGGCCGGAGGGTCAGCCTCCCGAACTCCCTGTCTCCGCCCTTAGCTGCTGTCTATCTTTCTGTGCTGGAGAACCATGAAGAATTACTCATGTTTGAATTAAATAATTAAGCATCACAGGTAATGAATTTTCATGTTTAATTAAATGAAACCACCTTCTCTCATCAGAAAAAATCAATTAAATGTCATCAAGTGTGGAAATAGAGGAACGAGGAGATTTTTGATAATAAAGTTGTGCTTTTGCTAGTTTCAAAGGTGAGTCTCTTGCCAGATCTTCCCCGAGTAGTGATGTCCACCTCGTGAGCTGGAACAGGCCGAGAGAGGGAGTTGTGAAGCTGAATACTGATGGTTCCTGCCTCAGTAATGGTAAGATTGCTGCCGGAGGTGTTTTTAGGGATGCGGGAGGCGCCTGGCTTTCTGGGTTTACCCAGAATTTGGGTTTGGGTTCTTCCTTCTCTGCGGAGCTCTGAGGCATTCTCTGTGGGATCCAGCTGGCGATTAGGCTGGGTGTTAAGAGGCTTTCTATGGAGTCAGATAACTTGGAGGCCATCAATATGATTTTGGGTAGTCATGCCATGAGTCTTCATAGCCGCAACCTTATTAAAGCTATTAAGAGGTTTAGTCCCTCATTTGATATCCTTGAGTTCAGCCATATTTTCCGGGAGCAGAACCGTGTTGCAGATCACTTGGCGGCGGCAGGCCATGAGGGGGTGTTAGGTGTTTCTACCCTTACCGTTCCCCCTATCGCTCTTTCTCCTCTTCTTTTAGAGGATAGGATTGGGGTTAGCTTTCCTAGGCTAATCCCGATGTAGTTGCTTGTTTTGCTTTGCTTTCCTTTTCTACCAAAAAAAATTACAAAAAAGACGGGTTGTCCCTGAACAATGGACTTTGCAAAGTTTTGCCCAGAAAATAGACAGAGGGTGGCGATCGATGGAAGGAGACGGTACTGATTGACGGAGGTAATTATCAGCTTTGGTGAAGAGCAGAAATGGATGTAATGGAGAACAGAAAATGGTGGAGTCGGTGGTGTTTATCTGTAGATGGTTTTTAATTTTGGGTTCTTATGAATTAAAAAAGTGGTTTTAGTTCACAGGTGTCACTATATGAATGGAGTGTTTTCTTATGAGTTGGAGACTCGGATCCTCATATAAATCCCTTAATTAATGAGAGAGAAATATTATAATTTTGGTTTAATGATGGAGAGAGAAATATATTTTTAGTTAACCTAATAATAACTTGGTAACCTGCTATAACAGGTCATCTGAATAATCTCCATGGATGAAGACTCACCATTGAGAACTCTTCCATATATATATATATATAGGGGTGAGATCGAGCATGGCAAGGGCTTAAGTTGTGACAAGGAGCTTATTGTGTGACATAACAAAACTACATAGTTTTAATGATAATTAAAAAGGGCAAGATGACAAATTGGTAAATAAAATGAAAGAGAGGATAGAGAAAATTGTTTTATTTCTTTTCTTTAAAATACATTTTCCCGACATCTCTAACATCGTTTTTCGAAAATTTTTATACTATTAGACTCGTCTAAATTAGACGGTCATTTTACGATCCCTGAAGCTCAAGTAAAAAAATTTCCGGTGAACGGAATCCGGGTGGGCGTTTTCCGGCGAGAAAAAAAGTGCCCAGAAAATTTTCAACAAAATTTCAGAAAATGTAAAATATTATTCTAAGAAACTTTAATTCTTGGGTTGAAATATGATTTCTTACGGTTTAGTCCCAATAAAACTTTTTCCTTAATTTTATCCATTTTACATGCTTCAACAATTTTTTGGGACTATACCGTAAGAAATCCCGCTTCGACCCAATAATTAAAGTTTCTTAGAATAATGTTTTACATTTTCTGGAATTTTTTGAGAATTTTCTGGGTACTTTGTTTCGCGCCAGAAAACGCCCACCCGGATTCCGTTCACCGGAATTTTTTTTACTTGAGCTTCAGGGATCTTAAAATGACCGTCTAATTTAGACGAGTCTAATAGTATAAAAATTTTCGAAAAACAAGGTTAGAAATGTAAGGGAAAATATATTTTAAAGAAAAGAAATAAAACATTTTTCTGTTGGAACAATGCAAGTATTATGTTGGAACAAATTGTACACTGATTTGGAACAATGTAAGTAGGACAAAAAAACGTACCCAGAAAATTATCAAAAAATTTAAAAACATGTAAAACATCATTTTAAGAAACTTTAATTCTTGGCTCAAAGCGAAATTCCCTACAGTTTTGACCCAATAAATTATTGAAGCATGTAAAATGAATAAAATTAAGGAATAAGTTTTATTGTGACTAAACCGTAAGGAATCCCGCTTCGACCCAAGAATTAAAGTTTCTTAGAATAATATTTTACATTTTTTGGAATTTTTTGGGCACTTTTTTTCTTGCCAGAAAACGCCCACTCGGATTCCGTTCACCGGATTTTTTTTTACTTGAGCTTCAGGGATCTTAAAATGACTGTCTTATTTAGACGAGTCTAATAGTATAAAATTTTTCGAAAAACGAGGTTAGAAATGTCAGAAAAATGTATTTTAAAGAAAATAAATAAAACAATTTTCTGTTGGAACAATATAAGTATTACGTTGGAACAAATGGTACATTGATTTGGAACAACGTAAGTAGGACAAAAAACGTGTCCAGAAAATTATCAAAAAATTTCAAAACATGTAAAATATTATTTTAAGAAACTTTAATTCTTGGCTCAAAGCGAGATTCCTTACAGTTTTTACCCAACAAATTGTTGAAGCATGTAAAATGGATAAAATTAAGGAAAGCGTTTTATTGGGACTAAAACGTAAGAAATCTTGCTTCGACCCAAGAATTAAAGTTTCTTAGAATAATGTTTTACATGTTCTGGAATTTTTTGAGAATTTTCTGGATACTTTTTTTCTTACCGGAAAACGCCCACCCGGATTCCGTTCACCGGAATTTTTTTTACTTGAGCTTCATGGATCTGAAAATGACCGTTTAATTAAGACGAGTCCAACGGTATAAAAGTTTTTTAAAAACGAGGTTGGAAAAGTCGGGAAAATGCATTTTAAAGAAAAAAAAATAATTTTCTCTTTCCTTTTATTTACAAATTTGCCACCTCATTTTGATTAATTACAAAATTGGTCATTGTCACACAATAAGGCTTGTCCCACCATAAGAGATGTGTCACACCTGATCTCTCCTATATATATATATATCATTATCACTTTAGCAAACAATTAGCAATTGAGCTCAATGATCAGAATTTTAGGATTTTATTTTAAAATACAAAATAGCGAGCTGTTAGATATTTTGATTGGAGTGTCTGGTTTTAAATGACCTATTGTTAAATATGTTTGTATTTTAACTAGAGTGTCTAGTGTTAAATGACCTGATGTTGAATATACATCAATTACTTTTTAGAAATATAAAGAGAAGAAAAAAATGGAAAATAAAATTAGAAAACACTTAAAAAATTGGTGTTTTTCTTTACATATTAGATAAAAGGGTAAATTCTAAAAAAAACCCCTGTGGTTTGATGTTGTTCCAAAAAAACCCCTATGGTTTGTTTTTACAAAAAAAAAGGACCGTGGTTTCGCCGTTACCCGAAAGACGAAAAATGACCTAACACCGTTAATTTGGATGACGTGGCAAGGGGTAAAACGGTCAGAATTAAAAAAAAATAAATAAAAAAAAACAAAAATTAAAAAGAAAATTAAAATAATAAAAAAAACCCAACTTCTTCTTCTTCTTCTCTGTTACGTAACCTGCTCAGCTTCTTCTCTAACGGCGGCCATCGACGTAACCTGCTCAGCTTCTTCACAACCTCCTCTTCTTCTTCTTTAACCTCTTCAGAGATTATCAATTCTTCATTAATTACCATTTTTTCTTTCCTCCTAATTTCCTTCGATCTCCTCTTTGTTTCAATGCATAAAACTCCCATTGATCGATCCGAACAACACTGTTTTCCATAGATGCTTTGTAAGCTTCCGTTTCCATCTTAATCGCTTGAAGCGTGAGAAGGAAAGTTCTCAGAGTCTGTCTTTTCATGCTCAGGTTTTGTTTCAGTTTCGATTTTGCTTTTCGCTCTTTCTCTGTGCTCAGATTGAGTAATTTTAATTCTCTGTGTTTTTTGTTTGTTTCATCGGTAATTTGTTTGATCTTCGCTTCTTCCTCCGATTTGGTTGCGATTTCAGAATTGAAAGCATTGAGTTGCGATTTCAGAATTGATTACCATATTCAACATAGAGATTCTGTTTTTAGAATTTGCTAGATCTGTTTGAAGCTTTACCTCATTATTATAGGTTTCTTCCATGATCGATTCGAAGAAGAAGAATTGGTTTTTCCAAAATTCTGGACGTCTGGATTTCAGACGTTCAACACATCTAAAATCCAGACGTTGAACGTCTGAATTTCAGACGTAACGTCTGGATTTCAGAAATTTAATAAAAATAGAAGAAGAAGAGGAGAGGAGGAAGAAGAAGAGAAGAGAGAGAGAGGAAGAAGAAGAGAAGAGAGAGAGAGAGGAAGAGGAGGAGGAGGAGGAGGAGGAGGAGGAGGAGGAGAGGAAGAAGAAGAAAAAGAAAAAAGAAAAATTAAAAAAAATTAAAATTTTTTTTTTCCAACTCTACCCCTTGCCACGTCAGCACTTTTAACGGTGTTAAGTTCTTTTTCGTTTTTCGGGTAACGGCGAAACCACGGTCTTTTTTTTTTGTAAAAACAAACCACAGGGGTTTTTTTTGGAATTTATCCTAGATAAAAAGATATAGTTTTTGTAATTTAAGGCACACTCTAGATTGAAATTTAGAGATAGAGTTGTCTATATATTGTATGTAGTTATTTTATCTATATAATATATTGTATATAGTTATTTTATCTTGTCATAATCATGTTATTTTTTTTTGAATCATAATCATGTTATTTTATCTATATATATTATATATAGTTATTCATATAATATAAATATATCAAAAAGGATAATTGTATTAAGGAATCATAAAAAGTTATAAAAGGAATTAATTTTGTTAAACCCGTAGTTACAAAATATTTATATACGAATCGAAAAAATCGAATATCGAAATGATCAAAATAATTGACACTGATACCGAACCGAATAATAGGTAAAACAAAAATAAAATCGAATATTCGATTCGGTTCGATTTAAACCGAACCAACCGAATTAAGCTAAAAATAAAAAATAAAAACCACTCTATTTTCTCATTAAATTTATCTCAACAAAAAAAATAATATATTGGAATACTTTCAAAATACATCTATATTGGATTATTAGGTAAAGACTATGCTTACTTTGTTTTAATAAAGTAAGTCTTACTTTGTGTGTTTTCACCATTGGATTAATTTTCTAATCCATCATCCAATGGTGAAAACACACCAAGTAATGGAACTTTGTCAAAAACAAAGTAACCATAGAAGACACCGGATTTTATTATATTTCAACAATAATAAAAAAAAAGTAAACTTTTAATGGGTATTATCATTTATCACAATCCATGCATACTGTAATAATAGCCATTAGATCAAAAATTTAATGGTTCAAATTTATTCATTAATATTTAGTTTCAATTAAAATATTAAAAAGTTAATTACAACTTTCAAAATTCATTTCAATGTCCAAGATCAAAGAATAGT
This sequence comes from Euphorbia lathyris, assembly GCF_963576675.1. Lineage (NCBI taxonomy): Eukaryota > Viridiplantae > Streptophyta > Magnoliopsida > Malpighiales > Euphorbiaceae > Euphorbia > Euphorbia lathyris. The sequence continues at coordinate 134,593,351 of NC_088910.1, read as the reverse complement.
GGGTTACATAACTATCAAATTAAGCTACGATTTTTTTTTTTTAAGCTACAAATTATTTTAGTGTACTGTATTTGCAAAATTAATTAAGGAGGCGTTTGGTTCACAAGGAGTAAGAGAAAATGAATCAAGAAAGTGAAACTAAAGGAAAGAAAAAGAATAAGCATTAATTCCCTTATGTGTTTGAATATGTTTAGGAAAGGGAATGAGGTAAAGGAATCCAATTCCCTACAGGGTCTGGGGTAATGGGCTTAACCTAAAGTGGGGTCAACCCATAATCTAAAATGGGTAAAGGGAATGAGTTTTTTTTTAAACAAGCAAGAACAAAAGGAATGAAACCCTCTCATTCCCATTCTCATTCCTAAAGACCCCGAACCAAACACCCCCTAAGCATTGATTACTAAATTGTATTCAAATTGCACACCCTCACAATTATAATCTCTCACACTATGTCCATGTTTTTTCCCTCTCCTTATTTCATATTTTTCAACTTATAACTTTTGCTCTAAAAAAATAACTCTTTAAAAATTCAGTTAATTTTTTAAAAGTCTACAGAGTTTGTTTTTTGTTTTTTTTTTTTTACCTTTTTTCTATTTTTAATTTCCTTTTTTTTGGGTTTTGTAGGTACACTAAAGAGATGGAGCAAGTCATATTATTCGAGTTTGGTCATTAAGAAAATTATTTGATTCTGGGCGGCTCAGGAGCACATTATTTGTTTGTTCATGAGTTTTGCTTGCAAGCCCATTGTTGATTATGTCCACAGACTTTGCTCGTGAATAATTCATTAACTATGTTCACAATCTACGTAGTTTTGAAACCTACAAATTAAAATATCTATACAAAACTACGTAGTTTTACATTTCGCCCTTTAAAAAAATACTATTATTAAAAATAGTCGAACCAAGCTTGCTCACGAGCTTGTTCATGATCATAACCGAGTTTTTTTTGTCAGCTTGTTCACAAACTTATAACCGAGCATGTTGCGAGCTTTCGATTCGATTTTTACCATGCTCAAGCTCAGCTCCTTTATGAATCGAGCCTCAAAATCGTACTCAAGCTCGACTAATTTATAAATTGAGCTGAACACCACCGAGCTTTTATCGAGATGAACGCCAAACCGCTCATTTAGTGCTTATAGTTTATGTAATATTTAATTAGGCTTAGTATATCATTTTCTCTTTGTACCTGTTCAAAAAGTTTAATTGGCCTCTGAACTTGCAAAGTGTTCTGATAGCCTCTCAACTTATTTAAAATATCTCGATAGTCTCCTCAAATTGTTTTAAATATAGTCAATTAATCACTCCGTTGTAAAGAAGTAAGCTACACGCGGAAGGTGTGTTGCATGCGTTTGAAATGTTATTACATAATTCACATGATAAATTAAGGCATGTTGAAAAATAAATTTTTACTTGCTTAACTGTAAAACTTGTCATCTCTGATATTGAGAACACATAAATCGATCTTGGTCATTTTACTTTTTCAAGGTGAGTCATTTTGCATGCCGCCTACCTTTTTGCAAGCAAGTGATTAATTGATTATATTTTAAGTAAGTTGTGGAGCTAGCGGGATATTTTACGCAAATTGAATGACTATCAAAACACTTTGAAAGTTCAAGAGTCCAATCAAACTTTATGGACAAATTGAGAAAGATAAATAAAGAAAACCATTGAAGTTAAATCAAGACTTATAAAGTTCCTACAAAAAAAAAAAAAAAAATCAAGACTTATAAAGTAACTGTAATCATATTAATACTTATTACAACATAATGGTATTTTCTTTAGTACAATATTTTTATATAAAAACAAACTTAGGGGACGTTTGGTTCATAAGGGGTAAGGGAAAAGAAATCAAGAAAGAGAAACTAAAGGAAAGGAAAAGAATAACCATTAATTCCCCTATTGTTTAGATATGTTTATAAAAGGGAATGAGGTAAAGGGAATCCAATTCCCTAGAGGGCATAGGGTAATGGCTTAACCTAAAGTGAGGTAATGATTTAACTTAAAGTGGGTAAAGGGAATGAGTTTTTTTTTTGTAAACAAACAAGAACAAAGAGAATGAAACCCTCCTATTCCCATTCTCATTCCTAAAGACTAAAACTTATCAAAGAAAGCTATGAAATTCGATCAAGACCAACACTGCTAAAGTATTTTTTTTTTCTTAATTAGTTTTTAGAATGTAACTAGCAGTATAGTTTTGGGTAAATTACACCTATGGCCACTGAACTTTACTCATTTTCACATTATGGTAATTGAATTTCATTTCTTCTCAGTATGGCCACTGAACTTTACACTTTTTAACACCGGTGGCCACTCAGTTTTAACTAACTTCTCAAAATGACCGTTAACGATCGTTAACGACCTCAAAATGAAAATATTTAAGAATTAAAGTTTTTTAGAACGACATTTACCATGAAACCACATTTTTTATTTTCAAATATCACATTTTTTGGAGCTCTCTCTCTCGAAAAATTCATTTTCTCTCTCCTAACCAAACAACACCTAAATGACCTCAAAACGAAAATTTTCAAGAATTAAAGTTCCTTAGAATATCATTAACGCTTTGGATTTTTTTATTTTTAGTCGTCAATGGTCGTTTTGAGGTGTTAAGTGGCCATCGGTGTTAAAAAATGTAAAGTTCAGTGGCCATACCGAGAAGAAATGAAGTTCGATGGCCATAATGTGAAAATAGGTAAAGGTCAGTGGCCATGGGTGTAATTTAGCCGAAAGTTTTTTTTACAGTTTTTTATAATTTGTTATTATTATTAATTTCTTTTGGGACGGGAAGTATAAGTTGTTACAAATCCAAAGGAAATCAAGGAGAATGCATGTCAAATCTACATATGAAAAATCGAGAAAGAACAAAATAAACGAATTCCATAGTTCTCATATATTTGATTTAAATTTACCAAATGAAGACACATGATATCATTTTGAGTTGAATCTGAAACTTGATTACAAAAAAAACAAATATTTGAGAACAAATGTTGTACATGCTGATATGCTAATTGTAAAAACTACAAAAACTAAGCAACATTCATTGGAAAAGAATGGATTTCATATTAATCCTCAGTTGTTTTATTTGATACTCACAAAGAAAATAGTTGCAAAATTTCCTTTCTTTTCTTCTTTATTAACAACAAAAGACTGTCATAATGATTTTCCATCCCTACCTCACATGAAAATGCTAGACCCATACTCTAGAAATGAATGTCAGAAGAAATGGGGTAAACTGCACCAATTGTCATTGAAGTTTGGAGTCAGTTTTAAAAAGGTGACTGAACTTCAAACAACAACAACAACAAAGCCTTTGTCCCGAAATAATTCGGGGTCGGCTAACATGAACCATCGTATAAAACCGTGAAAATCAAGTCGTGTCAGCGACACAGATTCGCTCCCTCCACTCCGTCCTATCCACTACCATATTTTCCTCAATTCCCAATAAACTCATATCACTCTCGATCACCCTCCTCCAAGTTTGCTTAGGTCTTCCCCTACCCCTCACCACTACATCCCTTTGCCACTCTTCGGTTCTCCTAACCGGCGCATCAAGCGCTCTACGTCTCACATGGCCAAACCACCTTAGTCGGTTTTCTCTCATTTTATTCTCAATAGATGTGACCCCTACTTTTGTCCTAATTATTTCATTACGCACCCGGTCCTTTCTCGTGTGACCACATATCCATCTCAACATACGCATCTCCGCCACCGACATCTTATGGATGTGGCAGTGTTTCACTGCCCAACACTCCGTACCATATATTTTTCACAGAACTGGCTTGGTTATAATATGAGTCATGATCTATGCAATGTGTTCCTTAACAATGACAATGTAATCAGATGTATGTTTTTGTGTGTGTGGGAAAGAGTTAAATATCTAAAGTCACTGACATAATTCACACAAAAGATCAAGCCCATAGTGGTAAAAAGACTAGAGGTAGTAAATTTTCATCAGAGAAAATAATGCCTTGCAAAATCTTCGGAATGTAGAAAATACAATCACGCTATATATAGCACAAACAACAATAAATACTACTTGGTTGTTGATACTGACCATTTCACGCAACTGTTTAACGGCATGGCCAAACTGTTCAAAGTTTTCAGTAGGCATGCTGGTTATGCGACCAAGTTCGGATTCGTTTGGGCTAAAGATGTCCACAACCTTCAAGAGTTCTGAGGGTATAGGTGTATCCATTCCCCCAGCATCCAAAATGACAGGAAGACCTGCACCCTTTGCAGCCTAAAGACATGAAGACATTAGAATGAAAGAAGCAATCACATAAAAGTTAAAGGGGAAACCTGGGGAAGTGTATATAATGTCATAACAAGCTCGCGTTTACACCTTGTAGTCACTCACATATTCCGTGACGGCAATCAAGTTGCTGACAAGCTCGCGAATTATGGTCGTCTACTTCCCTCGCTTCAATGGTGGAACATCAGCCCTGATTTTTGTTTAGACTTGATTAGGGACAATTTGTGGAACCGGCCTTCATTCCGGTTCATTTAGTTTCTTTCTATTTGGCTATATGATCTTAACTTTTTCGTTTTTCTTTAATAATATCTGGGTCGGAGTTTCAGGAAGGTGCGAACCTAGTTGGGATGTTCCTGCTCCCTCCCCATTTTAAGAAAAAAAAATATATAATGTCATAACTGTTGAAACACCTTTCCACACGATTTTGATTTGACAAAATCATTTAAGTTAATCCATGATTAAGGGACAATTAAATTTAAGTGCTTTGATTTAATTGTACTAATATGTTTGTTCAATGTTGAGCATAAATATAAATATAAATAGAAATAAAAAGTAAGACAGGACAAAGCCGGCATAAGATCACAGCACAAGCTGAGTAGAGTGGAACTCAGCATTGTTGAAACACCTTTCCACATAATTTTGATTTGACAAAATTGTTTAAGTATAATTTAAAATACATATTCTAAACACACTAAGTTTAAATGCTTTGATTTATTCTACTAATGTGTTTGTTCAATGTTGAGTTAAAACTGTTATAAGACATAAGAATCAAAAGGCCCAAGCCCAATACGGAAGCAAGACCCAAGTCAAACAACTCAGTACAACTCGGCCCGCGTATGTCAAGACGTTGTCGTTTTGGACAAAAACGCAACTCAGCAAACGGAAGGATCTAGAAGACCTTCAGGAACAACTTCACAATGAAGCTGCTGAGTAGTCTCGACAAAGCATACAAGACAGCAGACCGGCAGAGGAAAACTTCCAGACAAAGTGTTTCTTCTTTTAGCAAAGTTCAGACGACACAGTATGCTGTCCAGTTGACTTTACCATAAAAGGAGAGACCATCTGCTGTGCTGACCGAGGACAGAAGATACACGATTGTGATTGGCCAAGAGCTCTGTGCAAGTCAGGATGACAACGACACATAGCCGTTTCCCTCCAACGGTTATTTCGAAATTCGAAATGACCGAACGGCCAGACGTCTCTATAAATAGTGCCATCACAAGCTTCACATTGACAGAACTTGATCAAGCCATTACGCTGTCCAAATCTCTACAAGTTCTGCAAGCAAGAAGCAAAGCAAAATTCTTACACTACATTTTCATATCTGTGTAAAAGTCTAGAGTGATTGCTTTCAATCATCTAAGGTGTTCTAGCAATTGTTGTTTAGGACAAAATCTTCATCATTTCTAGAAGTAGAAAGGAGAGGCTGAGTACTCGGTTTTAAGTACTCAGCGGAGAGATTAGGATTGAGTAGAAGTATAGAGGAAGGTACTCTTGTCATACTCAATTACTGATATTGTAAAAGGAGAGATTAGGATTGAGTAGAAGTATAGAGGAAGGTACTCTTGTCATACTCAATTGCTGATATTGTAAAAGGAGAAATTAGGATTGAGTAGAAGTATAGAGGAAGGTACTCTTGTCATACTCAATTGCTGATATTGTAAAAGGTTTGAGGCTCTACCTTTAAAGAGCTTAGTAGAGGATTTGAAATCTCGGAGGTGTTCCGGGGACAAGACGTAGGCTTAGAAGAAGCCGAACCTGGATAAATCTGCTGAGTGAAGTTTTCTTAAACCTTAACTCCTTATTTATATTGCTTGCTTAAAACAAACTAAAACTGACCAAGTAAAAGAGGTCAAGCTGAGTTGTGCGCTACAAACGAGCAGGTTCAGGAATAGACTCTAAGTGCTATTTCCTGACCTAAGCAACGAAGCTGTCCTAGTCACTAGTTGACTAAGCCAGTGTCTTACTGAGTGTTAAGTGCCGCTGTTTTATAAACTTTTCTTAAAGAAAAGAAATCTGCCCAAATTATATTAAAAAAGGTAAAATAGTTCCTAACCCCCCCTTGGAACTATATTTGCAACCTTACAAGGGACCAACAAGTGGTATCAGAGCATAAAAGCTCATTACTAAAGGTCTAACAACCTTGAGTTGATCCATACCATGGGTGAAAACAGCACTCGGTTTCTCCCTGGAAACCAGACAACTCAGATATTACCTGAGGGGCTGTCCATTACCAGGCCTCCCCTATTCTTCGGGTCAAATTATACCTTTTGGAAGAATAGGATGAAAAACTTCATTCAAGCTACAAACATGAGCGCCTGGCTATCTATAGTCCAAGGCCCGTTTGTACCTGTGAAAGCTGTTGATGGCCAGTCGGTTGTTAAAGCTGAGGTTGAATGGACAGAGGATGATCTTAAGAAGCTTCAAAACCATGCTTCGGCTATCAATATGCTTCACTGTGCGCTCGATGCTGCAGAATATAACAAAATCTCAGGTTGTGAGTCGGCACAAGAGATCTGGAAAAAGCTGGAAGTCACCTACGAGGGAACAAACAAAGTAAAAGAATCCAAGGTGAATCAGCAGATGAGACTGTACGAGCTGTTCGAGATGAACAATGATGAGGGCATTTCAGACATGAACGCAAGGTTCACCAACATCATTAATGAGCTCAAGAGACTTGGGAAAATCTTCACGGAGGAAGAACAAGTCAAAAAGATACTCAGGAGTCTTCCAAAAGACTGGTAAGCAAAGAAGACAGCAGTTGAGGAAGCTCAGGATTTAACCACCTACAAATATGACGAACTCATCGGTTCATTGCTGACCCATGAGATATCAATGAAGAACTTTGAGGTGAAGGAAAAATCTGATGACAAGAAGCAGAAGTCACTTGTCATGAAGGCTGACTCCACTGACGGGAGTTCAACTGATGATGAGTGTCGCTACCGGATTTTTCAGGGGCACGAACGCCGGAAGCTAAATCGGTTAATAGTTGTTCCTAATTAAAACTATTTTTTAGAGTCGCCACCAATCAGAATTAAGGCGTGATTGGACACCGGAAATGGTGGAATTTTAACGGATAAGGGGGTCTGCGAAATAGAGATTTTTGGTCCGTTTGTCGGTTACGTGTAGGGAAGAAAAACTTGATTAATCACCCTACCCCGCCCAAATATTGGTACTAAAAAAATGTGGTTTTTGTGTTAAATATATTTGATTTATCTCAATTTTATTTGTACTTTCATAATATAATAAAGGCATATAATTTAATTAATTACATGATTAATGTCGTAGGTATTTAATATTTATGTAACGTTAAATCATTAATTGTATCCTTTTAATTTTAATAATTTGGACAACATTTAATTCGTATTTCTATAACATATAACTACGAATTAAAACGTTTAATTTTATATAATTTGGGTAATGGTTAATTCATATTCCTATAACATACTACCTCCGTTTCATATTACATGACTTTCTAGAGATATTTTTTTTGTTTCATATTACATGACACTTTGTATGGTCAGTACACGTTAAGTCATCTTTTTTTCTGCTATAAAACGCGGTTTTATGAAAATTAATTAGAATAATGGACTTATTATAGAATAAATAAATACTAGAATCAATAAATAAGGGGCAACAATGTCTTTTTTACAATATCCTTAATTTCTATACAACTCTCTAAAAAGTCATGTAATATGAAACGGAGGGAGTAGAACTGTGAATTAACTCATTCAGTTTTTGTTTATTTAGTAACGTTTAATTCTTATTTCTATAACATAGAAATAACGAACTATCTCGTTACCTTTTTTTATTTTTTATACCCTTGTAGCACATACATATAAATTGAAACATTCCACGTTCATTAAGTTTTTATTTTTTTTATTATCGTTTTCATACCTTTATGACATAAAAATATAAATCGATTCATCTTAACTTTATAGTGTACACGTTTGGTTTATATCTCTATGACATAGAGCTATAAATCAAATCGTTTATTTTTTCGTAAAAGAAAAAGGTAGATTAAATTTAACCATATGAAAACAAATGATATTTTACTAATGATATAACACATATGTTACGTGAAAATAAATTGGTTGAACTATGTAAGTAATATGAAATTAAGTAATGAAGGGTCCAAATTAGAAATGAATTAAAAGGGATTGGAAAGTTAAATTAGAATTTTAGACAATTAAAAGAGGGCCTAATCTAGCTTAACTCAAATAATTAGGGACCTAATTAAAACATGAGGGATTTAATTACAATTTGGATTATCAAAAGAAATTAAAGGTAACATGGGGGGATTAAATTGCAGAATAAAAAATGAAAAGAGTCGAATTGGAGAATTAAATAAACAGGGAGGGGGCGAAATGTAATTAGGAGGGGCTAAATTGAAACAAACAAAAATGAAAAGAGTCGAATTGGAGAATTAAATAAACAGGGAGGGGGCGAAATGTAATACAGAGGGACTTGATCTAAACAGTTAGAATGATGTGGGGCAGAATTCACAAATTATAGAAAAGGAAGGTATCAAAACGAGATTTCGCGGGGGTAATTTGGGAATCTAAAATAGTAGGGTATATATTTGAGTTTTTAGGGTTTTATCTTTAGATTGCCAGCCACCTATCTCCTTATTCTTCCTCTTCTCTCTTCTTTTCTCGGATACCCTAAGCCTGGAAGCTCAAAGCTTCGACAATGGCGTCCCTTTCCCTCTCGTTCACTTGCTTCTCCGACTTCCCTCCACCTTTTTCTCCTTTTCTTCTCTTTTCCAGAACCCTAACACCTTCTCCCATGGCAGCCTCTATTTCTGAATCTTCTTCAACCTTCGAGAAGATCTAAAGCTTCTTTACTATCCATGGTTTCTTCCATCTTCATCCTTCAACTTCCTTTTCGAAGACCCGTGAGCCACGGCCGCCATCCTTCTTTCCTTCTCTGTTGATCCGACGATCTGCGATGGCTTTCCTAGCGGAGGGAGATCGGCGGTGGAGGTTCAGTCGGTGAGTTTTTTTTCTTTAATCTTTTCTCTGCTTGGTTCGGCTCAAGTCCGACGTCCCGGCGACTAAACTTCCTCGGTTTTTGCAGGTGAAACGGAGCTAAACTTCTCCGATCTACCTTGTCCGTAGGGTTTACAGACGGGCGGCCCTTGCAAAGGGCGGACGGCCATCGTTCGGCTCCCTAGAGTTCCGATCTACCCCTGATCTGGTTTCTCTTGAGGTAAATAATGTTTATTGCGTTTTTTCCTTTTCGTATTTTCGTCTTTAACGGAAATGTCACTGATTTATTTCTTTTCTTGTTCGTTGGACCCGCACTGCAGGTTGGTGGTGACTCATGGGTTTACTACAGATTAAAGAAAACAAAGACCCTTATTTGTGACATTCTGTGTTTTTCCTTAGAAAAAGGACTTGCTGTTGATCTGAAACGGAGATGCCGTGTTTTACTCTTTTCAGAAACCTTTTTATCTTTTGGTTTTGGTTTAGTTGCAGATTCTGTTTTTTTCTTATTTTTTTGGTCTGGATCTGAGGAAGAGTATAACCTCATTTTTTTGTTGCATTGTAAATGTATTTTTAATGTGAAGCAAAAGAGTCGAACAGTGAATGAATGAAAGAAGATGAAGATGAGATACAATGGCTAAGAAAAAAAGATAAAAAAGAGTGAAATAACAAATGATATGATTTTTCTAAAGCAGGGGATTTCCAGATCTGGAAAGTAGAACCTATTTTCCAGATCTTTTGGAATCCCTTGCATCTTTAATGTTTTTTTTTAAGAAAATGAGATAGATGAATGAGAAGAGGATTGCAATAACAAAAAAGGCTGAATTTTTCAAAGCTGGGATTTCCAGATCTGGAAAGTAGAACCTATTTTCCAGATCTGTGAATCCCCTTACATCTTTAACATTTTTAAGGAAAATGGGATGAAAATGATATACACTAGATCAGAAAAAGATAAGAAAAATATTGAAATAATAAGATAGATAGAACTAGATCTTTGTATTTGGATACTGGCTTCTTAAAAACTCAGCCTTTAAAAGCTTAAAAGAAGAAAATAAATTTTATTGTTATTTTAAAAATGGTAGAAGTAGATGAATAACTGAGTTTGAAAACAGTAGAGGAAAAGAACTAATAAAGACAAAGAAGATGGCTTACATGATCTTATTTTTCTGCTTCTTTTTGACATATCCCACATGCTTTTTTTGACCCTCTCCTTCCTCTCTCCTTTCTTTTCTTCTGTCCCCCTTTTTTTTGTCTTTGTCTTATGCTTGGCCCCTTTCTTTATATAGAGAATTTTCTAATTAATTAAGGACTAATAAAGTGTTAATACAGCCTAATTAGAGTTGATTTGGATTTGTGCTTGATTAGTGAGTACCAATTTATTAGAATAGGCTTGGGCTTGAGTTCTGGATTTGGGCTTGTTGGAATAGGTTTTGACCCCCTGAAATCTTATAATTTCTGAAGTTATTTAACAAGATATTCTGTTTATTATTATTTAAACATTTTAGATTTTGTTTGTAACTACATCAATAAAATTAAACATCATTTCATTCATATCTAATTAAAAGAAATAACGTTCATTTAATTAATAATGGTCGTTTTAATCAATCGATTTAATCCTTATAACATAAACATTCAACCGATTTTAGGGATTATATATATAATTTCAATTCTTTTTTACAAATATTAGTTTATTAAGTAAATATCTACAATAAAAATATTTATGAAATAAATTGGTTTAAAAATGTAAAATTATAAAAAAATGAGAAATTACCCCGGACAAAATGGGTATCTACAATGAGGAGATGGCTATGTTTACAAGAAAGATGAAGAGGCTGTTCAGGAAGAACGACAAATATTCCAAAAAGCCTTACAAAAGGTTTGATAAGTATAAGGCTGACTCAAGCGACAACAAATACAGTAAGGACAGCTCAAAGCCCATTACATGCTTTGAGTGCCACCAAGATGGCCATATTAAGTCAAACTGCCCCACGCTGAGGAAAGACAAGAAAAGTGGGAAGAAGGCAATGGTGGCTACCTGGAGTAACAGTGATGAATCTTCATCAACAGAAACTGAGGCCACCGAGTCAGCGAAGATATGCTTTTTGGCTGACGAACTTGCTGAGCCATGCATCTCTGAGCATGCTGATCAATCTGATAAGTCAGACAATGAAGAGTAATCCAATGAGGTAATCTCACTCTCTCAACTCAGAAATGAAATGGGTAATGCCCTGAGTGATCTTTACACACTTGTCAAAAAGTGTAACACAAAGATTAAAACACTCAGCCGGTGCTGTGATGAGGTGGAAGAGGTCAAACTGAGTGACCTCAGATACCTTCTTCAAGACAACTCAGTTTTGCATGAAAATATGAAAACCATTCATGAGTCTGTAGTTGAAGTCCAGTCAGTTTCCAAGAAACTAAGGAAGGATGTCACAACCATTCAGAACCAACTAAAGGTTCCAAACAAAAATAATTTTCCTCTGAGAACTCAGTACCAAGGTACTCAGCAGAGACGAAATCCCCAGCGAAGAGTTCAGTGTGACTTTTGTGGGAAGTTAGGACACACCACTAAGGTGTGCTGGCACGCTCAGCACTGGGGTGCTGACAAGTCAGTAAAGAGTCCTAAACAGAAAGTCAGTTGTGACTTCTGTGGAAAAAGTGGCCACACTATTAATGTATGTCGCCACAAAATAAAATATGATGCTTTACCTGTTGAACCTAACAAGTCAGGACCCAAAAAGAATTGGGTACCTAAAGGAAACTGATTACAAGACAGGTAAGCCTGAGATGTGCCGAGAAGTAAAAAATGTGGTATATTGACAGCGCATGCTCAAGGCATATGACGGGTGATGAAACTCAATTCATCACGTTCGAACGTAAACGAGGAGGAAGCGTAAGTTTTGGAGACAACAAAAAGGGTAAGATAGTAGGCTCAGGAACCATCGGAGGTAATCCTATTGTTGAATCTGTCTCCCTAGTCAGCGGACTCAAATATAACTTACTCAGCGTAGCTCACCTATGTGACAATGGGAGAAAAGTTATATTTGATGCTACTGGATGTAAAATATACGAGGGTAAAACTAATGAGTTAATTTTAACTGCCCCTCGGATAGATAATGTCTTTATGCTAGACTTAGAGAAAATTTTTTCAAAAACTGTGTGCTTAGTAACGAAGGAAGAAAATTCCTGGCTACGGCACAGGAGACTTGGTCATGTAATCATGGACCTCCTGGCCAAACTAGCAAGAAAGCAATTGGTTGAGGGACTGCCTGAACTTAAATTCCAAAAAGATCAATTATGCCACGCTGGAAAACAAACTAAACAATCTTTTCACAGTAAAAACATTGTCTCAACTAAACGTCCGTTAGAATTACTACACTTGGATCTCTTTGGTCCAGTCCAGCCGCTGAGTCTGGGTGGAAGAAGATTTTTCTTGGTCATTGTAGATGATTTCTCTCGGTATACGTGGGTTATCTTGCTGACCAGCAAGGATGAGACCTTTGAGACATTTTCAAATTTGGTTAGAAAAATTGAAAATGGAAAAGACCTAAAATTAGCTCATATCCGTAGTGATAACGGTGGAGAATTCAAAAACCAAAAGTTTGTTGAATTCTGTGAAGCCAGCGGCATTGACCACATTTTTTCTGCTCCTAGAACACCTCAGCAAAATGGGGTTGTTGAAAGGAAGAACAGAACTCTGGTTGAAATAGCCAGGACAATGCTGGAGGAGCATAGGCTTCCAAAGTGTTTTTGGGGTGAGGCTGTTAACACAGCATGCTACATTCTTAATAGGGCTCTAGTTAGACCTATACTCAAGAAAACCCCCCATGAACTTTGGAAAGGACGAAAGCCCAATATTGGATACTTTCGTGCCTTTGGCTGTAGATGTTTTATTTTAAATACCAAAGATAGCTTAGCAAAGTTTGATTCAAAAGCTGATGAAGCTATCTTTCTGGGCTACTCAACAAAAAGCAAAGCATACAGAGTTTTTAATAAGCGAACTCAAGTTTTAGAAGAATCAATACATGTAGAGTTCGATGAAACTGACCCTGCAGGTAGATACCAGCCGCTGACCGAAGATGATCCAAACTCAGTAACCATCGCTGACTCAGAACCAGCTACTGAGTCATTCACGAAAAGGCTGACCAAGAGTAAGAGTGAACCTAAGATTACTTTTACTGACCCATCTACTTCTGCAGAGATTGTTGAAACAGGAACAGCACAAGACATGAATCTACCCAAAGAAATAAGGATTCCTAAAGGACACTCCGAAAGTGCAATCCTTGATTCTACTGGGAATACCCAGATGACGAGGAATCAACTCAGGAAATACCTCAGCAATGTTGCTTTCGTCTCAGTACAAGAACCGAAGAATTTCGCTGAAGCTGAGTACGATGAATTCTGGATGAACGCAATGCAAGAGGAGCTCGATCAATTTCGAAGAAATGATGTATGAGAGTTAGTGCCTCATCCAAAGAGTCAAAAGACCATCGGAACAAGATGGGTCTTCAGGAACAAGATGGACGAACAAGGAAACGTAGTCAGGAACAAAACAAGGCTTGTAGCTCAGGGCTACAGTCAGCAAGAAGCTGGCGGATATCCTCACGAAGCCACTGGCTCGTGAGCAGTTCAGCATACCGAGAGAAGCAATTGGTATGTTTAATCCTCTTCAGTAAATTCCTGTGCTAAATGAATATGAATGCTGAGTGAATTACTATGCTGAATGATTGATTGTTTGCTGAGTAACTCATCGAAACTGACTGAACATCAAATACTGAGTAAACTTGCATAGTGAGTAAATTAGTTTAAACTTAAACTTAAAAATCATCCCTTTATGCAATGCTGACCACTCAGAATATCAAACGCTTAGTATTGTACACGCTGAGTGTTAGATCCGTTAGAATGAATGCAATAGCACGCGTATAGCCCTAGGATGACGTATTCGCCGTATGTGTCATAAATGCCAGGATCTTTGTCTGTACATAATCCCGAGGCAAAACTGACACATGGATTTGATTAAATCCACACCGCTCATTTCTTCTATAAATAATGGGTAATTCCCCATTTTTTATTCATTACGCTTAATCAAATTCTAAGGCAAAGAAACTCTTTCTCTCTCAAAATCCTTCTAAACCTTCCTCATCCTTGAAAATGACTAAGTTTTCGTACAACGTCTCCGGTGCCGGACACCAAAAGACTAGCTCCGATGAACCCACTGGAAATCCTCCTACGCCGAGCAAAGGACAAGCTGGCCAAACCTCTGGTCAGGGAAAACCCGTAAAGGTCAGGACCTACTCCAAGGTTTTTGACAATGTCCGCGAATGGAAAGTTGAGCCCTCCAGATGGGTTTCTGAGCATTTCGTCTAACATGAACAACCGTTTGCCGAATGGATTGCAAAGAACGAATGGACTGGGCTGTTCTCCGTCAGAGATGAAACGTATCCTGACCTGGTAAGGGAGTTTTACCACAATCTCATGGTTGCCAATGACTCCCCTGACTATCTAAGCACTAAAGTAAAAGGAAAGACGATCTTCATCAACCCTCTGTACTTGGGAAATCTCCTCCAACTTAAAACTGAGGGAGTGAGGCTGAGGAAGTCTGGAGATCAGGACAAGACCGACTACGTCCATATTTTCTGCAAACCTGAGGGTCACTCAGGCGAGATCTCAGCATCTTCAATGGGACAACACCAGAAGATGGCTCATTACTTGCTGACCTATTTCATCTACCCAAAGATCAACTGCACTACATCAGCAACCAATTTCGAGCAATGCTTTATCTGGCATATGCTGACATACACCCCCATCAACATGCCAGTCTTTCTTGTTGCTGGTTTCCTTCGAAGCACTGGCACGATGCGGCTTGGATCACTCATCACTAGAATCCTCATTGACCATAAGGTTGATCTCGAAGGTGAGGAGAAGACTCGAGGAACTGAGATCACAGCTTCCTCGCTGAGAGCCTTAAAGTTTGGACAGCCCTTGAAGAAAGGTAAAGCTGCTGCTGCTGGCCAAGCTGAGAAAACTGCTGAGCCAAAGAAAGGGCGAAGGACTAAGGCCCCAGCTTCCCGCAAAAGGAAAACTGCTGAGACTCCTTCCAAAAACATTGAGTCTCCAGCAAAGAGGCAGAAGTCAGCTGGTAAGTCAGCTAAGAAAAGAAGCAGGCAAGGTGAGCCTGGAACTGAGGAAGCTATGGAGCAACCTCAGAAGAAGCAGAAGTCTTTAACACTGACTCCACTGAACGCCATATCTACAGACTTCGTTGTACCAGGTGACTCTCACTTCACCCAGTGTCAAAGTACAGAAGCTGAGCATGATGAACATGAGGTACAACTAGATGATCACTTCATCTCTCAAGTTGAGGAAGAACTTGACGGTGACAGTACCGAAGAAGAAGAAGAAGAAGCCAGCGGTCAGGATGACACTGAGGACTCTGAGGAAACGACCAGTGAGATTGAGGTTGAGCATGCCGATACTGAGTTGGCCGCTGGAGTTGAGCAAGTAACCGTGCAACACACTATTGATCCAGCTGAAGAGCAAGCTGACCAGCCTCATACTGAGCAACAAGAATCTTCCCCTTCTCACTCAGGAGAACCTGATCATACTGTCACTCCACCTCGTAGAAGGCGAAAGTTGGTCAAGACCAGTGAGAATCTAGTCAGTGAACCTCCTGTGCACCTACCAACTCTTCCTGACTTTGTCGTCTCAAAGGCAACTAAGGACCCTTCTACCGTCAAACTTAAGTTTTTCAAACGCCAATCCACTTCCACTACATCGGCGCCATTAGAAAAACAAGCCTCTGTTTCTTCTCAACAGGAACATGCCGACCCTAATGCTTCTGCAACATCAACCAGTCAGGTTGAGCCATCTACTGTTCATGCTATTTCCTCAAGCATGGTGCTGACTCCACACACCTCTGCCGCCAGCACAGACAGTATTCGCATTACAACTTCTCCAACTCAACTCTCTGCCGATCAATCAACTATTCCTACAACTCAAGTGCAGATTAAGCATACTTTTCCAGTCACTGACCAGGTTACTCCTTTCACTCCTCCTCCTTCCGGTCATACTGATATCCCTGAAGGTTCACAAAGCCATCTGAATGCCACTGAGTCCGGCAAAAAGATCATTGACTCAGTGCAAGCATTAATCAGAGACCTTCAACATTCCACTTCTCCTGCTGCTGGATCTTCAATTCTTGAGACCACTCAGCTTTCCCAAGTCACTCAGCTTCTCACTGAAGTTAAGGGACTCAAGGATCTGCTGAATGTCGTCATATCTTTCCAAGCACAGCAAGCTAAGCAGGATTCAATTGCCCAGTTGGCTGAGATCCAGCTGACAACCGTGCAACACCTGAACTCTCTCCATCAACAAGTCCAGAAATTGTCAGCTGTGAACACTGACTATGCCACTTCATCTGAAATCAAAATGCTCTTTGCTCAGCTTCATACTGAGCAACTTAAGACCAACGAGCAAATGGTGTCTTACAGTCAGTGCTCAGTAGAGCAAATCGGTGAGGCTATAAGGTTGCTTAATCTGAATAAGCAAGAGATGGATACTGACGCAATGAAGCAGAACGAGATGATGACTCTCGCACAACAAACTTTCAACCACATTCGTCATAACAACATTCAACGTCAGTATTACGACACAGCTCTCTTAAAAACCTTCCACCAAATCTTTGCTGGCCTTACTGAAGCTCTTATTTGGCAAGGCAAAGCTCAAGCATTCAGTGTAAATATGCTCAGTGCTGCTGATCTCAAAGTACCCGATGAGGTATCAGTTGATGGAGTTGCCATTTTTGATGGCGTAAATGAAAGCGCTGAGAAGCTTAAGGAGCTATCCCAAGAACTGACTCGCGCTGTATTAACTGATGCTTTCAGACTCCCTAAAGTTGACAAAACGGGGGAGAAAGAACATGCAGCTAGAGCTCAGCATGAGCGAAGTCAGTCATCGCAACACAAGAAAAAGAAATAGATAGGCTACCCCAGTTTTAGACTGAGTCACTTGTAATCTAATTCTATTTGCCTTATCTATAAAAATTTTGCTATGTAATTACTGACTTCTATCTATATATCATATGTTATTACGTACTGAGTCATTATGTATCTTCAATTAAATCAGCTATGTTTAATACTTGTAACATTTATTGACTAAATGATATGCTGATAACATGTTTGACATTGACCTATGTGTTTATAAAACATTCTGATAAGAACTCATTGAACAACAAATTACTCAGCGCGCTCTATATGACTAAACCTTCCGCTTAATACTGAGTAAATAGAATATGTTGATATAGCTGACCTATATCTGAAAACTGACCTTAGACTTACTCACTTAAACCTTTAAATGTTTTGAGTAAAACTAAGTCAGTAGCTCAACCCTTACGGGGGAGTTTGCTAAATTATACTAGGTCAACTATCATGGGGGAGCTCATACTGAGTTCCTCGCTGAATAGTTTTGCCAACATCAAAATGGGGGAGTTTGTTGAAACACCTTTCCACATAATTTTGATTTGACAAAATTGTTTAAGTATAATTTAAAATACATATTCTAAACACACTAAGTTTAAATGCTTTGATTTATTCTACTAATGTGTTTGTTCAATGTTGAGTTAAAACTGTTATAAGACATAAGAATCAAAAGGCCCAAGCCCAATACGGAAGCCAAGGCCCAAGTCAAACAACTCAGTACAACTCGGCCCGCGTATGTCAAGACGTTGTCGTTTTGGACAAAAACGCAACTCAGCAAACGGAAGGATCTAGAAGACCTTCAAGAACAACTTCACAATGAAGCTGCTGAGTAGTCTCGACAAAGCATACAAGACAGCAGACCGACAGAGGAAAACTTCCAGACAAAGTGTTTCTTCTTTTAGCAAAGTTCAGACGACACAGTATGCTGTCCAGTTGACTTTACC
Organism: Euphorbia lathyris; assembly: GCF_963576675.1. NCBI lineage: Eukaryota > Viridiplantae > Streptophyta > Magnoliopsida > Malpighiales > Euphorbiaceae > Euphorbia > Euphorbia lathyris. Next base: position 134,575,198 of record NC_088910.1, on the reverse strand, counting down.
ATAAAAGGAGAGACCATCTGCTGTGCTGACCGAGGACAGAAGATACACGATTGTGATTGGCCAAGAGCTCTGTGCAAGTCAGGATGACAACGACACATAGCCGTTTCCCTCCAACGGTTATTTTGAAATTCGAAATGACCGAACGGCCAGACGTCTCTATAAATAGTGCCATCACAAGCTTCACATTGACAGAACTTGATCAAGCCATTACGTTGTCCAAATCTCTACAAGTTCTGCAAGCAAGAAGCAAAGCAAAATTCTTACACTACATTTTCATATCTGTGTAAAAGTCTAGAGTGATTGCTTTCAATCATCTAAGGTGTTCTAGCAATTGTTGTTTAGGACAAAATCTTCATCATTTCTAGAAGTAGAAAGGAGAGGCTGAGTACTCGGTTTTAAGTACTCAGCGGAGAGATTAGGATTGAGTAGAAGTATAGAGGAAGGTACTCTTGTCATACTCAATTACTGATATTGTAAAAGGAGAGATTAGGATTGAGTAGAAGTATAGAGGAAGGTACTCTTGTCATACTCAATTGCTGATATTGTAAAAGGAGAAATTAGGATTGAGTAGAAGTATAGAGGAAGGTACTCTTGTCATACTCAATTGCTGATATTGTAAAAGGTTTGAGGCTCTACCTTTAAAGAGCTTAGTAGAGGATTTGAAATCTCGGAGGTGTTCCAGGGACAGGACGTAGGCTTAGAAGAAGCCGAACCTGGATAAATCTGCTGAGTGAAGTTTTCTTAAACCTTAACTCCTTATTTATATTGCTTGCTTAAAACAAACTAAAACTGACCAAGTAAAAGAGGTCAAGCTGAGTTGTGCGCTACAAACGAGCAGGTTCAGGAATAGACTCTAAGTGCTATTTTCTGACCTAAGCAACGAAGCTGTCCTAGTCACTAGTTGACTAAGCCAGTGTCTTGCTGAGTGTTAAGTGCCGCTGTTTTATAAACTTTTCTTAAAGAAAAGAAATCTGCCCAAATTATATTAAAAAAGGTAAAATAGTTCCTAACCCCCCCTTGGAACTATATTTGCAACCTTACAAGGGACCAACAAGCATAACAGAAGATAAGTCATCTTCGGAACAGAAGCTTAGAGATCAAGAAGCTGAGTGGAGCGAAATTCAGTATCAAGAATAGAAGAGTCTTCGAACTAAGTTCTTGCAGAACGAAGCTGACCATGGAAGCTGAGTAAAAGAGAACTCAGTATCTGGATTAACAACAATCAGAAGCCAACGAATAACAAAGTCATGCCGAGTGATCTTCAGGACAGCACCAAACATCCGTTAGCTAAAAGACAAGTCCGACAACTGTCTGAACCAATAATAGGAACCTCAGAATTACGACCAAAAATGATTTCGAGATGCATGGGTCAAACGTCCGTTAGCTAAAAGACGAAACCTGTACAAGAAGACAAAACTGCAAGAAAAGGACAAGCCTGGCACCTGAGGAAATCAGACGACAGGATTGGCCTGCAAACCTGAAGCTGACTAGAGCCTTGTCTCCCAAAAGAGTCATTTTGGATTCAACGGGCAAATCAAATTCAAATGATTTGATCTTCAGATTGCAACTATAAAGAGACAAGTAAACCTCTTGGATCATTGCCGATTTACAGAAAATACAAGTGAGAAAAATACAAGCAAAAAGCACATCAAAACAAAAGAGATCTTACACCAACTTTTCTATTCTGTATAGCTAGAGTGATCTTGTAATCATCTAAAGTGTTCTTCACTCGAAAAGAACAATTTGTATCAATTGTAAATTGTGAGTGTTGTGCTGAGTGTTTGGTTGTAAATACTCAGTGGTAGAGAAACCTAAGTCTTCGGTTATAGCACTTAGTAGGAGTTGAGTAGACGAATAGAGGAAGGTACTCTTGCATATTCAACTGCCTTGTAAACGGTTTGTGCTCTAACTTTAAAGAGCTCAGTATTGGATTTCAAAAGCCCGAAGGGACTCTAGGGACTGGACGTAGGCGGAGAGGCCGAACTAGGATAAGTCGTGCTGAGTAATCTCTAACTCTCTCAATATATATATATCTATATGTGTTGCTTGTTATATTTACTCAGCATACAAATTGTCTAAATTGATATTGAGTAAATAAGAGTGCTGAGTTGGAAGCTGACCACAAAAGTGTCAATTCCCAACTCATATGTAAAATAGCTCTAGTCAATATCTGGCTAAAGCTATCTTACGCTACAATCGGCCGTGCTGACCAAAGCTGAGTTGACAAACTTAAGAAAATATATTAAGTCAGCTTAATTAAAATCGAAAAAGTTCCTAACCCCTCCCCCCCTTGGAACTAATCACACGGGACCAACAAGTGGTATCAGAGCAAAATAGCTCACTATTCAAAGATTTAACAATCTTGAGCTGATCCCGATAAATGGTCAAGAACAGCACTCACTTCCTTCCCGGGAACCAAACAACACAGATACTCCCAAAGGGATTATCAATTAGTTGGCCTCCCCTATTCTTTGGATCCAATTATACATTCTGGAAGAATAGGATGAAGAACTTTATTCAAGCCACAAACATGAGTGCATGGCTTGCAATAGTTCAAGGCCCATATGTGCCATATAAAACTGTTAACAATGAGAAAGTTGTTAAGAGTGAAACTGAGTGGTCAGAAGATGACCTTAAAAAATTACAAAACAATGCTTCGGCTATCAATATGCTTCACTGTGCATTAGATGCTGCAGAATACAATAAGATTTCAGGTTGCGAATCAGCACAGGAGATTTGGAAGAAGCTTGAAGTAACCTACGAAGGTACAAGCAAGGTCAAGGAGTCAAAGGTGAACCAACATATGAGGTTATACGAGCTGTTCGAGATGAACGATGATGAGGACATCTCAGGAATGAACGCCAGATTCACCAACATCATAAATGAGCTAAAGAGGCTCGGCAAGAACTTCACTGAAGAAGAGCAGGTGAAGAAAATTCTGAGAAGCTTACCTAAGAGCTGGCAAGCTAAGAAAACTGCCGTAGAAGAGGCTCAAGACTTGACCATATATAAATATGATGAGTTGATCGGATCTCTGCTGACTCATGAGATCTCTATGAAAAATTTCGAAGCAAAAGAAAAGTTAGAAGACAAGAAACAAAAATCACTTATCATGAAAGCTGACTCAACCGAAGCTGACTCATCGGACGATGAGGAAATGGCCATGTTCACAAGGAAGATGAAGAAGCTGTTCAGAAAAAATGAAAAGAACAGCAAGAGGCCATTCAGAAGAAGCGACAGGTATAAAGCTGAGTCCAGTGACAAATACAAAAAGGACAGCTCCAAATTTGTCACATGCTTTGAGTGCCATCAAACTGGGCACATTAAGTCAAGCTGCCCTAATCTAAAGAAAGACAAGAAGGGAAGCAAAAAGGCAATGGTGGACACATGGAGTGACAACGACGACTCAACATCGTCAGAAGCTGAAGCCACTGAGTCGGCAAACATATGCTTCATGGCCGATGACGCTGCTGACCACACTCAATCTGAGCATGCTGACCTCTCTGAAGAATCTGAGCAGGAGGAATACTCAAATGAGGTAACATCCTTACATTTGCTTAGAAAAGAAATGATTAACGCCCTGAGTGATTTATATGCACTAACTAAAAAATGTAACAAGAAAATAAAGGCACTCAGCAGGCGGTGTGACGAGATTGAAGAGGTCAAACTCAGTGACCTCCGATATCTTCTCCAAGACAACTCAACCTTGCATAGCAACATGGAAATTATGCATAAGTATGTCTCGGAGGTCCAATCAGATTCAAAGAAACTGAGAAAGGATGTCACAAATCTTCAGAGCCAAACTAAAGGCTCAAACAAAAATAAATCCCATGCTGAGTACCCAGGTACTAGTCAGCATAAACAGGTCACTCAATGTGACTGTTGTGGAAAAAGGGGACACACAAGAGATGTGTGTTGGTATAACATGCGGATTGTCCAATGTGACTTCTGTGGAAAGAAAGGACATACCACTAAGGTATGTTGGCATGCTCATCACAATGGTGCTGACCAAAAACAAAGTCACCCCAAGAGGGTAACATTCTGTGACTTCTGTGGTAAAGCTGGCCACACAATAAAAGTTTGCCGTCACAAGTTAAAACATGACTTTGCACCTGTTTATGCTAACAAACGAGGACCCAAAAAGAATTGGGTACCTAAAGATGAATGATTCAAAATGCAGGTGAGCCTGAGGTGCGTGGAGAAGTAAAAACTGTGGTATATTGACAGCGCATGCTCGAGGCATATGACTGGTGATGAAACTCAGTTCATCACACTTGAGCTTAAACGAGGTGGAAACGTAAGCTTTGGAGACAATAAGAAGGGTAAGATAGTAGGATCAGGTACTATCGGAGGTAACCCCACCATTGAGTCAGTCTCCTTAGTTAAGGGTCTCAAATATAACCTATTGAGCGTAGCTCAGCTTTGTGATAGCGGTAGATAGGTTATATTTGATGCTACTTAGTGTCAGATACTCGAGGGAAAAACAAACAAATTGATTTTAACTGCCCCTCGTGTTGACAATGTATATATGTTGAGTTTAGAAAAACAATTTTCCAAAAATATATGCTTAATGTCTAAAGAGGATAACTCCTGGCTATGGCATAGGAGACTTGGTCATGTAAGCATGGACCTCCTAGCCAAATTAGCTAGAAAGCAACTAGTTGAGGGATTGCCCAAATTGAAATTTGAAAAAGATCAATTATGTAATGCTTGTCAGCAAGGGAAACAAACGAAAAAGTCTTTTCAAAGTAAAAACATTGTCTCAACCAAGAGACCATTGGAATTACTACACTTGGACCTTTTCGGACCTGTTCAGCCACTCAGCTTGGGCGGTAAGAAATTCTCCTTAGTCATTGTAGATGATTTCTCTCGGTATACTTGGATCATCTTGCTGAGTAGCAAGGATGAAACATTTGAGATGTTCACCACATTGATTAAAAATCTTGAAAATGACAAAGACCTAAAAGTAGCTCATATTAGAAGCGACAATGGTGGAGAATTCAAAAACCAACAGTTTGACGAATTTTGTGAAGCTGGTGGTATTGACCACAATTTCTCTGCTCCTAGAACGCCTCAACAAAATGGGGTCGTTGAAAGGAAGAACAGAACAATTGTCGAAATTGCTAGGACTATGCTGAGTGAAAATAGGCTTCCAAAGTATTTCTGGGGTGAAGCTGTCCACACAGCATGCTACATACTCAATAGGGCTTTAGTTAGACCTATTCTTAAAAAAACCCCATACGAACTTTGGAAAGGATGAAAGCCCAACATTGGCTACTTTCGTGCCTTTGGGTGTAAATGTTTTATACTCAATACAAAAGATAACCTTGCAAAATTTGATGCTAAAGCTGACGAAGCGATCTTTTTAGGGTACTCAACTAACAGCAAAGCATATAGAGTATATAATAAACGAACTCAAATTGTTGAAGAATCTGTCCATATAGAGTTCGATGAAACTGACCCTGCAGGAAAGACAACTCAGTCTGCCGAAGATGAACCAAGCTCAGCTTCCGCTGACCAAACAGGAGCCACTGAGTCATCAGTACAAGGATTGACCAAAGGTAAACACGAACCCGAAATTACCTTTGCTGACCAGTCTGTTCCTGCAGATGTTGTAGAAACACCTACTCCAGACAACTCAACATTACCTAAAGAAATAAAAATCCCAAGAGGACATTCGGAGAAGTCCATTCTTGATGCTGCTGACAATAAGCTGATGACAAGAGATCAGCTTAGAAAATACCTCAGCAATGTCGCATTCGTCTCAGTACATGAGCCAAAGAACTTTGTCGATGCTGAGCACGATGAATATTGGATCAATGCTATGCAAGAAGAGCTTGATCAATTCACAAGAAATGAGGTATGGGATTTGAAGGAAATTAGGGCTAAGGTATAGCAGCGGAAATATAAATTTTTTTAGCCTATTTCCTTTTAACCATAGGATCCGTTAATCGTTATATCATATAAAGAGGGATAAGAAGGAATACCTTTCGATGAACAATCTACCGTTGTTAAAGAAGCGCCCACAATTCTTCTCCGAGGTTCCAACCGCAAAGTAGAATACGGTGAGGTTAAGATAAAATCAACCCTTATGAGATGCAACCAAATTAGATTGCCTCTAATTAACCAACACAAGATCAAGGAGAAAGAGGGATGAATAAGATTAATCAATCGATGGAATGCCGTATGAATTCTTGTCCACGAACTAGGGGATGGGAATTCTTTTTCTCTCTCTAATTAGCAATTTCGAAAATCACTATAAGGGGGAGGGATAGGCTTAGTCGAAATTCCTATAGGGAGGGGGTATATATAGTTGCTTGTATCTAAACCCTAGTTAGATAGGAATAGGTTACTTAATAGGAATCCAATTCGGAATAGGATTCCTAATTATTATCTCACTATATATCTAATATATTTAGGATAATAATAAATAACCTAATTGGATAATAATAGGAGTATATTAATCTAATTAAAACTCCTAATTTAATTATCTCTTAATTAATTTAATTCATAATCCTAATCAAATTAGGATTAATGGAATAAAATTAATTCCTTATTTCTATATATAAATTTCGGCCCCCTCCATATATTTGGGCCTTACTGGGCTCAATTGGGCTTCCATCTATTAATCATATCCATCTCTCTTTTGGTTCCAAGTCTTATATGTGATCCATTAGGTCCTTACTACTTCTGGCCGTATGCAACTATTAAATTAATTTCTTCAAGAATTATATTTAATCCTTGCATAACGGAATGATGTACTGAGTATGTTATAGGCAAGTCTGTAATCATTCCCCTAGAGTCCGTTAAGAAGACAGGTTGATTCTGTCGTTAATCCTTCCGTATTAGTTACGGTATAATACGATCCTTTATCAACTACATCCTTGAACTGAATCTTATGACTATGGGTAATGTCAAGTCACATATAGCGAGACGTTCGTTTTACTTGTTCTTGGCCGAGTCAACTCAAAAAGATAGGTTAAGTGAAATCTGTATTTTTACTCTTAAGCTATCACCTTGCAAGGGTTTAGAGTCGAGTCTTCCACAAGCGATCCTTGGATGTATCTCCCATTAATCGGGAGTGATAAATGCTCAATCCAATGTATAACTACCCTGAAATTACTTCCTGTGACACCCAACCTTTGCAGTTCACACCCTAGAGTCATCTCTGTTAAGGATCGTGGGACCGCAGGATCAAAGTCTCACATTCAGTAATTCAGGATGACCAATTAACATTCTTTTGAGTCTGAGGATTAGTTATACCTAGTAATACCAATGAGATGAACAGTTGACAAGGATGAATCTACCCATCCTGTTATCTCAAGTCGGATCCCCAATCCTAATGAACAACGTTTCACCGGATCTATGTAACTGTCCAGATATCTATATATATGAAGCTTGTGAGATCAGCTTTCTGTCGGACAGAAGACATTGTTACATACAAGTCTCAACAGTGATATATCAATCCTAAACATATCACTTGACTTGGGGTGGTTTTAAGTTTATTAGTTTATTATAAAGTTTTGTCTCACTTCATGCTTGTATGAACACTTTATAATCACTTTAAACAAACTTACGGATTTCCTTTTATTAGACTTTATTTAGTGCTTAAAAGGGATTGCCTTTATATAGTTATAAAACATATATCTCATTAAAACAAATGATATAAAGAACAATTCATTTACAATAAGTTTGTATCCCGCAACAATTGACTATAGGACACTAAACCCCAATAGGATTTAGTACCAAAACCTAGGAATCAAAAGACCATAGGAACTAAGTGGGTCTTTAGAAATAAACTAGATGAGCAAGGCAACGTAGTTAGAAATAAAGCCCGACTTGTAGCCCAAGGCTATAGTCAGCAAGAGGGCATAGACTACGGAGAAACTTTTGCACCCGTTGCTAGGTTAGAGGCTATACGTATACTGTGTGCATATGCTAGCTATATGAATTTTAAGTTATATCAAATGGATGTTAAAAGTGCTTTTCTTAATGGCTTTATAAACGAAGAGGTATATGTTAGTCAGCCTCCAGGGTTTGAAGATCCAAAATTTCCAAACCACGTTTATAAACTTAAGAAGGCCTTATATGGCCTAAAGCAAGCACCACGTGCTTGGTATGAGAGGTTGACCAACTTCCTGCTGACCAGGAATTATGTCAGAGGCAAAGCTGACACAACCTTGTTTATTAAGAAAAAGGGTAAACATACCCTGCTGGCACAAATTTACGTAGACGATATAATCTTTGGTGCTACTGACGAATCTTTGTGCAAAGAGTTTAGTAAACAGATGCAAACTGAGTTCGAGATGTCCATGATGGGTGAACTCAACTTCTTCCTTGGACTACAAATCAAGCAAGGTAAGAACGACATTTTCATTAGTCAGTCCAAGTACGCCAAAGAAATGCTAAAGAAATTCGATATGGAAGATTGTAAACCCATATCAACCCCAATGGGTACTGATACTGTCCTATGCAAAGATGAGAAAAGTAAATCTGTAGATAGCAAGCTGTATCGAGGTATGATTGGCTCTCTACTTTACCTTACCGCTAGTAGACCTGACATTCTGTACTCAGTATGTTATTGTGCAAGATATCAAGCTGACCCCAGGGAATCTCACCTTGTAGCTGTAAAAAGAATCTTTAGAATATTTGTAGAGCTCAGTTAATGCAGGTTTATGCTATCCAACCTCAAATGACTTCACACTCATTAGATACACTAATGCTGACTATGGACGAGATAAGCTTGAATGTAAAAGTACTTCGGGAGGATGTCACTTCCTTGGAAGCTGTGTGGTATCTTGGTTCATCAAGAAACAGTCATCAGTTGCCCTGTCTACAACTGAAGCTGAGTACGTAGCTGCTGGAAGCTGTGTTGCACAAGTCCTTTGGATTAAACAACAGCTTGAGGATTATGGAGTTAAAACAGAAACAATTGAAGTCAAATGTGACAACAAAAGCGCCATTGACCTATCTAAAAATCCAATCCAACACAGCAGGATGAAGCATGTCAGCATAAGGCATCACGTCATTAGAGATCATGTACTCAAGGGTGAGATCAAGCTGACCTACGTTCCAACAGATGAACAACTTGCGGATATCTTCACCAAGCCTTTGGCTCGTGAACAATTCAACATACTAAGGGAAGCTATCGGTATGTCTAATCATCTTCAATAGAACTATGTGATTAATTGAATGTTGAGTGATTACCATGCTGAGTGATATGTGCTAAATTAGTAACTGCTACATGCTGAGCTTAAAATGTGTTATAGAAAGTCACCCTATGCTGAGTAAGACATACATGCTAAAGTGATTATCTTAGGCTGAGTTACTAAAATAGCATGAAAGCCCTTTACATAAAACTATGCACTCAGTACCACAACGTTTAGTATTCTAACAAACTGAATAAAGCCCACTTACAACATTAAATGCTAGCACGCGAATTAAATAGCCACCTAGGATGATGTAAGAAATAATGAGAAAACACATGCGCCGAATGTGTCATAAATGCCAGGATCTTTGTCGATTGATCATCTTGAGGTAAAGCGGCTAGTTCAACGAATAGGATCAATTCGAACTTCTATAAATAGTGGAAGAATTCCCACTTATCTCTCTCTACGCTTGAAATTTCTGGAAATCAATCTCTTTCTCTCTCAAAATCCCAAACTTCTCAAAGATTTCTAAGAATCATGTCTAAGAACTAGGGATGTAAACGGGGCGGGGCGAGGCGGGGTGGGGATTTGGTTTCCCATCCCCGTCCCCGCCTAAACGGGGATTCCCCATCCCCGTCCCCGCCAACTAAACGGGGACAAAAACTATCCCCGTCCCCGCCCCACGGGGAAACCGCGGGTGTTAGACGAGGTGCCGCGGCCTAATCTCTCGGGCGGACCGGGGGGTGGACAACCTCATGGCGACGTAAGCGGTGATTGGCGCCGAAAGCAACCAATCGTGGAATCAAGCTGCTCGGCAGGACCGGAGCTCGGAGATATGGAAGAGTCGCCACCCACGAATGGGAAAATGAACACCGATCCCTTGCGGGAGACCGGTGTGGGTTCGAGAAACTTAGGTACGAGCCGAGAAGGCTAGCTCCTTTCCGAAGAAAGGCTACTAGGCACCCCGGCATCGCCCGGTTATGAACCACCGGCCTCCTACTCAGCATGTTAGGCGATAACGGACTAATCGTATACTTCTTTAAGTTTAAAATTCATTTGAAACCCTTTTCTTTCTTTTTTCAGAAACCGTTTTGAGCATATATTATTGGAAAGCCATACTAGTAAAGAATCACCCATTTATGTTATACATACACAGAGAAGGGGGAGAAAGAAGTGATTTATTTACAACTTCATTTACATGTCACGCTGTGTGTTTATTCTACACTAACTTATTTTCCCCAAAACGAGTTTATTTACATGGTTCGCACCTTAATCACCGTTGGAACGATTTAGGTGCGTTTTAAAACCCCGTTTGATGAAGTTTTACCCGAATCGCCGTTGGAACGACTCGAGTGTTTGAAAACGTTAGGATAAGAACCTTTTAATGAGAAAACGTGGTTAAACATACAAGTCAATATCATGTTGTACAAATCCTTTAAGAAAATGATTCTAAAACTCTATTATTCACAAAGAAAACGATTTTAATTATAATGTTCGCTTAATCCGCCGTTGGAACGGACTAAGGTTTTAAGACGTGGTGTTTTGAGAAATGATTTGAAATGTTAACAAAAACAACTCTATTTACTTACATTAGGAAACTCTAAAAATTCATTAGGTTAAATAATTATATTGAAAGCTCTCTTTTTGTGATTTATTTTCCTCTCTTATTTAATGGACTCTCTACCTATTATACTTGTAATAATAAACCCATTTGAACCAAGACTCATACTCAAATAAAGCCTATTTGAAACATGGACCCATGAATGGTCCAAAGGAATAAAGAAAGTAATTCTAGCATATATATATACATTTAAATCAAAAATAGAATAGGAAAATAAAAGTTTATACAAAAGAAACTATATGTATACAAAAATAGTAGGTACAATATATCTATACTTTAAAAATGTGAAAATAGTAAGTAAATCCTATAACTAAGAAAATAATATTCATCCAAAAATAATTTCCTTCAATAACCACTAAAATAATCCAAATATCCCAAAACTACATATATACCTATCTATTATAGTTTTAAATATAAAAAATAACATATACTAATATATATTAATTATTTTCCAAAATACCCAAGTAAATAATCTTCAAAATAGAATCTAATAGAGCCCAAATGAATAAAAAGAAAGACATATATATACATATACTTATATTGTAAAATAGAATAATAATAAAAAAGCATACAAATATTCTAAAATAATTACATATACTAAAGGTCTAAAATAATTTGAAAAACATATATTACATAACTATACATATATATATTAAGGATTAAAAGCTTAAAAGTTAAGCAAAAAGGACTGAAATGGCATCTTTTACGTTTTGGCAGATTTACCGACGGAAAATCCGTCGGTAAACAGCATTTAGTGACAGAAATGACAAATTACAGCAGCACTCCAATATTCTCCAGATTTATTCGAAAGCTTTAAATTAAATCTAATTCAATCGTTTTGGATTTCCGAACTACCAAAAATGGATCATAGTCGAAAACGAAAGTTCCTAAACGACGTTTTTTATTTCAAATCATTATTTGGAAATTTCTTTTAAATTAAAAACTTGTAATTACAACGTTTTCGATACCCGAACTACCTTTTTATCGGATCACAGTTCGTATTGGGATATCAAAACGAGGTTTTTTATTTTAAAACAAAACCGAATTTTATTCAACACGAAATGGAAATTAAATAAATACGCTAATTAAATAAAATGTGACAACATAAATAAATAACTAAATAAATAAAAACTATAACATAAAAATAAATAGGAGAAGAAGATAAATAAAATAAAAAAGAGTCTAGTCCTCGGATAATACCTTAAATTCGGTATCTGACAGTCGAAGCCGATTGATTCCATGAACCACGATCTTCCGTTTTTAATGAAAATTTAGTAAAAATTGAACTTTAGGAAATTTGGAATTTTTGAGAAAAAAATATTTTTCTCAAAAAAATTCACTCTCTCTCTAAAAATGTTTAGAGTGAGAAAGCTCTCTCCAAAAATCCCCCCTCCTTTGCATTGGGATCCGTGCCCTTATATAGGGAAACAGATCCCGGAACTTTGGGCGATGCCCAAGTAAAATTGGGCGTCGCCCGAAGTCGTTGGGCGGTCGCCCAACAATAGTTGGACGGCCGCCCAACAATGTTGGGCGGCCGCCCAACATTTGTTGGGCGAACGCCCAACAATTGTTGGGCGAGCGCCCAACGCAAGGTTGGGCGCCCGCGCCCAACCAACGTTGGGCGTTTGCCCGACGTGGTTGGGCGCCCGCCCGACGGCCCCCGAGGCGTGCCTCGCGCTGTCGGGCGCGCGCCCCGCGGCCGCCGAGCGCGCGTTCCGCGTCGTCGGACGCTCACATGTTGCGGCCACCGAATGTGCGCTCCGTGCTGCCGGGCGCGCACGCTCAGTGGCCAACGAGAGCGTGCCCCGCGCCATCAGACTCGGGCGTTACTCGGACGTCGAGAACGTGCCACTCGTGGTTGGACGCGTGCGTCCGACGGACGCCGAGCGCACGTCCTGTGCCGTCGAGCGGGCGTTCGACCATTGTCGACCGCGCGCCGGATGTCGCTAAGCACCCGCGCCATGCCGCTAAGCATACGCGAGCCACCTTACCGGCAACAGCGACCCGCCGTAATTTTCTTTCCTTATTATACGCTTATTATTCTTTATATTTTTTTGTATTTCAAAACTTCCGGAATCAATCGCTTCAACCGTCTTGTTTTCAGGTTTTCGTCACAGGTCCTCCGACTCAGTGTCTACAGTTGCCCCTACTTTTCTATTTTGACAGTGATGTGTGTGTTTCGAAAACGTTTTTTGCTAACATAACACATGCAATGTAAAATATATAAAAGTAAAAGACACGTAAAGAGTAGGAGGGAGCATACCTGACCTTCGCGCTGCGCGTTCCGGTGTCATCCTCTGATTCCTTCCATCGTCACCTTTGGAGTGGCCGTCGATGGATGTTCTTTTCTCGGAATCTAGCGTACGTTGGTTATGGGTAAGAATAGCTCAAAAGCAATTTCGGTGTACGACCGTTAATGGGATGGCTCAAAAGAAACTCAGGTCTGCGACCGCGAGTAAGATGGCTCAAAAGCGACCCTGGTCCACGACCGCGGGTAAAATGGCTCAAAAGCAACTCCGGTCTGCGACCGTGAGTCAGATGGCTCAAAAGCAACTCCGGTCTACGACCGAGAGTAAGATGGCTCAAAAGCAAATCTGGTCTACGACCGAGAGTAAGATGGCTCAAAAGCGACCCTGGTCAACGACCGCGGGTAAAATGGCTCAAAAGCAACTCCGGTTTGCGACCGTGAGTCAGATGGCTCAAAAACAACTCCGGTCTGCGACCGTGAGTCAGATGGCTCAAAAGCAACTCCGGTCTGCGACTGTGAGTCAGATGGCTCAAAAGCAATTCCGATCTGCGACCGTGAGTCAGATGGCTCAAAAGCAACTCCGATCTGCGACCGTGAGTCAGATGGCTCAAAAGCAACTCCGGTCTGCGACCGTGAGTCAGATGGCTCAAAAGCAACTCCGATCTACGACCGTGAGTCAGATGGCTCAAAAGCAACTCCGGTCTGCGACCGTGAGTCAGATGGCTCAAAAGCAACTCCGATCTACGACCGTGAGTCAGATGGCTCAAAAGCAACTCCGGTCTGCGACCGTGAGTAAGATGGCTGAAAAGCGGGGATTGTCTCTGGATTCTTCTACAACACTGTTGTCTATATTTTCTTACTGGAGCTAGCATCTCGGAGGTTTAATGGGGACGTATTTTAGTCTGGAATGATATAGACTAACGATTATTTTTCTGTTGACGGTTGTCTGTATTTTGACTAGTGTCACTGTTCCGTAAAAATTAACTGTTGTCTGGAGTTCATATCTTGGCAATGTTGGTCGTTGTCTGGGAGAAATGCAGGCTGGAACGGACTGCAAATCGGAGGTCTGTGCACCTAGTAATTAATTATTTACTTTTTACCTTTATGTCAAATCGTACTTCTTTCACTATTTACGGGAATGCCATTCCCTTTTCCTATATAAGGTGGTGGGTCTTCATTTCAACCCCACACCTTCTCTCTCTTCTTTCTCTCACTAGACTTCAATTTGGATTATTCTCGGGATGGATTTAGATGAATGGGATGGCACTAGAGGCATGGACGAGGTTTACGTAAACCTGGATAGAGTGGATACCTTCCACGACCCTACGACGCATTTGAGCAGGACACGCTGCAAGGAGGTAAGTAATTTCTCACTTTTATTTGATTCGAACTCTAGGCTTTAGCATTCCTATCCGAACATGATTTGCATGCTAACCCTTAGACTGCCTTAGAGGACTTTAGCTAGAAAACGTGAATTCCTTTATTCACAAGTAACACCTGTTTATTTTTGTAAGAATGCGCGCTATATGCATGTGAATAGTGACACTACAAATTTATGCATGCTAACGGTACAAACAACGTGAATAGTGAAGATGTGAATAGTGCACGTGAATAGTAAAAACATGAATAGTGCATGTGAATAGTAAAAACGTGAATAGCAAAAACTTAGCTAATGCACGTGAATAGTAAAAACGCGAATAGTGCATGTGAATAGTGAAACGCGAATAGTGCAGGTGAATAGTAAAAACTTAACTAATACACGTGAATAGTAAAAACGTGAATAGTGCACGTGAATAGTAAAACTTAACTAATGCACGCGAATAGTAAAAACTTAGCTAATGCACGTGAATAGTAAAAACGTGAATAGTAAAAACTTAACTAATGCACGTAAATAGTAAAACCTAATCTATGCTCCTCGTCCCCGCAGACGAGGGTGGATTAAAGAATTGACTAAACCCTACGTGAATGACCATACAAGAGAGATTTTTACAGAAAATTGGTCCTAACTGACCGGATGTCTCTATGAAAGAATACCTAGTCTTAACGCGTTCTTATCAATTGCATGCTTTAGGAGCTGTATTTAAATTTTCTTGTCTTGTTCTTTTTAGTTCATTGAGATTTCGGGGACCACCGCCGAGATTCACTCGTGGTACGATAGGCTAGGTGCCGCGGCGAGAGCCCGCGTGCGTGAGTTGGGCTTCGAGCCTTTTATTGCAGTGTTGCCCCGCACCTACGGGGTATGCGATCGTTTCGGCCTACGGGCCTTATGTGAGCGGTGGGTTGACTCGACCCACACCTTCCACCTTTCTTTTGGGGAGATGACCATCTCGCCCAGAGATTTCTCACTGCTGACAGGGTTACGAGGGAGCAACACTCCCGTCCCTTTCTATTTCGATATGATGCGACCACAGGTCGACCTTGCTAGGCTCGCTGCCTTGATTGGACCGGGAGTTCGTCTTTGCGCCAAATCTACTCCAGCGAAGTTTATTTCCACCGCGAGCCTCTTGAGTCGGCGAGATTTCTGCGAGACAGACGATACCGACTTGGCGGTTCGTAGCTTCTTAGTGTATACTCTGAGTGAGACGATTTTCCGCACGAAGGGTGGAAAGGTACATGCGGGTCTCATTCAGGCACTCAGCGATTTGGATGCAGCGGCTTCCTACGATTGGGCGGGGGCAGGCTTAGCCTTTCTCTACAAGTTTTTGGATCCAACTTGCCGGAAGCGCAAGGATTTCGGTGGTTACACCTTTGCTCTGCTGGTACGTGATGCCTTCTTGACTTGCCCGTCTTATCTTCTTCGCGTTTTTCACACTCCTAGTCCTTGTTTTTACCGCAGGTGTGGGCGTATGAGAGGCACATCCTTCCCAGCCGGTCTCGATCTCGACCGAGAGTACCGAGGCCGCCTTTCATGACTCGATGGAGGGATTTTGACTTGAGCGCCGAAAGGAGTCGGACGGTGCCACGGCTCCAAGATTGGATCGACTCGCTGACCCTCACACAGGTAGATTTTGCCTAATCATGCTCGGTTTTTGTTTGAGTCTTTCTGACTTTCTCTTTGTGCATTTTTTAGATTAAGTTCAGGTGGGACGACCTCGACTTCGGCCCCGATTATACATATGTATTGATGATCCAGGAGCAGCAGCGTGTGCTCACCGGCCCCTGCGTGCGGGCATGGTATTTAGGGGATCGAGGCATCACTGGAGTTAAGGACGCTCACTGGACACCGGGTGAGATCCCCGTCTCTATGTTCGCGGTGCGGACCATGCCCTTATCGACCGTTCGTCGGGACTTAACCCGTCGGTTTGTTGGTAGAGCGGTGTGGATTCACGTCGGGGGCCGTGAGCCTTACTTATCTACTCTGCTGAGCGCGAGGGATGCCCCGGCGACAGCGATGGAGGTGGATCCGGTGGCAGATGTATTTTCGAGGGAGGCTGTCGCGGCAGTCTTCGGTCAGGAGGAGGTCCCGGTAAGTGGTTCCACCCCCTTCTTATTTTACCTTTCATTCATGAGATGTTTAGGGGTTTTTATTGTGTGTTTTTTTTTGCAGGAGGGGTCCTGGAGGAGTGCCCATTTATCTGATTTCTTTGACGGTACTCGAGCTCAGACGCCTGTATGCGAGCAGCCCTACTACGTCGGCGAGTCCTCCAGCGCTGCCCGACCGGAGAGGTCTTCCCTAGGCGTGCCCTTACCAGACTACGGGAGAGATTATGCCACGATTTGCTATGACGAGTCCGGGGCAGCTTATGCGGGATTCGAGGCGGCTCCTCCTATCTTCTCCTCGAGGGTCCCATTTGATCCCTCAGACGCTTCTCTGACCACTAGGGAGACTTGTACGGATTACGTGGGGCTGTCTGGTTACCTACGAGATCGCCTCAGCTTGCGCTGCACCGATCACCTGGTATGTATCATTACTTTACTTTAGTGTAGTGGAATGTATGCATGTATGTATGATTTATGTTTTTGGCCTATGCTGCTTTTTATCTGTTCTTTTTTTTTTCTTTTTCTGTAGAGTGATCTGCATGCCCACGAGCGGAGGCAGAGCGAGTTGGTGCGGGAGGCCGACGCCCGAGTTGGTCAGGTGTATCAGGAGAGAAATGATCACTGGTCAGGGATGATGCGACGGGAGACTGAGGGTCGCCTTGCCGTCGAGGAGAGGGCGCGTGATGAGTCGATCAGGCGCCTTGCTGCAGAGGAGAGAGCACGAGCTGCTGATGAGAGAGCACGCGCCTCTGATGAGAGAGCGCGAGTTTCTGATGAGAGAGCGCGTGCTGCCGAGGAGGCACTATCTGCGGAGCGGGCATCACACCTGAGAGATTTTGAGGACTATTGGGACTTCCCTCCGTATTAGGCTCGTTATGTATTGCTTTGTAGCTTTTATTATTGCTTTGTAGCTTTCATTATTGCTTTGTAGCTTTTATTAGAGTTTTCCCGATGTATAGCTGATGTATAGGGAGTGGGGTGGATAGTAGGTAGGCTTTTTGTGAAAAGTAGGATAGGAAATGTATAACTCGTGATTCATATTACCATGCATTCAGTAGATTATGATGATTCCAATCATTCTCGTCAAATATATTCATGCCTTTATTTATTTACAAACAACAGAAATACTTAGTCTCTTATACATTGTTTTTGTAATTGCTCAAGTCATAACTATTGTTACCAGGACCCGCCTTTCGGTTTTCGGATCCCGGCGATTTTTCTCCTCTCCTTTTACTATCCCGGAATTTTTAAATGAGTGCCCTTTCGGGTTTTCACCCATTGGGATTTCCCTTATTGTTGCATAGGTCGCCCTTTGTGGGTTTTCAACCTATCGGGAATTTTTCTTTATTTTTTTATTTTTTTATTTATTTTTTTTTTACGAAAAGTATTTCTTAAGCCTATCCAGGTTGGTAGGTTCGGAGAATTCCATGCCGTCCATTGTGGTTAACTTCACCGCTCCTTTGCTTAGTATCTTCTTCACGACGAATGGTCCTTCCCAGTTAGGCCTGAACTTCCCCCTCGGGTCGGTGTGCGTCACACGGATCTGTTTCAGCACCAAATCTCCTTCTTTGATAGGACTGGTCTTGACCTTTTTATTGAAAGCCCGAGCCATCCTTCTTTGATATAAGTGTACATGGTAAAGCGCTTCCATCCTTTTTTCGTCAACTAGAGCCAACTGCTCACATCGCTTCTTCGCCCATTCCGCCTCGGGAATTTCTGCCTCCACTGCGATTCTCAACGATCGCTTTTCGATCTCAATCGGTAAGACTGCTTCTGTTCCATACACCAAAGAGAATGGCGTTGCCCCAGTTGAGGTTCTAATTGTCGTGCGATAAGCCCATAATGCGAGTGGGAGCTGCTCATGCCAATTCCGATGTGATTCCACCGTTTTTACGAGAATCCTCTTAAGGTTCTTATTAGCTGCTTCTACTGCTCCATTAGCCTGTGGACGGTATGGAGAAGACCTGTGATGTTCAATGCCATATTCTCGGAAAAGATTTCTTACTTCCCCCTGAAACTGGACCCCATTATCCGTAATCATGTGATGAGGCACTCCGAACCTGGTGATCAAGTGTTTTTCAATGAACTTTCTCATCTGCTTGGATCCCAGTTTGCTAAACGACTCTGCTTCTACCCACTTGGTGAAATAATCGATGGCGACAACAATAAACTTATGTCCATTTGAAGCGTTAGGCCTTACTTCGCCGATGATGTCAATGCCCCAAGCAGCGAATGGCCAAATAGGTGCTAGCACATGTAGTTCCATGGCCGGAAGATGACTGCAATCGCCGTGGATTTGACAATCATGGCATTTCTTTGCATACTCGTTACAATCTCTTTCCATGGTGAGCCAGTAGAAGCCTTGCCTTATGATTTTCTTTGCTAACACCGCTCCTCCTATATGGGCCCCGCAAATTCCTGAATGCACCGATTCCATCGCCTCGCGGGCTTCTCCCGCATCTAAGCACCTTATCTGTAACCCATCGATGTGCCTTTTGTAAAGTAAGTCATCGTGGATGACGAACTGCCGAGCTAACCTTCTAATCACTGCTTGATCCCTCGGTTCTGACTCTGCCGGATATGTTCCATTTTTCATGAAGTTCACGATATCGAAATACCACGATTTTTTATCTGCCCCTAACAGCATTACGTCTTCGTAGCACGGTTTGTGAGATCTTCTCAATACCAACGGTTTCGAAGCAAGGTTCCGGGGGTTGTCCCAAACTGACACCAAAGTGGCCAAAGCATCCGCCGCCTGGTTCTGCGCTCGAGGAATGTGATAGAAACGACACTCCTTGAATCTTTGTGCCAACCCTTCTAGCTGATCTAGATATGGACGTAGCCTTTCTTCCCTCACTCCCCAGTTTCCTTGTGCCTGTTCGATGATCAACTTGGAGTCACCCCAAATTTCGACATATGATGCTCCCAGTGCCGCTAATGACTCTAAACCATAAATGCACGCTTCATATTCGTCCATATTATTAGTGAGAGGGAAGGATAACTTCTTGGCCATCGGGATCCTTTCTCCTTCCGGTGAGGTAAGTAGTACTCCTACTCCGGCTCCATTCGAATTAACTGCTCCATCGAAGAACATTTTCCACGGTATAACTTCGATTGCGTTCAAGTGCTCAACGGGGAAATCATAGCTTACTTCTTCCTCTTCTGCATTCAGGGGTTGGTTAGCCAGAAACTCTGCCACGGCCCTTCCTTTGATAACCTTCTTCGTCATATATTCAATGTCAAACTCGGACAGAAGCAACAACCATCGGGCTAACTTCCCCGTCAAGGATGGAGTTCGGTACAAATACTTCACGGGGTCCATCCGAGAAATAATGATCACTTTATACGATTGAAAATAATGCCGTAGTTTCTTTGTCAACCATACTACTGCCACACATGTCTTTTCGATCATGTTGTACTTGAGCTCGTACTCCAGGAACTTCTTACTCAAATAATACACCGCGTGCTCCACACCGATGTCTCCCTCTTGAGCCAACATTGCCCCAATAGATCGCTCCTCGATCGCTACATAGAGGAGAAGCGGCTTCCCTAGTTTAGGCGGTCTCAGCACTGGCGGATTAGACAAATAGTTCCGGACGCTCTCCAAAGCTTGTTGACACTTATCATTCCAGATGGTGGGTTGGTCTTTCCTTAACAACTTAAAGATTGGCTCGCAGATTGCGGCGAGTCTCGCTATGAACCGACTGATATATTGAACCTGCCCCAGAAACCCTCTCACTTCTTTCTCATTTTTCGGCGCCGACATCTCCTGTATAGCCTTCACTTTATCAGGATCCACCTCGATTCCCTTATTTCCGATTATATAGCCTAAGATTTTCCCCGACGAAACGCCGAAAAAGCACTTCTTCGGGTTTAACCTTAGCTTGAATTCTGCAATTCGGGCCAAAAACTTCTCGAGCGCGGCAAAATGCCCTTCTCTTGTCTCTGATTTGACCATCATATCGTCCACATAGACTTCTACCTCCTTGTGTATCATATCATGGAACAGTGCTGTGGCCATTCTCTGATAAGTTGCCCCGGCATTTTTTAACCCAAACGGCATTACTCTGTAACAGTATGTCCCCCACTCAGTTGTGAACGAGGTTTTTACTTTGTGCTTTTCGGCCATCTGAACTTGCATGTAGCCCATGAAACCATCCACATTCGTGTGTAATACACTTGACGCTGCACTGTCGATCAATACGTCGATATGAGGCAATGCGAACTCATCCTTGGGGCATGCCTTGTTAAGATCTCTGTAATCGACGCACATCCTCACTTTGCCATCCTTCTACGCAATTGGTACCACATTTGCGACCCAAGGGGGATAGTCGATCACTTCGATGAATCCTGCTTCTAACTGCTTCTTCACCTCCTCCCTGATCTTATCTGCCCATTCGGGTCTCATACGTCGGAGCTTCTGCTTTACGGGCTTTGCTTCGGGATAAGTTGGAATGCGGTGAGTTACGATAGATTGATCAATTCCAGGCATGTCTTCGTATGTCCAAGCGAATACAATTTCGTATTTTTTAATTATTCTCTCAAATTCTTTTCTCTCTTCAATAGTTAATGCTTGAGCAATTTGTATAAGTTTAGGATTTTCATCCGTACCAAGATTGAAAGTTGACATTTCTATTGCATTGATTTCAAATGTAGGCATGTTATATGAATGAGAGTGCATGGAATGATCATGATCAACATCAAGCAAGTAAGCAAAATCAGAATTCATTTCCTTGATAGCATGGGTGATTACATCATCTGATTCAAACAAAGCAGTAATACAATTTTCATCATCAGGGTTCTCGAGTTTTTCATGAACTTTGGAGGTACTAGGCTCATCTCCTGCTCCTGCCGTTGCTTCAATGGTGATGACTTGCTCCTCGGCATTCAAATCCAGTGTCATAATCTCCTCGACAAAGCAGCTCGCCTTTCCTTTGCCCGAGTCGGCAACATCATTGAAGATTTCGAACCCCGGCAGAATCTTTCCTACGGCGCTAACAGCCACTTCCGACTCATCATCAGACTCATCCTAGATGTTGATCGGAACCCTCTGATTGATACCTTCCTCGTCAGAGGAACTTCCCTAAACGTCCATGACCATCAGATCCATTATGTGAGGGACATTCAGATTTATGTAGGAAGGGTCCGACAATCCATACCGAGCCCAGCCTATCAGTTCTTCATAGTCCTTGAGGAACACTCCATTCATTCTTCTAGCCACGAGTGGAATAGCACCTTTCCGGATGCGCATGAGTTGCTCCTGATCACTCAAGGTGACCCGACACGAGGCATACTTGAACCTCCATCTTCTAGCATAATCCACAAATGGTTCCTCGGGGAATTGCCTGATCCTTTCTAAATCTTCCAACGACCCTGTCCACGGAATGTACCTCTCATACCTCTGCAAAAAGGCCTCCATGAGGGATCCCCAGTCCCCTTTTGTCTTTGCCGCGAGCATTCGGTGCCACATCAAAGCTTCTCCTATGAGTGTCTTTGGAAAATGCTGGACTAACTCACTTCGGTAGAGTCCCGCGTCAAACATGTAGGCACGGAAACGGTTTATGTGATCAATGGGGTTTTCATCTCCCTTATACTTAGACATGGCTGTTACTGCTTCAAGTGTCTCCTCTTCGGATAATGCAGGCATTTCCTCTGGACATTCCCATGCGGCGTATTTCTTGATGAATCTCTTAGTCATTTTTGCCCAATCTGCTTTAACGTGCATTGGAAGAGACATGTACCACACTAGTGACTCTCCTGCCAGTGAGTTGCAAAACAAGCTCGTGATCTCCCCCTCTTTGAAACCTAGAGGACCCATAGCCGACAGATAAAAATGCAAGTGCTCCATGGGGTCCTTCCCTTCATTATACTTGCTGACAGTCGGAAACGGACGTTTGATAGGCCCAATTTGCATTGCGCTATATTCCCCTACCCGTATTTTGTCTCTTCGATACTTCATCAAAAACAAGCTTGACACCAGTGACCAATCATGCTTAGTCGCGTCAGGTAGCGATTGAAACCACTTCAAAGGTTCGCCCACCAGCGAAAGATGGAACCATGGAGCGACCTCTTCCACTTTGTATGGCTCTCCAAACATAGCACACACGTATCCATACAAATGAGCTTCGGGGTCTTCTACCCCACTAAACAATTTCAACACAGGCATGATCCTCCGAGATGAGACTTCCTCGGTCTCCTCAGTTTCAGTTCTATCATCCATCACTTCTTCCGTTGGCTCCTCTTCCAAAGCCGACACATACAAACCATTTCCCACATTATTCTTCTCATCGGAGTCCAACAACTCCTCTACGTTCTCCTCGAAGGATTCCATCACTACACATTCTGTCAAACCAACTCCGATCATGCTCACCCTATGATTAGGCAATGGATTACGCCTAGTGGAAGGGTTTGCTGACGAAGGATCAGCTATCTTTTTCTCCTCGATTAAATCCTGGATTTCGTGTTTCAGCCTCTCACAATTCTCAATTGTATGCCCATAACTGCTATGGAATTCACAATACCCTCTAGCCTGTATCTGCGGAGTAGGTTGAGCTTTGTTATACGGGGTAAGGGCTTTCAACAATCCCTTTTTTTGCAGACGCTCAAAAACTTTCGCGTAGGTCTGATCGAACTTGGCGAACCGCCTCTTTTCAATAGCATTAAGATCAACCACTTTCACTGCTGCGGATTCCGTACTCGCACTAGGCCCTCCGGCACTATATCCCGACTTCGTCCACTTGGTATAAGCTTTCTTTGGCTCCCCATCCCCTTCAACAGTCAAGGCACAACTATACATCTGATTGAAATCAGTAAATGGCATATACCGCAACTCATTTTTGATATACGGCAACGTGTTGCCAACCACCATTCGGATCTGATCCTGCTCGAGCGGCTTTTGTTTCATCACTGCGGCCTTAGCCCTCCATCTTTTCACAAAATCGGAAAAGGATTCCCCAGCCTGTTGCTTAGTGCTCTCTAGCTCTTTCAAAGTGACCTCCAGCATGGTGTTAAAGCTATACTGAGCGATGAATGACTTCGCTAACTCCTTCCAATCCCTCTTTGTCACCATCGGCAATGCATGGAACCATGTGAGGGCAGCCCCCTCTAGGTAGGTGTTAAACAGCCCTAGGACTTGATCCTCAGTCAGGATCGTGTGCTTCATCACAGCAACATACTGATTCATGTGAGCAGTGGGATCTCCCGTTCCATCGAACTTTTTCATGTCAGGGAGCCGGAATTTCAAAGGCAAAGCTGTTGCCGACAAACAATTCTTCAAGTTATAGAAGTCCTGACTTCCGGAACTTCCTCCACGCAAGTCCTGCACTTCCTGTGTGATATGTTGCTTCCACTCCTCTTCCTTAGCTTTCTCTTTCTCTAACTGTTTTCGGATATAATCCTGATAATCCTCCTCATTCCCAAAGCGAGGACCATCGTTCACCTCATTCTCAGCATGCTTACTACCACTCTTGTTGTCTTTCAGTGCTAACTCCGCTAGCTGGGCCAAGATCGCGGCCAGCTGATCATTGATATTGTTCACAGAATTCTCCAATTCAGCCACTTTCTCGTCGGTCGCAGACATACTGACGGAAGACTGAGTATACCCAGACGAAGATGATTCAGAAGACACAACTACTGATTCTGAACTGTCTACTCGTAGCTGATCAAACTGTCTGACAAGCCGATTACTCTCGCGAAACCACAACCGCTTAATGATGACGTCTGCGCGAACGGTATCTATTAGTATTATGCATGATTTTATATGCATGATTCGTGGTGTGTGCGTTTATTTATTTATAAGATAAGAAAAACAAACGTTAGTTCTATTTACACGTATCACAACATCTCTCTTCCACCCTTATTCCTCCACACACTCGTTGGTCCAGGTCTCTTTCCTAGGATTTTGGTTTTTGGCTCACATTGCGGTCCAGGGGATGCGTGATGCCGTCGATTATTGCGGGAAATTAAATCATCCATCAGACAATACAGTTCGTTTTGACGTATCCACGTTCGGTGACTAAGAAATCGACCAAGTTGGATTGTCCTTTCAGAATAACTCGTCTTTTATCCTTTCGCGAGACGCTTTAATTCGGGTTTTGACTCCTTTTGAGCGCATCTCAGTTCTTAGACGTGGTTCGAGTTATTCTTCTAGTCCAATCGTTTGTTATCGTGTATGATTCGTTCCCTTTTATTTACGTGGATTCGTGTCTCGATTTTTGGATTACAACGGGATCTTTTTGGATCTATCGAGAGACGTAACCATGCGTTTATTCAGTGATGGAATCACTTTTTGATTTTATTTTAGGGAACGGACTCATCGCGTAACGTGTTTGTTCTTAGCACCGAGGATCCGTTTGCTCATTTTGCTACACGAAAAGACGGCGAGTCTTATTTGAGCGCACGGTAATCTTTCGGCTAACAACAATCTCTTACTCTTTCCGATCTACGGGATATATCACCTTAGTGTGGTTATAAAAAATCAACGTTTCGTTGAATCGCATGTTTATTCGAGGCGAGGATATCACCGTTCTCTTTCCTTTAGGCGTGAATTAAGCAAACACGTACATCGGGCTATATTTCTTGCAGTTTTGGTAATGGTCGAAATGATCGAGTCGTTAGTCAAAACCCGCAGTCTCGTCCATATGGCGCAGTTATATGGTTTGGCTTAATTCGGCTTCGAGATTTTAAACGGGGTATACACTCGTTCGAGGCACGTATTCAACGGCATTGGTTTATTTTCTTTAACTACTCGTGGGATTAACATATATCGTAGATTCAGAATGATTTTGGTCGTTTAGTTCATTTTTGTCTTTTTATTTTCTTAGTCACCTTTTGCGGACACGTCCATTTCTCTTAAGAATGACACAAGGCATAACGTAAGAGCTCGTCTTTTATTCGGAAGGGACGGGCTACTTGTGCGAAACTTTTCACGTTACAACAAGGTCGTTCAAAACAGAAATGTTCTTCGTTTTCGTTTCGTCGTGATCTCGTTTTATCCCAATTTATCTAAAGAATATGAATAACGGCTACTGTTAATATAGTCTTTTGTATCGAAATGTAACAATCCTTAACACCGAACCGATTCATACTAATACGTGCTTACGTCATAACGTATTTCCTGAACACGTGCCTTCGTCGGGACACCGAAAGGGACAAGGCGGGTCGCACATGTTCATTCATACGAGATAACTAAGTCATCTTTAGTTCAAATCGTTTCGATGTTTTAGGGTAATTAGTATGTCGATTCATGAGTATATATTAACGCATCGTCTCATTTTCTTTACATACTTTAGGATTAGACACGTATCATTGCGGTTTGAAAACACGAACTGATTCATTTATCACATCAAAAATAGTAACGGGTGATCCTATGGAAACTTCTAAGGCTACTATATGCTGACACGGCTGACCGCGGGACCTCACAGGACCGCACAGATTCGCCCCTAACGAATGGATGGGGACCCTCTGGCGCCTTACTGTAAGGGGGAACTTACGCTAGCCTCTTTCGAGCGACGAATGGACTCTCGCTAGAGGTTTCGCGGAAATTACCCAAAGGGTTTGCAATAATGCACATGAATGCATACGAAAAGAAGTAAAACGATCCGTCCCCGTTAAGGGCTTAATACACGCCTTCCGGAATCAAATTTCTCGCTTCCCCAGCAGAGTCGCCACTTGTTAGACGAGGTGTCGCGGCCTAATCTCCCGGGTGGACCGGGGGGTGGACAACCTCATGGCGACGTAAGCGGTGATTGGCGCCGAAAGCAACCAATCGTGGAATCAAGCTGCTCGGCAGGACCGGAGCTCGGAGATATGGAAGAGTCGCCACCCACGAATGGGAAAATGAACACCGATCCCTTGCGGGAGACCAGTGTGGGTTTGGGAAACTTAGGTACGAGCCGAGAAGGCTAGCTCCTTTCCGGAGAAAGGCTACTAGGCACCCCGACATCGCCCGGTTATGAACCACCGGCCTCCTACTCAGCATGTTAGGCGATAACGGACTAATCGTATACTTCTTTAAGTTTAAAATTCATTTGAAACCCTTTTCTTTCTTTTTTCAGAAACCGTTTTGAGCATATATTATTGGAAAGCCATACTAGTAAAGAATCACCCATTTATGTTATACATACACAGAGAAGGGGGAGAAAGAAGTGATTTATTTACAACTTCATTTACATGTCACGCCGTGTGTTTATTCTACACTAACTTATTTTCCCCAAAACGAGTTTATTTACATGGTTCGCACCTTAATCACCGTTGGAACGATTTAGGTGCGTTTTAAAACCCCGTTTGATGAAGTTTTACCCGAATCGCCGTTGGAACGACTCGAGTGTTTGAAAACGTTAGGATAAGAACCTTTTAATGAGAAAACGTGGTTAAACATACAATTCAATATCATGTTGTACAAATCCTTTAAGAAAATGATTCTAAAACTCTATTATTCACAAAGAAAACGATTTTAATTATAATGTTCGCTTAATCCGCCGTTGGAACGGACTAAGGTTTTAAGACGTGGTGTTTTGAGAAATGATTTGAAATGTTAACAAAAACAACTCTATTTACTTACATTAGGAAACTCTAAAAATTCATTAGGTTAAATAATTATATTGAAAGCTCTCTTTTTGTGATTTATTTTCCTCTCTTATTTAATGGACTCTCTACCTATTATACTTGTAATAATAAACCCATTTGAACCAAGACTCATACTCAAATAAAGCCTATTTGAAACATGGACCCATGAATGGTCCAAAGGAATAAAGAAAGTAATTCTAGCATATATATATACATTTAAATCAAAAATAGAATAGGAAAATAAAAGTTTATACAAAAGAAACTATATGTATACAAAAATAGTAGGTACAATATATCTATACTTTAAAAATGTGAAAATAGTAAGTAAATCCTATAACTAAGAAAATAATATTCATCCAAAAATAATTTCCTTCAATAACCACTAAAATAATCCAAATATCCCAAAACTACATATATACATATCTATTATAGTTTTAAATATAAAAAATAACATATAATAATATATATTAATTATTTTCCAAAATACCCAAGTAAATAATCTTCAAAACAGAATCTAATAGAGCCCAAATGAATAAAAAGAAAGACATATATATACATATACTTATATTGTAAAATAGAATAATAATAAAAAAGCATACAAATATTCTAAAATAATTACATATACTAAAGGTCTAAAATATTTTGAAAAACATATATTACATAACTATACATATATATATTAAGGATTAAAAGTTTAAAAGTTAAGAAAAAGGGACTGAAATGGCATCTTTTACGTTTTGGCAGATTTACCGACGGAAAATCCGTCGGTAAACAGCATTTAGTGACAGAAATGACAAATTACAGCAGCACTCCAATATTCTCCAGATTTATTCGAAAGCTTTAAATTAAATCTAATTCAATCGTTTTGGATTTCCGAACTACAAAAAATGGATCATAGTCGAAAACGGAAGTTCCTAAACGACGTTTTTTTATTTCAAATCATTATTTGGAAATTTCTTTTAAATTAAAAACTTGTAATTACAACGTTTTCGATACACGAACTACCTTTTTATCGGATCACGGTTCGTATTGGGATATCAAAACGAGGTTTTTTATTTTAAAACAAAACCGAATTTTATTCAACACGAAATGGAAATTAAATAAATACGCTAATTAAATAAAATGTGACAACATAAATAAATAACTAAATAAATAAAAACTATAACATAAAAATAAATAGGAGAAGAAGATAAATAAAATAAAATAAAAAAGAGTCTAGTCCTCGGATAATACCTTAAATTCGGTATCTGACAGTCGAAGCCGATTGATTCCACGAACCACGATCTTCCGTTTTTAATGAAAATTTAGTAAAAATTGAACTTTAGGAAATTTGGAATTTTTGAGAAAAAAATATTTTTCTCAAAAAAATTCACTCTCTCTCTCTAAAAATGTTTAGAGTGAGAAAGCTCTCTCCAAAAATCCCCCATCCTTTGCATTGGGATCCGTGCCCTTATATAGGGAAACGGATCCCGGAACTTTGGGCGATGCCCAAGAAAAATGGGCGTCGCCCAAAGTCGTTGGGCGGCCGCCCAACAATAGTTGGATGGACGCCCAACAATGTTGTGCGGCCGCCCAACATTTGTTGGGCGAACGCCCAAGAATTGTTGGGCGATCGCCCAACGGTGTTGGGCGAGCGCCCAACGCAAGGTTGGGCGCCCGCGCCCAACCAACGTTGGGCGTTTGCCCGACGGCCCCCGAGGCGTGCCTCGCGCTGTCGGGCGCGCGCGCCCCGCGGCCGCCGAGCGCGCGTTCTGCGCCGTCGGACGCTCACACGTTGCGGCCGCCGAATGCGCGCTCCGTGCTGCCGGGCGCGCACGCTCAGTGGCCAACGAGAGCGTGCCCCGCGCCATCAGACTCGGGCGTTGCTCGGACGTCGAGAACGTGCCACTCGTGGTTGGACGCGTGCGTCCGACGGACGCCGAGCGCACGTCCTGTGCCGTCGAGCGGGCGTTCGACCATTATCGACCGCGCGCCGGATGCCGCTAAGCACCCGCGCCATGCCGCTAAGCATACACGAGCCACCTTACCGGCAACAGCGACCCACCGTAATTTTCTTTCCTTATTATACGCTTATTATTCTTTATATTTTTTTGTTTTTCAAAACTTCCGGAATCAATCGCTTCAACCGTCTTGTTTTCAGGTTTTCGTCACAGGTCCTCCGACTCAGTGTCTACAGTTGCCCCTACTTTTCTATTTTGACAGTGATGTGTGTGTTTCGAAAACGTTTTTTGCTAACATAACACATGCAATGTAAAACATATAAAAGTAAAAGACACGTAAAGAGTAGGAGGGAGCATACCTGACCTTCGCGCTGCGCGTTCCGGTGTCATCCTCTGATTCCTTCCATCGTCACCTTTGGAGTGGCCGTCGATGGATGTTCTTTTCTCGGAATCTAGCGTACGTTGGTTATGGGTAAGAATAGCTCAAAAGCAATTTCGGTGTACGACCGTTAATGGGATGGCTCAAAAGCAACTCAGGTCTGCGACCGCGAGTAAAATGGCTCAAAAGCGACCCTGGTCCACGACCGTGGGTAAAATGGCTCAAAAGCAACTCCGGTCTGCGACCGTGAGTCAGATGGCTCAAAAGCAACTCCGGTCTACGACCGAGAGTAAGATGGCTCAAAAGCAACTCTGGTCTACGACCGAGAGTAAGATGGCTCAAAAGCGACCCTGGTCAACGACCGCGGGTAAAATGGCTCAAAAGCAACTCCGGTTTGCGACCGTGAGTCAGATGGCTCAAAAACAACTCCGGTCTGCGACCGTGAGTCAGATGGCTCAAAAGCAACTCCGGTCTGCGACTGTGAGTCAGATGGCTCAAAAGCAACTCCGGTCTGCGACCGTGAGTCAGATGGCTCAAAAGCAACTCCGGTCTGCGACCGTGAGTCAGATGGCTCAAAAGCAACTCCGGTCTGCGACCGTGAGTCAGATGGCTCAAAAGCAACTCCGGTCTGCGACCGTGAGTAAGATGGCTGAAAAGCGGGGATTGTCTCTGGATTCTTCTACAACACTATTGTCTGTATTTTCTTACTGGAGCTAGCATCTCGGAGGTTTAATGGGGACGTATTTTAGTCTGGAATGATATAGACTAACGATTATTTTTCTATTAACTGTTGTCTGTATTTTGACTGGTGTCACTGTTCTGTAAAAATTAACTGTTGTCTGGAGTTCATATCTTGGCAATGTTGGTCGTTGTCTGGGAGAAATGCAGGCTGGAACGGACTGCAAATCGGAGGTCTGTGCACCTAGTAATTAATTATTTACTTTTTACCTTTATGTCAAATCGTACTTCTTTCACTATTTACGGGAATGCCATTCCCTTTTCCTATATAAGGTGGTGGGGTTTCATTTCAACCCCACACCTTCTCTCTCTTCTTTCTCTCACTAGACTTCAATTTGGATTATTCTCGGGATGGATTTAGATGAATGGGATGGCACTAGAGGCATGGACGAGGTTTACGTAAACCTGGATAGAGTGGATACCTTCCACGACCCTACGACGCATTTGAGCAGGACACGCTGCAAGGAGGTAAGTAATTTCTCACTTTTATTTGATTCGAACTCTAGGCTTTAGCATTCCTATCCGAATATGATTTGCATGCTAACCCTTAGACTGCCTTAGAGGACTTTAGCTAGAAAACGTGAATTCCTTTATTCACAAGTAACACCTGTTTATTTTTGTAAGAATGCGCGCTATATGCATGTGAATAATGACACTACAAATTTATGCATGCTAACGGTACAAACAACGTGAATAGTGAAGACGTGAATAGTGCACGTGAATAGTAAAAACATAGCTAATGCACGTGAATAGTAAAAACGTGAATAGTGCACGTGAATAGTGAAAACGTGAATAGTGCACGTGAATAGTAAAAACTTAACTAATGCACGTGAATAGTAAAACGTGAATAGTAAAAACTTAACTAATGCACGTGCATAGTAAAAACGTGAATAGTAAAAACTTAGCTAATGCACGTGAATAGTAAAAACGTGAATAGTAAAAACTTAACTAATGCACGTAAATAGTAAAACCTAATCTATGCTCCTCATCCCCGCAGACGAGGGTGGATTAAAGAATTGACTAAACCCTACGTGAATGACCCTACAAGAGAGATTTTTACAGAAAATTGGTCCTAACTGACCGGATGTCTCTATGAAAGAATACCTAGTCTTAACGCGTTCTTATCAATTGCATGCTTTAGGAGCTGTATTTAAATTTTCTTGTCTTGTTCTTTTTAGTTCATTGAGATTTCGGGGACCACCGCCGAGATTCACTCGTGGTACGATAGGCTAGGTGCCGCGGCGAGAGCCCGCGTGCGTGAGTTGGGCTTCGAGCCTTTTATTGCAGCGTTGCCCCGCACCTACGGGGTATGCGATCGTTCCGGCCTACGGGCCTTATGTGAGCGGTGGGTTGACTCGACCCACACCTTCCACCTTTCTTTTGGGGAGATGACCATCTCGCCCAGAGATTTCTCACTGCTGACAGGGTTGCGAGGGAGCAACACTCCCGTCCCTTTCCATTTCGATATGATGCGACCACGGGTCGACCTTGCTAGGCTCGCTGCCTTGATTGGACCGGGAGTTCGTCTTTGCGCCAAATCTACTCCAGCGAAGTTTATTTCCACCGCGAGCCTCTTGAGTCGGCGAGATTTCTGCGAGACAGACGATACCGACTTGGCGGTTCGCAGCTTCTTAGTGTATACTCTGAGTGAGACGATTTTCCGCACGAAGGGTGGAAAGGTACATGCGGGTCTCATTCAGGCACTCAGCGATTTGGATGCAGTGGCTTCCTACGATTGGGCGGGGGCAGGCTTAGCCTTTCTCTACAAGTTTTTGGATCTGACTTGCCGGAAGCGCAAGGATTTCGGTGGTTACACCTTTGCTCTGCTGGTACGTGACGCCTTCTTGACTTGCTCGTCTTATCTTCTTCGCGTTTTTCACACTCCTAGTCCTTGTTTTTACCGCAGGTGTGGGCGTATGAGAGGCACATCCTTCCCAGCCGGTCTCGATCTCGACCGAGAGTACCGAGGCCGCCTTTCATGACTCGATGGAGGGATTTTGACTTGAGCGCCGAAATGAGTCGGACGGTGCCACGGCTCCAAGATTGGATCGACTCGCTGACCCTCACACAGGTAGATTTTGCCTAATCATGCTCGGTTTTTGTTTGAGTCTTTCTGACTTTCTCTTTGTGCATTTTTTAGATTAAGTTCAGGTGGGACGACCTCGACTTCGGCCCCGATTATACATATGTATTGATGATCCAGGAGCAGCAGTGTGTGCTCACTGGCCCCTGCGTGCGGGCATGGTATTTAG
Organism: Euphorbia lathyris; assembly: GCF_963576675.1. Classification (NCBI taxonomy): domain Eukaryota; kingdom Viridiplantae; phylum Streptophyta; class Magnoliopsida; order Malpighiales; family Euphorbiaceae; genus Euphorbia; species Euphorbia lathyris. The sequence continues at coordinate 134,542,825 of NC_088910.1, read as the reverse complement.
GGGATCGAGGCATCACTGGAGTTAAGGACGCTCACTGGACACCGGGTGAGATCCCCGTCTCTATGTTCGCGGTGCGGACCATGCCCTTATCGACCGTTCGTCGGGACTTGACCCATCGGTTTGTTGGTAGAGCGGTGTGGATTCACGCCGGGGGCCGTGAGCCTTACTTATCTACTCTGCTGAGCGCGAGGGATGCCCCGGCGGCAGCGATGGAGGTGGATCCAGTGGCAGATGTATTTTCGAGGGAGGCTGTCGCGGCAGTCTTCGGTCAGGAGGAGGTCCCGGTAAGTGGTTCCACCCCCTTCTTATTTTACCTTTCATTCATGAGATGTTTAGGGGTTTTTATTGTGTGTTTTTTTTTGCAGGAGGGGTCCTGGAGGAGTGCCCATTTATCTGATTTCTTTGACGGTACTCGAACTCAGACGCCTGTGTGCGAGCAGCCCTACTACGTCGGCGAGTCCTCCAGCGCTGCCCGAATGGAGAGGTCTTCCCTAGGCGTGCCCCTACCAGACTACGGGAGAGATTATGCCACGATTTGCTATGATGAGTCCGGGGCAGCTTATGCGGGATTCGAGGCGGCTCCTCCTATCTTCTCCTCGAGGGTCCCATTTGATCCCTCAGACGCTTCTCTGACCACTAGGGAGACTTGTACGGATTACGTGGGGCTGTCTGGTTACCTACGAGATCGCCTCAGCTTGCGCTGCACCGATCACCTGGTATGTATCATTACTTTACTTTAGTGTAGTGGAATGTATGCATGTATGTATGATTTATGTTTTTGGCCTATGCTGCTTTTTATCTGTTCTTTTTTTTTTCTTTTTCTGTAGAGTGATCTGCATGCCCACGAGCGGAGGCAGAGCGAGTTGGTGCGGGAGGCCGACGCCCGAGTTGGTCAGGTGTATCAGGAGAGAAATGATCACTGGTCAGGGATGATGCGACGGGAGACTGAGGGTCGCCTTGCCGTCGAGGAGAGGGCGCGTGATGAGTCGATCAGGCGCCTTGCTACAGAGGAGAGAGCACGAGCTGCTGATGAGAGAGCACGCGCCTCTGATGAGAGAGCGCGAGTTTCTGATGAGAGAGCGCGTGCTGCCGAGGAGGCACTATCTGCGGAGCGGGCATCACACCTGAGAGATTTTGAGGACTATTGGGACTTCCCTCCGTATTAGGCTCGTTATGTATTGCTTTGTAGCTTTTATTATTGCTTTGTATCTTTCATTATTGCTTTGTAGCTTTTATTAGAGTTTTCCCGATGTATAGCTGATGTATAGGGAGTGGGGTGGATAGTAGGTAGGCTTTTTGTGAAAAGTAGGATAGGAAATGTATAACTCGTGATTCATATTACCATGCATTCAGTAGATTATGATGATTCCAATCATTCTCGTCAAATATATTCATGCCTTTATTTATTTACAAACAACAGAAATACTTAGTCTCTTATACATTGTTTTTGTAATTGCTCAAGTCATAACTATTGTTACCAGGACCCGCCTTTCGGTTTTCGGATCCCGGCGATTTTTCTCCTCTCCTTTTACTATCCCGGAATTTTTAAATGAGTGCCCTTTCGGGTTTTCACCCATTGGGATTTCCCTTATTATTGCATAGGTCGCCCTTTGCGGGTTTTCAACCTATCGGGAATTTTTCTTTATTTTTTTATTTTTTTATTTATTTTTTTTTTACGAAAAGTATTTCTTAAGCCTATCCAGGTTGGTAGGTTCGGAGAATTCTATGCCGTCCATTGTGGTTAACTTCACCGCTCCTTTGCTTAGTATCTTCTTCACGACGAATGGTCCTTCCCAGTTAGGCCTGAACTTCCCCCTCGGGTCGGTGTGCGTCACACGGATCTGTTTCAGCACCAAATCTCCTTCTTTGATAGGACTGGTCTTGACCTTTTTATTGAAAGCCCGAGCCATCCTTCTTTGATATAATTGTACATGGTAAAGCGCTTCCATCCTTTTTTCGTCAACTAGAGCCAACTGCTCACATCGCTTCTTCGCCCATTCCGCCTCGGGAATTTCTGCCTCCACTGCGATTCTCAACGATCGCTTTTCGATCTCAATCGGCAAGACTGCTTCTGTTCCATACACCAAAGAGAATGGCGTTGCCCCAGTTGAGGTTCTAATTGTCGTGCGATAAGCCCATAATGCGAGTGGGAGCTGCTCATGCCAATTCCGATGTGATTCCACCGTTTTTACGAGAATCCTCTTAAGGTTCTTATTAGCTGCTTCTACTGCTCCATTAGCCTGTGGACGGTATGGAGAAGACCTGTGATGTTCAATGCCATATTCTCGGAAAAGATTTCTTACTTCCCCCTGAAACTGGACCCCATTATCCGTAATCATGTGATGAGGCAATCCGAACCTGGTGATCAAGTGTTTTTCAATGAACTTTCTCATCTGCTTGGATCCCAGTTTGCTAAACGACTCTGCTTCTACCCACTTGGTGAAATAATCGATGGCGACAACAATAAACTTATGTCCATTTGAAGCGTCAGGCCTTACTTCGCCGATGATGTCAATGCCCCAAGCAGCGAATGGCCAAATAGGTGCTAGCACATGTAGTTCCATGGCCGGAAGATGACTGCAATCACCGTGGATTTGACAATCATGGCATTTCTTTGCATACTCGTTACAATCTCTTTCCATGGTGAGCCAGTAGAAGCCTTGCCTTATGATTTTCTTTGCTAACACCGCTCCTCCCATATGGGCCCCGCAAATTCCTGAATGCACCGATTCCATCGCCTCACGGGCTTCTCCCACATCTAAGCACCTTAGCTGTAACCCATCGATGTGCCTTTTGTAAAGTAAGTCGTCGTGGATGACGAACTTCCGAGCTAACCTTCTAATCACTGCTTGATCCCCCGGTTCTGACTCTGCCGGATATGTTCCATTTTTTATGAAGTTCACGATATCGAAATACCACGATTTTTTATCTGCCCCTAACAGCATTACGTCTTCGTAGCACGGTTTGTGAGATCTTCTCAATACCAACGGTTTCGAAGCAAGGTTCCGGGGGTTGTCCCAAACTGACACCAAAGTGGCCAAAGCATCCGCCGCCTGGTTCTGCGCTCGAGGAATGTGATAGAAACGACACTCCTTGAATCTTTGTGCCAACCCTTCTAGCTGATATAGATATGGACGTAGCCTTTCTTCCCTCACTTCCCAGTTTCCTTGTGCCTGTTCGATGATCAACTTGGAGTCACCCCAAATTTCGACATATGATGCTCCCAGTGCCGCTAATGACTCTAAACCATAAATGCACGCTTCATATTCGGCCATATTATTAGTGAGAGGGAAGGATAACTTCTTGGCCATCGGGATCCTTTCTCCTTCCGGTGAGGTAAGTAGTACTCCTACTCCGGCTCCATTCGAATTAACTGCTCCATCGAAGAACATTTTCCACGGTATAACTTCGATTGCGTTCAAGTGCTCAACGGGGAAATCATAGCTTACTTCTTCCTCTTCTGCATTCAGGGGTTGGTTAGCCAGAAACTCTGCCACGGCCCTTCCTTTGATAACCTTCTTCGTCACATATTCAATGTCAAACTCGGACAGAAGCAAAAACCATCGGGCTAACTTCCCCGTCAAGGATGGAGTTCGGTACAAATACTTCACGGGGTCCATCCGAGAAATAATGATCACTTTATACGATTGAAAATAATGCCGTAGTTTCTTTGTCAACCATACTACTGCCACACATGTCTTTTCGATCATGTTGTACTTGAGCTCGTACTCCAGGAACTTCTTACTCAAATAATACACCGCGTGCTCCACACCGGTGTCTCCCTCTTGAGCCAACATTGCCCTAATAGATCGCTCCTCGATCGCTACATAGAGGAGAAGCGGCTTCCCTAGTTTAGGCGGTCTCAGCACTGGCGGATTAGACAAATAGTTCCGGACGCTCTCCAAAGCTTGTTGACACTTATCATTCCAGATGGTGGGTTGGTCTTTCCTTAACAACTTAAAGATTGGCTCGCAGATTGCGGCGAGTCTCGCTATGAACCGACTGATATATTGAACCTGCCCCAGAAACCCTCTCACTTCTTTCTCATTTTTCGGCGCCGGCATCTCCTGTATAGCCTTCACTTTATCAGGATCCACCTCGATTCCCTTATTTTCGATTACATAGCCTAAGATTTTCCCCGACGAAATGCCGAAAAAGCACTTCTTCGGGTTTAACCTTAGCTTGAATTCTGCAATTCGGGCCAAAAACTTCTCGAGCGCGGCAAAATGCCCTTCTCTTGTCTCTGATTTGACCATCATATCGTCCACATAGACTTCTACCTCCTTGTGTATCATATCATGGAACAGTGCTGTGGCCATTCTCTGATAAGTTGCCCCGACATTTTTTAACCCAAACGGCATTACTCTGTAACAGTATGTCCCCCACTCAGTTGTGAATGAGGTTTTTGCTTTGTGCTTTTCGGCCATCTGAACTTGCATGTAGCCCATGAAACCATCCACATTCGTGTGTAATACACTTGACGTTGCACTGTCGATCAATACGTCGATATGAGGCAATGCGAACTCATCCTTGGGGCATGCCTTGTTAAGATCTCTGTAATCGACGCACATCCTCACTTTGCCGTCCTTCTTCGCAATTGGTACCACATTTGTGACCTAAGGGGGATAGTCGATCACTTCGATGAATCCTGCTTCTAACTGCTTCTTCACCTCCTCCCTGATCTTATCTGCCCATTCGGGTCTCATACGTCGGAGCTTCTGCTTTACGGGCTTTGCTTCGGGATAAGTTGGAATGCGGTGAGTTACGATAGATTGATCAATTCCAGGCATGTCTTCGTATGTCCAAGCGAATACAATTTCGTATTTTTTAATTATTCTCTCAAATTCTTTTCTCTCTTCAATAGTTAATGCTTGAGCAATTTGTATAAGTTTAGGATTTTCATCCATACCAAGATTGAAAGTTGACATTTCTATTGCATTGATTTCAAATGTAGGCATGTTATATGAATGAGAGTGCATGGAATGATCATGATCAACATCAAGTAAGTAAGCAAAATCAGAATTCATTTCCTTGATAGCATGGGTGATTACATCATCTGATTCAAACAAAGCAGTAATACAATTTTCATCATCAGGGTTCTCGAGTTTTTCATGAACTTTGGAGGTACTAGGCTCATCTCCTGCTCCTGCCGTTGCTTCAATGGTGATGACTTGCTCCTCGGCATTCAAATCCAGCGTCATAATCTCCTCGACAAAGCAGCTCGCCTTTCCTCTGCCCGAGTCGGCAACATCATTGAAGATTTTGAACCCCGGCAGAATCTTTCCTTCGGCGCTAACAGCCACTTCCGACTCATCATCAGACTCATCCCAGATGTTGATCGGAACCCTCTGATTGATACCTTCCTCGTCGGAGGAACTTCCCCAAACGTCCATGACCATCAGATCCATTATGTGAGGGACATTCAGATTTATGTAGGAAGGGTCCGACGATCCATACCGAGCCCAGCCTATCAATTCTTCATAGTCCTTGAGGAACACTCCATTCATTCTTCTAGCCACGAGTGGAATAGCACCTTTCCGGATGCGCATGAGTTGCTCCTGATCACTCAAGGTGACCCGACACGAGGCATACTTGAACCTCCATCTTCTAGCATAATCCACAAATGGTTCCTCGGGGAATTGCCTGATCCTTTCTAAATCTTCCAACGACCCTGTCCACGGAATGTACCTCTCATACCTCTGCACAAAGGCCTCCATGAGGGATCCCCAGTCCCCTTTTGTCTTTGCCACGAGCATTCGGTGCCACATCAAAGCTTCTCCTATGAGTGTCTTTGGAAAATGCTGGACTAACTCACTTCGGTAGAGTCCCGCGTCAAACATGTAGGCACGGAAACGGTTTATGTGATCAATGGGGTTCTCATCTCCCTTATACTTAGACATGGCTGTTACTGCTTCAGGTGTCTCCTCTTCGGATAATGCAGGCATTTCCTCTGGACATTCCCATGCGGCGTATTTCTTGATGAATCTCTTAGTCATTTTTGCCCAATCTGCTTTAACGTGCATTGGAAGAGACATGTACCACACTAGTGACTCTCCTGCCAGTGAGTTGCAAAACAAGCTCGTGATCTCCCCCTCTTTGAAACCTAGAGGACCCATAGCCGACAGATAAAAATGCAAGTGCTCCATGGGGTCCTTCCCTTTATTATACTTGCTGACAGTCGGAAACGGACGTTTGATAGGCCCAATTTGCATTGCGCTATATTCCCCTACCCGTATTTTGTCTCTTCGATACTTCATCAAAAACAAGCTTGACACCAGTGACCAATCATGCTTAGTCGCGTCAGGTAGCGATTGAAACCACTTCAAAGGTTCGCCCACCAGCGAAAGATGGAACCATGGAGCGACCTCTTCCACTTTGTATGGCTCTCCAAACATAGCACACACGTATCCATACAAATGAGCTTCGGGGTCTTCTACCCCACTAAACAATTTCAACACAGGCATGATCCTCCGAGATGAGACTTCCTCGGTCTCCTCAGTTTCAGTTCTATCATCCATCACTTCTTCCGTTGGCTCCTCTTCCAAAGCCGACACATACAAACCATTTCCCACATTATTCTTCTCATCGGAGTCCAACAACTCCTCTACGTTCTCCTCGAAGGATTCCATCACTACACATTCTGTCAAACCAACTCCGATCATGCTCACCCTATGATTAGGCAATGGATTACGCCTAGTGGAAGGGTTTGCTGACGAAGGATCAGCTATCTTTTTCTCCTCGATTAAATCCTGGATTTCGTGTTTCAGCCTCTCACAATTCTCAATTGTATGCCCATAACTGCTATGGAATTCACAATACCCTCTAGCCTGTATCTGCGGAGTAGGTTGAGCTTTGTTATACGGGGTAAGGGCTTTCAACAATCCCTTTTTTTGCAGACGCTCGAAAACTTTCGCGTAGGTCTGATCGAACTTGGCGAACCGCCTCTTTTCAATAGCATTAAGATCAACCACTTTCACTGCTGCGGATTCCGTACTCGCACTAGGCCCTCCGGCACTATATCCCGACTTCGTCCACTTGGTATAAGCTTTCTTTGGCTCCCCATCCCCTTCAACAGTCAAGGCACAACTATACATCTGATTGAAATCAGTAAATGGCATATACCGCAACTCATTTTTGATATACGGCAACGTGTTGCCAACCACCATTCGGATCTGATCCTGCTCGAGCGGCTTTTGTTTCATCACTGCGGCCTTAGCCCTCCATCTTTTCACAAAATCGGAAAAGGATTCCCCAGCCTGTTGCTTAGTGCTCTCTAGCTCTTTCAAAGTGACCTCCAGCATGGTGTTAAAGCTATACTGAGCGATGAATGACTTCGCTAACTCCTTCCAATCCCTTTTTGTCACCATCGGCAATGCATGGAACCATGTGAGGGCAGCCCCCTCTAGGTAGGTGTTAAACAGCCCTAGGACTTGATCCTCAGTCAGGATCGTGTGCTTCATCACAGCAACATACTGATTCATGTGAGCGGTGGGATCTCTCGTTCCATCGAACTTTTTCATGTCAGGGAGCCGGAATTTCAAAGGCAAAGCTGTTGCCGACAAACAATTCTTCAAGTTATAGAAGTCCTGACTTCCGGAACTTCCTCCACGCAAGTCCTGCACTTCCTGTGTGATATGTTGCTTCCACTCCTCTTCCTTAGCTTTCTCTTTCTCTAACTGTTTTCGGATATAATCCTGATAATCCTCCTCATTCCCAAAGCGAGGACCATCGTTCACCTCATTCTCAGCACGCTTACTACCACTCTTGTTGTCTTTCAGTGCTAACTCCGCTAGCTGGGCCAAGATCGCGGCTAGCTGATCATTGATATTGTTCACAGAATTCTCCAATTCAGCCACTTTCTCGTCGGTCGCAGATATACTGATGGAAGACTGAGTATACCCAGACGAAGATGATTCAGAAGCCACAACTACTGATTCTGAACTGTCTACTCGTAGCTGATCAAACTGTCTGACAAGCCGATTACTCTCGCGAAACCACAACCGCTTAATGATGATGTCTGCGCGAACGGTATCTATTAGTATGTATGCATGATTTTATATGCATGATTCGTGGTGTGTGCGTTTATTTATTTATAAGATAAGAAAAACAAACGTTAGTTCTATTTACACGTATCACAACATCTCTCTTCCACCCTTATTCCTCCACACACTCGTTGGTCCAGGTCTCTTTCCTAGGATTTTGGTTTTTGGCTCACATTGCGGTCCAGGGGATGCGTGATGCCGTCGATTATTGCGGGAAATTAAATCATCCATCAGACAATACAGTTCGTTTTGACGTATCCACGTTCGGTGACTAAGAAATCGACCAAGTTGGATTGTCCTTTTAGAATAACTCGTCTTTTGTCCTTTCGCGAGACGCTTTAATTCGGGTTTTGACTCCCTTTGAGCGCATCTCAGTTCTTAGACGTGGTTCGAGTTATTCTTCTAGTCCAATCGTTTGTTATCGTGTATGATTCGTTCCCTTTTATTTACGTGGATTCGTGTCTCGATTTTTGGATTACAACGGGATCTTTTTGGATCTATCGAGAGACGTAACCATGCGTTTATTCAGTGATGGAATCACTTTTTGATTTTATTTTAGGGAACGGACTCATCGCGTAACGTGTTTGTTCTTAGCACCGAGGATCCGTTTGCTCATTTTGCTACACGAAAAGACGGCGAGTCTTATTTGAGCGCACGGTAATCTTTCGGCTAACAACAATCTCTTACTCTTTCCGATCTACGGGATATATCACCTTAATGTGGTTATAAAAAATCAACATTTCGTTGAATCGCATGTTTATTCGAGGCGAGGATATCACCGTTCTCTTTCCTTTAGGCGTGAATTAAGCAAACACGTACATCGGGCTATATTTCTTGCAGTTTTGGTAATGGTCGAAATGATCGAGTCGTTAGTCAAAACCCGCAGTCTCGTCCATATGGCGCAATTATATGGTTTGGCTTAATTCGGCTTCGAGATTTTAAACGGGGTATACACTCGTTCGAGGCACGTATTCAACGGCATTGGTTTATTTTCTTTAACTACTCGTGGGATTAACATATATCGTAGATTCAGAATGATTTTGGTCGTTTAGTTCATTTTTGTCTTTTTATTTTCTTAGTCACCTTTTGCGGACACGTCCATTTCTCTTAAGAATGACACAAGGGATAACGTAAGAGCTCGTCTTTTATTCGGAAGGGACGGGCTACTTATGCAAAACTTTTCACGTTACAACAAGGTCGTTCAAAACAGAAATGTTCTTCGTTTTCGTTTCGTCGTGATCTCGTTTTATCCCAATTTATCTAAAGAATATGAATAACGGCTACTGTTAATATAGTCTTTTGTATCGAAATGTAACAATCCTTAACACCGAACCGATTCATACTAATACGTGCTTACGTCATAACGTATTTCCTGAACACGTGCCTTCATCGGGACACCGAAAGGGACAAGGCGGGTCGCACATGTTCATTCATACGAGATAACTAAGTCGTCTTTAGTTCAAATCGTTTCGATGTTTTAGGGTAATTAGTATGTCGATTCATGAGTATATATTAACGCATCGTCTCATTTTCTTTACATACTTTAGGATTAGACACGTATCATGGCGGTTTGAAAACACGAACTGATTCATTTATCACATCAAAAATAGTAACGGGTGATCCTATGGAAACTTTTAAGGCTACTATATGCTGACACGGCTGACCGCGGGACCTCACAGGACCGCACAGATTCGCCCCTAACGAATGGATGGGGACCTTCTGGCGCCTTACTGTAAGGGGGAACTTACGCTAGCCTCTTTCGAGCGACGAATGGACTCTCGCTAGAGGTTTCGCAGAAATTACCCAAAGGGTTTGCAATAATGCACATGAATGCATACGAAAAGAAGTAAAACGATCCGTCCCCGTTAAGGGCTTAATACACGCCTTCCGGAATCAAATTTCTCGCTTCCCCAGCAGAGTCGCCACTTGTTAGACGAGGTGCCGCGGCCTAATCTCCCGGGCGGACTGGGGGGTGGACAACCTCATGGCGACGTAAGCGGTGATTGGCGCCGAAAGCAACCAATCGTGGAATCAAGCTGCTCGGCAGGACCAGAGCTCGGAGATATGGAAGAGTCGCCACCCACGAATGGGAAAATGAACACCGATCCCTTGCGGGAGACCGGTGTGGGTTCGAGAAACTTAGGTACGAGCCGAGAAGGCTAGCTCCTTTCCGGAGAAAGGCTACTAGGCACCCCGACATCGCCCGGTTATGAACCACCGGCCTCCTACTCAGCATGTTAGGCGATAACGGACTAATCGTATACTTCTTTAAGTTTAAAATTCATTTGAAACCCTTTTCTTTCTTTTTTTGAGCATATATTATTGGAAAGCCATACTAGTAAAGAATCACCCATTTATGTTATACATACACAGAGAAGGGGGAGAAAGAAGTGATTTATTTACAACTTCATTTACATGTCACGCTGTGTGTTTATTCTACACTAACTTATTTTCCCCAAAACGAGTTTATTTACATGGTTCGCACCTTAATCACCGTTGGAACGATTTAGGTGCGTTTTAAAACCCCGTTTGATGAAGTTTTACCCGAATCGCCGTTGGAACGACTCGAGTGTTTGAAAACGTTAGGATAAGAACCTTTTAATGAGAAAACGTGGTTAAACATACAAGTCAATATCATGTTGTACAAATCCTTTAAGAAAATGATTCTAAAACTCTATTATTCACAAAGAAAACGATTTTAATTATAATGTTCGCTTAATCCGCCGTTGGAACGGACTAAGGTTTTAAGACGTGGTGTTTTGAGAAATGATTTGAAATGTTAACAAAAACAACTCTATTTACTTACATTAGGAAACTCTAAAAATTCATTAGGTTAAATAATTATATTGAAAGCTCTCTTTTTGTGATTTATTTTCCTCTCTTATTTAATGGACTCTCTACCTATTATACTTGTAATAATAAACCCATTTGAACCAAGACTCATACTCAAATAAAGCCCATTTGAAACATGGACCCATGAATGGTCCAAAGGAATAAAGAAAGTAATTCTAGCATATATATATACATTTAAATCAAAAATAGAATAGGAAAATAAAAGTTTATACAAAAGAAACTATATGTATATAAAAATAGTAGGTACAATATATCTATACTTTAAAAATATGAAAATAGTAAGTAAATCCTATAACTAAGAAAATAATATTCATCCAAAAATAATTTCCTTCAATAACCACTAAAATAATCCAAATATCCCAAAACTACATATATACATATCTATTATAGTTTTAAATATAAAAAATAACATATACTAATATATATTAATTATTTTCCAAAATACCCAAGTAAATAATCTTCAAAATAGAATCTAATAGAGCCCAAATGAATAAAAAGAAAGACATATATATACATATACTTATATTGTAAAATAGAATAATAATAAAAAAGCATACAAATATTCTAAAATAATTACATATACTAAAGGTCTAAAATAATTTGAAAAACATATATTACATAACTATACATATATATATTAAGGATTAAAAGCTTAAAAGTTAAGAAAAAAGGACTGAAATGGCATCTTTTACGTTTTGGCAGATTTACCGACGGAAAATCCGTCGGTAAACAGCATTTAGTGATAGAAATGACAAATTACAGCAGCACTCCAATATTCTCCAGATTTATTCGAAAGCTTTAAATTAAATCTAATTCAATCGTTTTGGATTTCCGAACTACCAAAAATGGATCATAGTCGAAAACGGAAGTTCCTAAACGACGTTTTTTTTTTATTTCAAATCATTATTTGGAAATTTCTTGTAAATTAAAAACTTGTAATTACAACGTTTTCGATACCCGAACTACCTTTTTATCGGATCACGGTTCGTATTGGGATATCAAAACGAGGTTTTTTATTTTAAAACAAAACCGAATTTTATTCAACACGAAATGGAAATTAAATAAATACGCTAATTAAATAAAATGTGACAACATAAATAAATAACTAAATAAATAAAAACTATAACATAAAAATAAATAGGAGAAGAAGATAAATAAAATAAAATAAAAAAGAGTCTAGTCCTCGGATAATACCTTAAATTCGGTATCTGACAGTCGAAGCCGATTGATTCCACGAACCACGATCTTCCGTTTTTAATGAAAATTTAGTAAAAATTGAACTTTAGGAAATTTGGAATTTTTGAGAAAAAAATATTTTTCTCAAAAAAATTCACTCTCTCTAAAAATGTTTAGAGTGAGAAAGCTCTCTCCAAAAATCCCCCCCTCCTTTGCATTGGGATCCGTGCCCTTATATAGGGAAACGGATGCCGGAACTTTGGGCGACGCCCAATTAAAATTGGGCGTCGCCCAAAGTCGTTGGGCGGCCGCCAACACTAAGTTGGGCTACCGCCCAACATTGTTGGGCGGCCGCCCAACATTTGTTGGGCGGCCGCCCAACATTTGTTGGGCGATCGCCCAACGCTCGTTGGGCGTTTGCCCGACGTGGTTGGGCGCCCGCCGAGCGCGCGTTCCGCGCCGTCGGACGCTCACACGTTGCGGCCGTCGAATGCGCGCTCCCCGCTGCCGGGCGCGCACGCTCAGTGGCCAATGAGAGCGTGCCCCGGGCCATCAGACTCGGGCGTTGCTCGGACGTCGAGAACGTGCCACTCGTGGTTGGACGCGTGCGTCCGATGGACGCCGAGCGCACGTCCTATGCCATCGAGCGGGCGTTCGACCATTGTCGACCGCGCGCCGGATGCCGCTAAGCACCCGCGCCATGCCGCTAAGCATACGCGAGCCACCTTACCGGCAACAGCGACCCGCCGTAATTTTCTTTCCTTATTATACGCTTATTATTCTTTATATTTTTTTGTTTTTCAAAACTTTCGGAATCAATCGCTTCAACCGTCTTATTTTTAGGTTTTCGTCACAGGTCCTCCGACTCAGTGTCTACAGCGGGTACGGGGAATCCCCGTCTACCCATTTAGAAAACTCATGCCATACCCACATTAACAGTTTTGCCCCCATTAGAAACAAAATTCGCCGCCCATTACAAGAGGAAATTTCTATCCTCATAATATTGGTTGCAAATGCAAGAGGCAGTACAATGGAATTTAGAAACTAAGGAAGGAAGCAGGAGTGGAGTGGGTGGAGATGGCGATGGAGTGGAGTGGGTGCAGATAAGGAAGGAAGCAGAGGATAGGTAAAGAAAATAGGTGATACTGTTAGTGAATGGTTAACAAAGAAAAGGTTCTATTCTTTAAAAAATCTAATATTTGTTACTTAGTGAATGATTAACAAAAAAAGAGAATGGGTTCAAACAGTTAAATATTTTTCAGTTCATTTATATATAAACGGGGATTAATCGGGGATTACCTATCGGGGCTTTACGGGGACGGGGATCCCCGCGGGGCGGGGATACCATTTCCCGTCCCCGCCCCGTACCCGCTTACGGGGACCATATTGGTCCCCATCCCCGTCCCTGCCAAAAAACGGGGTGGGGAATCCCGGCCCCGTCGGGGCGGGGCCCCGACGGGTACAGGTATTCCCCGCCCCAGTTGCATCCTTACTAAGAACTCACAAAACCTCTCCGGTGATGGTTCCGACAAAAACCACCCCGATGAAAATCCTAACTCTCAAAAACCTGGTCAACATGACCAAACTCCGAACAAAAGCTCTCATGCTGACTTAGCTGCTTCATCGAAAAGGAAACAAAAGCAGGATAAGGGAAAGAAACCAATGGAACGTACCTACTCCCTGGTTTATAGCAGTGTAAGGGGATACAAAGTTGACCACTCCCGCTGGTTCTCGAAGGGATTTGTGGAAGCCGAGCAACCCTTCTGTGAATGGATCTCAAAGAACGGCTGGACCGAGCTGTTCTCGATTCGAGAAGCCACCTACCCTGAGTTAGTAAAGGAGTTCTACACTAACCTAAGAGCCGCTGACGACAACCGAGACTACATGGTCACCAAGGTTCAAGGAAAAGATATCTTCATTAATCCTTCTTACCTTGCCTCACTGCTAAAATTAAAAAACGACGGAGCCAAACTTAGAAAATCAGGTGACCAGGACAAAATTGATTATCCCGCTAGTTTTTGCAAACCTGCCGGTCATATCGGGGAAATCTCTAGCACATCCATGGGTCAGAATCAGAAGATGGCCCACTATATACTGACCAACTTCCTCTTCCCAAAAATCAATGCTGCGTCCTCAGCATCCAACTTCGAGCAATGCTTTATATGGCACATGCTGACCTATCAGCCGATCAACATGCCGATCTTTCTCATCGGTGGTTTCCAGCGAAGTACGGGTACCCTTAGATTAGGCTCTCTAATCACCAGGATCCTCAAAGACCACCAAGTAAGCTTAGTGGAGGAAATTAACGTCTAGGGCACAGAGATCACAGCTGCTGTATTGTTTGGTCTTGCCTTCGATCAACCAATAGGGCCTAAGAAAGGAAAAGGAGCCACAATTGAAGGGCAAGATCCGCAAAAAAAAAAAAAAAACTGCTAACCGCACTCGGCAGGATAAAAAGAGGAAAGCTGACCAGGCAGCTAAAGACATTAACACAGTTCCAAAGAAGCTGAAAATTGTGTCAAGGGGAAAGAAGGCTGAAGCTGAGCGAAGTCAGGAAGAACCTAAGTCAGCTGAGAAAAGAAAAAGGCAAGATGATCCTGAAGAAGAAAGTGAAGAGACTCCAGATCAACCTCTGCTGAAGAAGAAGAAGAATTCTGGTTTGCAACCTATTGAAGCTGCTCCTCTTAACCTGATAGTAACTCCTGACTCCCATTTTGTGAGAAGTCAAGGCATTGATCTTGAAAGACCACCCACTGACCAAGAGGAAGAAGAATTTGAAAATCTCGGGGGACAGGTTGATGCTGAGGAGCAAGAAAATGTTGATGCTGATGAACAAGAACATGTTGAGCAAACTGAGACAGCAAATGTTGAGCAACATGAGGAAGTGGATGATGAGCCAACAATAGGTGTTGAGCATTAACAGATAGTCAATACTGAGATGGTTGAAGAGCAAGCTGAGCCCATAGCAAAGGAACATGCTGACCTGGGGGCACATTCACTTTCTGACTCTCTTGATTCTATTCAAGCTGACCCCTCTCCTCCTAAGGCTAAGAAATTTTGAAGGCTTAAGAAAAAGGCTCAAAAGTCACCAATCATTGATCTTTTGGGTGATTCTCCTCTACGGGATCCCATTACTGACCTATCGGATATGCAGTTCCAGTTCTTCTCGAATCCCACTGAGCCTTCTCCAACGGAACTTCAGAAAAATCAAGCCTCTGTTACTCATCCTGAGGAACAAGCCAAGTCTCCAGAAAATCCAATTCTTGCCGAGCAAGAGCTCGAAGTCCAAGCTGCTCCAAGTAAAAAGCATGCTAAGGAAAACCCTGCTCAGCCTGAGTTAACTCCTCCCTCACCAACTCAAACCAACACTGAGCAGGTCAACATGTGTGATGATCCACCTCCTTCCCATCCAATATCGCAGAATGTTGCGCAGTCAGTTCCTGCGGCTAATCAAAGTCCAGTTGTTACCCAAGCTGGCCCTCTGCTTCCACCAGATTTCCGGCAACTGAGTCAATTCCTGAAACAATATATGCCTATCTTCATGCTACTGAGTCCGGACGTCGCATTATTGACTCCGCTCAAACCATTCTTCAGGATTTGAATACTTCTCATGCCGATGCTGCTGGGTCTGCTAATATTGAGTCACCCCAAATCTCATCTATCACTCAGCTCCTCAATAAGATCAAGGGTCTCAAAGATCTGGTAAGTGTAATGGCAACGGTCCAAACACAGCAACCCAAGCTAGAATCCATCGTCAAGCTGGCCGAACTGCAGTTAATGATGGTGAATCACTTGAATTCCCTTCAAGGCCAAATTAATACTCTTTCTGCGGTCAACACGGGCTATGCTACTTCTGCTGAGTTGAATCAACATTTTACCAAATTGAATTCTGAGCTGACCGACACTCGCGAGCTAATCTCCTCAACTTCTCAATGTTCGGTCGAACAAATAAGCGAAGCTGTCCGTCTACTCAACTTGAGTAAAGAGGAAATGGAAACTGATCAACTCAAGACCAATGAACTATTGCAATACTCTCGGGAAACTTACAAACATGTGCGTCACACAAACGCTCAACGTCAGTTTTATGATTCGGGTCTGCTTAAAATGTACTATCAAGCCTATGCCCAGCTGACTGACACAATCACATGGCTTGGAAAATCCCAGGAGTATATACTCAGTATGTTCAGTGCGTCCATCCGCATTCCTCGCGATACCTTAGACGATGGTATACCTGTTTTTGATGGGTTAAGGGAAAGCACGAAGAGACTTAAGGCTTATTCAGTCAGATTAACTCGTGCTGCTCTCAATGACACTTTTGTTCCTCCTCCGCCAGATGGTGACAAAACGGGGGAGAAAGAACAAGCTGATAGAACTCAGCATGCAGGGGAAGCATCCGGTAGTCAGCAACAAAAAGGAAAAGGCAAAATCAATACTGCCCATGTCCAAATCAATAGGAAGAAGTAGTTTAGCTAGGTTGCTAACTTTTATTCTTGACTTGTATTGTGAATTTTGTCTTGCTGACTATCTATATATTATGCATCTTTTAATTCCAAACTGATTAATTGTATGTGATGCTCACTTACGTTTTGTGCTTTATGCTGATCCGTCTTAATTAATCTTAATTGAACAAACAAACAAAAGAAAAAGAAATGAACTCAATCCACATTAGACTTGATACATCTACTCTGAAAAAGGTTTTCCCATAAAACTAACCATGTATCAAAACTGAGTTAGAACACATTGACCTCTTTTGAAAAGCTGACCTAGGCTCATCTGAATTAAATCTTGGAAGGTCTAGAATTGAACTAAGTCAGTATAAGCATGCCTTAATTTTACTCAATTGAATCTTAGAAGGTTTAGAGTTAAGTTAAGTCAATAGATGCAACCCTTACGGGGGAGTAATTTCAGAAGTAATAAAAAGAATTTCAATCATGAGGAATCTCAATGCTGAGTTCCATCAATTAAATATTTTGCCAACATCAAAATGGGGGAGTTTGTTGAAACACCTTTCCACACGATTTTGATTTGACAAAATCATTTAAGTTAATCCATGATTAAGGGACAATTAAATTTAAGTGCTTTGATTTAATTGTACTAATATGTTTGTTCAATGTTGAGCATCAATATAAATATAAATAGAAATAAAAAGTAAGACAGGACAAAGCCGGCATAAGATCACAGCACAAGCTGAGTAGAGTGGAACTCAGTATAACAGAAGATAAGTCATCTTCGGAACAGAAGCTTAGAGATCAAGAAGCTGAGTGGAGCGAAATTCAGTATCAACAATAGAAGTGTCTTCGAACTAAGTTCTTGTAGAACGAAGCTGACCATGGAAGCTGAGTAAAAGAGAACTCAGTATCTGGATTAACAACAATCAGAAGCCAACGAATAACAAAGTCATGCCGAGTGATCTTCAGGACAGCACCAAACATCCGTTAGCTAAAAGACAAGTCCGACAACTGTCTGAACCAATAATAGGAACCTTGGAATTACGCACAAAAATGATTTTGAGATGCATGGGTCAAACGTCCGTTAGCTAAAAGACGAAACCTGTACAAGAAGACAAAACTGCAAGAAAAGGACAAGCCTGGCACCTGAGGAAATCAGACGACAGGATTGGCCTGCAAACCTGAAGCTGACCAGAGCCTTGTCTCCCAAAAGAGCCGTTTTGGATTCAACGGGCAAATCAAATTCAAATGATTTGATCTTCAGATTGCAACTATAAAGAGACAAGTAAACCTCTTGGATCATTGCCGATTTACAGAAAATACAAGTGAGAAAAATACAAGCAAAAAGCACATCAAAACAAAAGAGATCTTACACCAACTTTTCTATTATGTGTAGCTAGAGTGATCTTGTAATCATCTAAAGTGTTTTCACTCGAAAAGAACAATTTGTATCAATTGTAAATTGAGAGTGTTGTGCTGAGTGTTTGGTTGTAAATACTCAGTGGTAGAGAAACCTAAGTGTTCGGTTATAGCACTTAGTAGGAGTTGAGTAGACGAATAGAGGAAGGTACTCTTGCATATTCAACTGCCTTGTAAACGGTTTGTGCTCTACCTTTAAAGAGCTCAGTATTTGATTTCAAAAGCCCGGAGGGACTCTAGGGACTGGACGTAGGCGGAGAGGCCGAACCAGGAAAAAGTTACATTAGTTCCTAACTCCCCTGGAACTAATCACACGGGACCAACAATAACATTAGCAACATAAACATTTATTATAAAATGAATAAACACCAAATCTGTTTAGCAGAGGAAACTATTAAAAGCTCCCATTTAGAGAACTCCTAAGTGACCCCTAAGCCAATTGAAGGCGTATAAAATAAATCCTTGGTTGATATATTACATATATGTTGAAACAATTAAAAAATAGATACTAATTTTCTTTGAATAAGCATATGGGTAAAAGTTTCTTCAATCCAATCATCAATACATAACAATACAGGTAGATTAAGAACGTGGGTTTTGGAGAACGGTTTATGATAATAATAAGAAATTATTGGAGATTTTGGTAAAATGGCTCTTTAGCCTTTGCTTGTCTTTTGTGACTTTAAGTATCCCACATGGAAAACTTTTGAGATGGTTGAATGGTTTATATTGGGTTGAGCCAAAAGAGTTATTAAATTGTGCTTAGTGGGTTTTACAAAATAAACCACACGCGCGCGCTCGCTCGTTCGTTCGCGCGACGCCCGTCCGGACTGGGCCTGATTTTATTTGGCCATTAAATATTTTAAACCTTTTGACTACTTCTTAACAAGTTAAAATCCTATCTCCACTATCCCTGATTTTACTCAACCATTACGTTTTTCTCTCCAAAAATGTTGTCCACTACAACGTTCGTTTTATACCAAAATAAAACACGAACTCTATACAGTTCAGAGACACAGAAACTTTGCGATTACAATTTTTATCTCCATTACGATTTTCTTCTCTGGGCAATTAAATATTTTGCTGTTCCAAAGCTTTGCCCTAGAGTGCACTAGTACGACGCTCGCTGTGTAAACCTTGGTTGACGATCGGACTTCCAGATTGCACCAGAGTCTGCTGTTGAGCGATTTTCGCAAGTGCACGGTATACGCTTGTAGTAATAAAAGATATCGAACCCACATGGAACGCTTTTTAACTAAAACTTTATTTAATTCGGTTTAATCACGTGTTTAGGTTTAATAAAAGAAATACGTTTAGTTGATGGAATAGGTTTTGGTAAATTAGGATTAGATAGAAGGATTATATCGAGTTTAGAGAACAATTCCGTTTTGGAATTTTGATTACAAAACAGATACTTCCGTAATTGGAATAAAATAGATCTTATTTTCATAAAGCAAAGTAAACAACTTTAACTTTGTGAGATTATGGACATGTAACAATATAGCGATTTACTCAATTAAATGGCTTCGAACCATAGAAATCCCCTTGGCGTTGAGATGATTCCTACCTTAATCAAACTAGTGTTTTATTTCTGATAAACCGCGATCAGCGATCATGTCATCCATAAAAACTAAATTTGTTAAGTGTTCAACAAAGTTCTTATATGAATAAGATGGAATAGAACGTTTTAATAAAAACACCAATTTATCATTTTGAAAATCATTTTGTCAGAACAATATCAAAATAACAACAGTAAGAATTTATTGAATAAATAAGTATATCATTAATGAAATGTGAATTTTCACAAGTTAACAGAGAAGTAGAAACTTGGATAGCATTGTAACGAAAACTTTGAGATCCGGGTTGTCAATCTTTCTCTCAAACTCCGTAGGTTCGTCAAACCTCATGCGCTTCAGCCGTCAATTCTTCTCGCTGGATCTTCGGAATAGAAACTGGTCTCGTCCACTATCAGAATGAAAACTAACTAATTGTTGAGCGATTTCCGCAAGTGCACGGTTTCGCTTGTAGTAATAAAAATATCGATCCCACAGAGAACGCTTTTTAACGAAAACTTATATTAATTTAGTTTAAATACGACTTAAGGTTTATTAAATAGATAAACGTTATTTGAAATTGGATTTGGTTTTGAAATTGCTAGAAATAGAATTAGATTAAAGTATTTAGATGTTAGAAATTATTTATGATTTAAAAGTTAATTTTCAAGACAGGAACGTTTAGAACTTTTTAGAAAAACAAATAAATGTATTCGTTTGCATTAAGCAAAGAAAACAACTTTAAACTTTGTACAAATTATAACGATGAAATAAATGACGGAACCTCTAATTAATTGGCTTTGAACGTGGCAAAACCCTTTCGGGATAGTTGCCCTTAATCAAATTAAAACTCTTTCGAGATGATAATTTGCCTAAGTGTTCAACAAAGTTTCATTGTAATGATTTTGAATTCAACTGCGTATTAATGAAAACACCAGCCTCACTTATATTGGATTGGTTACCATAAGTGCTGCATAACGATTTATCGAATAGAACGGACTTTATTAGATGAAATATAAATTGATACAAGTTTACAGAGTGAAATCGCATGGACCCTTCGAGGGCGTGCAAGTGAACGGATGATCAGTCCCTTCCTTGGGTTTCCTTAGAGGTTGTCAGGCTCAGGGGCGGATCCTTTTACTAATTCTTCTCGCCGAATCTTTGGAATGGAGAATAATCTCATCTACCACCAAAATGTAAACTAAACTGGAACAATGTCTAAATGCTACTAAACTTGTTATTATTGAGTAAACAATGTGTGTACAACATATTGCTTTGAACAGAAATAAAATCTAAACTCTGACTCTTTTCTGAGTTAGAGTTTCTGCATAAACTCTGCACTAATCTAACTCTCTCAATATTACATTACATAACATAACATAACATATTATCCTAACATCACATTTCATAACCTCTCATCACATAACTCTCCATATCAACTCTTTATTTATGGATGTTGAAGGGTTGTGACTGAAGTGATGTGTCCTTTGTGAAGAGTCGTGTCCGTTGTGAAAGGACATCTTTATCCACTTGAACGAACGCGTTTCTTGGACTTCAACATGTGTTAAATGCTTTTGGCAAATTTTCTGCACTTACCGAGGATAGGAATCCTCGGCCGTGAATGACGTAGCATTAAGTTGAACGTTGGACGAAGGGGAGAAATGGCTAAACCACGCGTGTCGCGGCCGCGGGTTGGGGATTCACTGTCGCAGCACGGTGAGTTTTCTCACTTCTTTGCTTTCGTTCGTGTCCTCGACTTGGTGCTTTCGATTTACGTCGTCTTTGACTCCTTTGGTAGGGTTTTTCTTCTGTTTTTGATTCTTTTTCGTTCCTATTTGGATTCTACCAAATATTTAGGTACATTGCAAGAAAGAAAGATATTCGAGAGTAAAAGTAATCTAAACAGATATAAATAACATAAATTTGTAATAAAAATGATGTAAATGTTAATGATATTTTAGGTATATTTTGGGCTTAACAAATCTCCACACTTAATCTTTTGCTAGTCCCGAGCAAAATTTCACTGAACTTATTCTTTAACTAATCTCTTTATGAAAATAAAACATATATCTTTGTGTTTACCTTTTAAATTAGTTAAGCCGAAAAGACTAACTTCGCATGGCAAATTTATACGCAAAATATCAAACTAACTTAGTATAAATACGATATATCATTCGTCTTGTATTTCAATGTTTAAATTGAAGTATTCGGGACGATGTAAGCACGCATGTTATTGAGTCTTTCATCTCAAGGCATTTCAAAGCACCAAATTTCCTTTCCCAAACTTGAATTATTATATATGAGTATTAAGTTTAATTTACTTGTTTAGTTACGCCCGTGATAAGGGTGGTCTCGATCGTAACTTTATATGCATTTGATTTGTGTTCGCTTAAGAGGTACCGACCATGCCATGGGTGGACGCAATCGTTACTTTAAACTTTAAACACGCTTAATTTTTTCTTATTTAAACGTTCCTTCTATACCTCGATTGTGATAAGGGTGATCGCAACCGTGGCCAAAAGTACGCTTTACTTATTTATTTCTTCCCTTTCATACATCGACTGTGATAAGGTTGGTCTCAATCGTGGCCAAAAGTTAAGAATATGATTTATTGAATATAACTTGGGAAAAAGAAAATTAGCACATTCATCCTATATTGACTTAAAATTCAACATGTATTATGGCTATAGTTTCCTTAAAAACTTCAATTGGTGTTAATGTAAGACAAAATAAAAAACCGAGCTAAAAATTGTTAGTTCAATTTAATGCCTATAAACCTACTTGAAAATTTAAAATAAGATTTATTGTATCATGAATTTCATGATTATAAAATAGAGATTGAAAATAAAGAATTTATTACTTAAATACATTCACTCGAGACAATTTTTTACTTAAAATCGTGTCGAAGATTTGTGAAAAATATTTTGAAAAATATTACCCGTATAGAAATATTTATTTCTATCGATAATGATAACCTAAAAATAATCATAAAAGAAATTTAACTTATGATTAATTTATAAATGTATAAAAATGTTAAATTAATAAAATAGTGTTGCAAGCATTTGTGAAAATATTTTTTTTGTTACATTTATTCGTATGTCTAAAATGATATATGTATATCTCCACCCACACGTAAATTGGACCATGTCCTCATTGGTGCAAAATTTGATAAAACACGAAAAAAAATGTACGAAAATAAGCATACGAATGAAGAAAGAAAAAGTATAAAATTAAAGTATCCAAATTAAGATATTAAAATTTGTACCAAACATAATATAAAATAGGAGTATTGTAACAAATCAAAATAAATGAGTAAAGAAAAGATTAGATATAACCTGATTACGGGAACGTGAATCTGGTGGAGACGGTGTGGTCACTACGCCGTGACGACGGAAAAATGATAATAACCGGCGTCGGGTTGACGTGTGTTCTCTCCTTAAAGTATGATATTGGTGCCCACCACAGATCATCTTTGGAATGCTTGTAACAAAATCATCGAACCATACTGTTGTGCGTGTGTGTAGGAAACAACATGCCCTTGTGCTTTGCATGCTCTACATTTCCATCATCATAATGCATATCGTCATCCTTACCAAAAATGGGCTGCTCATTACCATCCTCTATAATACCATTGCCCTGTGAACTTGTAGTACCAACATCGAACTTGCAAAACCGTAATCAAAGTACGCATAGTAACATGATTATGTGTCGAAACTGGAAGCATGGACTATTATTCTGTAGGAGTGTGCTACAAGTGTACTTTAAATTCGGCTAAACGAGGCAAAATATGTCCAAACCGAATACGCATCTCTTCATCCCCAACTTCATAAATTAACTTAAATCCCTAAATGTAATCCTCTCATTCCTTTGTAGCATGGGAAAGAGTAATCTGCGTTGTTTAGGCATTTTAAGCTACGAATGTTGTTGTTGGGAAAGAATTATAAAAAAAATATGGTAAAAGTAAAGGTGATATGGTGTGGATTTAATTGTACGGGGAAGAGATTGGGTTGTGTAATTGGGAAAAATAGAAAGTGATGTTAGGTTTGTGTAAGGGATAGGTATATATAGGGGTAAAATATAGGTGTTTAGGAGTTATGGAAGGAATAGGAATTGGCTCAATGGAAGTCAAAAATCCGGAACTGGTGGCTCTACAGGCCGCGGGTCGCGACCGAGGATACCCATCCGCGGCCGCGGCACCCGGTATTCAGAGAAATTTTCTCTGAATTTTCTTGCGTTGCTCGCTGAAGTTACCGAGAATTTGACATTCTCGGCCGCGGATCAGCCCCTGATCATCCATATTTTGCATTTTAACTCTGTTTTGTGTAATTTCTTGAGAAATTATATCCTGAACTCCTTGAAAATGTAATCTGTACTTAAAAACATAAATGTAAAACATTAAATGATAAGGAAAACCAAAGGTTTGTCCTTATTAATGGAAAAAACAAATGATATAATTAATTCAATGAAGATAAGAATAGCAAAGGTTATGAAAAAAACATTAAGAAGTTAAATGAATCTATATTTAGTCATTTACATTTAATTTAGTCATGTACTTATTAATGTCTTATTTAATAGATTCATAAGATGTTAAATATAAACTGAGAATTATTGTCATCGATTAATTATCTCTGAGAAAATTTAAACAGACATAAAACTAGTACTCAGACGAAATAATAAAAAGAATGGATTTATTATTATTGCATGAAATAAATATGAATTTAATTATAAACAAACAAACCTATTTACATACTATGTGAAAACAAAAATACTGAACAACAGAAAGGCAAATTAAAACGTCATCCCGTTGAATTGTGGGCCAATCCTGAAAACATTTTTAACCAGGCCCGATAACGATCAATCTTCGCCTGCACGAAGATCTGTCTTTCTTCTGCAGAAAGAAATTGTGGGCCAATCCTAAAAACATTTTTAACCAGGCCCTCTTTTTCCATGTATTCATAATCCATAAATGGAAAGGGTTCTGGATCGGTCCACGGAACATCGACTAATCCTTTCGCTCCGAGTATAATGCCACAGATTATATTCCCATATCCCGTTGACTTTCTCCCTTTCAACCTAGAAGCGGCAACCAGACCGTCCATCAAAATCTTCGATGAATTCACGGTATTGCCTCGGAAGATGTCGCCTAAGACATACAGGTCTGTGTCTTGGACCATACTACTAGAAGTGCATCCAAACAAACTGTGACACAAGAATTTATGTAAATAAACCATAGAATTGGATTTGATACTTTTATTGTAGGCGAGTCTGGGATTGAAACGCCAAAAACCAGTTAGCATTCGCCAAATGTCTCTAGCCGTCATATTTCTGCCAGGACGATGTGTGGATGTATCCCGTAGGGGAAAACTAAACCAGGCATGTAACTCTGGGTAGCCAAATGTGTAAGTTTTGCCGTCGTGGCGAAAACTAAGACGCATCCGACGTTTGTTAACAAAACGTACAGAACAGAGAAATTCCAGAATCCAATCTCTAATTATTGGAAATTTCATATGAGTAAACTTAGTCCACCCCAATTTCTCCAAATAGCGATTCATATCGTCGCTTATTCCGAGTTCATCATTCAAGAACTCGTCCATATATAACATCCCGACGGGCATTGTATATCGAAATTGATAATAACGGCATCCCTCATCATGATTATACACCGGAAAGAAACAACCATAGTGTGCTGATAAGTCAGGACGTTTATTGTCTGAAACAGAAATCATGGTGTTTGAAAATAGGTAAGGAAGCAAAGTTCTCTGAACTTTGTTTCTGGTTAATAAAGATATAAGAAAATCAGAGATTTATGACAGAGATGAAAAGAATGTAACAGAACTTTGATCCTCTATAACTTATTTATAAAATCATAGGATGAAAGTAGGTGTTGTTTTGATGTGAAAAGGTGTTAATCAAACCTCCTAAAGATGAAGAAACTCAATTTTTCGTTTCTGAAAAGTTGTGTCTGCAGGAAAAGAAGAATACAGGTCTGATTCTGCAGTAATTCACCGTGTCGCGACCGAGGATACTGAGACGCGGTCGCGGCACGCTAAATTTTTTTTTTTTTTTTTCGCTGATGTTACAGAGAATTTCGATCCTCGGCCGAGGATTTCAATCCTCGGTAAGTTCAGAAATTTTTATTTTCTCTTCATTTCCCTTGAAATTTTGAAATTCTGAATTCTCAACTGAGAATTCAGATTCTCTGTAAGTTCAGAAATTTATAAGGCAAAGAAAGTAAAATTCTCAACTGAGAATTCATATTCTCAGTAAGTTCAGAAATATATTTTTTTGTTCCTTTTGCTTGGACAAACTTAGAACATGACTTAAATAAATTTTTATTGATTTAAAACTCGAAAAACTAAAAATTAAAAAATCATAAACAAATGTAAATTAAATTTAAAACAAGTAAAGATGAAAATAAAACAACAAACGAGACTAAAGATAAACAACAAAAGGTTTGAAAACTTACCTGGAGATAATTTCAATTTGGAATCAAAAATTAGAATTGCATCCCAAATCTTTGAAATTATTATTATATATATTTTTTCTTTCTTTTTGGTATTTTCTTTTTTTTAGGCCCTTTTTTTAGCGTCTTCTCAAATTAAGGATCTAATGATTTCGGTTGAATGCCCGAACTTTTGGTTCTGTACGTGAACAAAAACTACGTACATTAACTGAAACTTTCAAAACTATATTAAAAGTATACAATTCCTTCCTGGCGAATAAGGTAATTTCATCCTACTTGTTCATCTGTCTGAGAAGATTTTCCATGGTGATTTCTTAGAGAGATAAATGTAGGTGTTTTAAAGGAATGATAAAAAGGAAATTATTTGGGTTTAGTGTAGGAATTGAATAAATTTCTTAACAAAGAGATATGATGTTTTGGTGAAGGGTTAAAGTTTATAGAAAAGGGTTAAAGGTTTTAGAAGAGATTATTCGAATTTTCCTTCTATGATATATCTGTTAACTGGATTTCTTTTCTGTAGACTCCTTCTGTGAATTTATACTGATGATCTAATCTACAGTTTATCTTTGAAAAAACTTGGATTTTCTTATCTGCAAACATTTAATTACAAACGTTAAATAACAACGAGGATTTAGTCCTAGTGACCATCCTCAATAAATAAATAAAAACTATAAATAAATAACTAAATAGATGTATAAACCAAAGTTCGAAATAAAACACGAATAATATAATTTTTTGTTAAAAATTTGACGTTCCTCGGCAACGGCGCCAAAAACTTGTTGAGCGATTTCCGCAAGTGCACGATTTCGCTTGTAGTAATAAAAATATCGATCCCACAGAGAACGCTTTTTAACGAAAACTTATATTAATTTAGTTTAAATACGACTTAAGGTTTATTAAATAGATAAACATTTGGTTTTGAAATTGCTAGAAATAGAATTAGATTAAAGTATTTAGATGTTAGAAATTATTTATGATTTAAAAGTTAATTTGCAAGACAGGAACGTTTAGAACTTTTTAGAAAAATAAATAAATGTATTCGTTTGCATTAAGCAAAGAAAACAACTTTAAACTTTGTACAAATTATAACGATGAAATAAATGACGGAACCTCTAATTAATTGGCTTTGAACGTGGCAAAACCCTTTCGGGATAGTTGCCCTTAATCAAATTAAAACTCTTTCGAGATGATAATTTGCCTAAGTGTTCAACAAAGTTTCCTTGTAATGATTTTGAATTCAACTGCGTATTAATGAAAACACCAGCCTCACTTATATTGGATTGGTTACCATAAGTGCTGCATAACGATTTATCAAATAGAACGGACTTTATTAGATGAAATATAAATTGATACAAGTTTACAGAGTGAAATCGCATGGACCCTTCGAGGGCGTGCAAGTGAACGGATGATCAGTCCCTTCCTTGGGTTTCCTTAGAGGTTGTCAGGCTCAGGGGCGGATCCTTTTACTAATTCTTCTCGCCGAATCTTGGAGAATAATCTCATCTACCACCAAAATGTAAACTAAACTGGAACAATGTCTAAATGCTACTAAACTTGTTATTATTGAGTAAACAATGTGTGTACAGCATATTGCTTTGAACAGAAATAAAATCTAAACTCTGACTCTTTTCTGAGTTAGAGTTTCTGCATAAACTCTGCACTAATCTAACTCTCTCAATATTACATTATATAACATAACATATTATCCTAACATCACATTTCATAACCTCTCATCACATAACTCTCCATATCAACTCTTTATTTATGGATGTTGAAGGGTTGTGACTGAAGTGATGTGTCCTTTGTGAAGAGTCGTGTCCGTTGTGAAAGGACGTCTTTATCCACTTGAACGAACGCGTTTCTTGGACTTCAACATGTGTTAAATGCTTTTGGCAAATTTTCTGCACTTACCGAGGATAGGAATCCTCGGCCGTGAATGACGTAGCATTAAGTTGAACGTTGGACGAAGGGGAGAAATGGCTAAACCACGCGTGTCGCGGCCACGAGTTGGGGATTCACTGTCGCGGCACGGTGAGTTTTCTCACTTCTTTGCTTTCGTTCGTGTCCTCGACTTGGTGCTTTTGATTTACGTCGTCTTTGACTCCTTTGGTAGGGTTTTTCTTCTGTTTTTGATCCTTTTTCGTTCCTATTTGGATTCTACCAAATATTTAGGTACCTTGCAAGAAAGAAAGATATTCGAGAGTAAAAGTAATCTAAACAGATATAAATAACATAAATTTGTAATAAAAATGATGTAAATGTTAATGATATTTTAGGTATATTTTGGGCTTAACACTAATACTGTGTTTATAACTAATCTAAATACAATTCGTGTACAACACGATTGTTTACAGAAATGAACTCTAACTTTCTGATTCTTTTCTGAATCAGAAACTCAACATAACAACTTTCTTCTCTAATTTCTCTAACTTTTCCAACTTAACCAACCTTGATTTCTGAAATGGATCACTTATTTATAGTTGTTGAAGGGTTGTAAATGATGGGTCGTGTCCGCTGGTGAAGGGTTGCTTTTATCCGAACGAACAGACGCGTTTTTCCGTTTTCGAACATGTGTTTTGTGTGCAGGAAGGTTCGCTGTCGCGACTGAGATTTTGAAAATCTCAGTCGCGATAGGGGGTATAGGGGCGAGCTTGAAAACTTCATTTTCCCCCGATCTGGCCTCCGCAAGTCGCGACTGAGATTATGAGAATCTCAGTCGCGACAGAGAGATGTTCTCCCTGGCGTTCGACTGCTTTTCGTCCTTCTCGAGCGTTTTTCTGACTGATATGCATTCTCGGTACGTTTTTAAGGGTTTTCCTCCATTTTAGCTCCGTTTTAGCTCCGTTTTTGCTCCTATTTGGATTTTACCAAATATTTAGGTACCTTGCATCAAAGAAGTAAATAAAGACGTAAAAGTATTCAAAATGAATATAATTAACATGATTTCAATGTAAATTTAACGTATTTATATATGATATTTTAGGTATATTTTGGGCTTAACAAACTCCCACACTTAAGCTTTTGCTAGTCCCGAGCAAAATTTCACTGAATTTATTCTTTAATCAACCTCCTTATAAATAGAACATATATCCATATATTCCTCTTTGAATTAGTTAAACCAAAAGATAAACTTTTCATGGTAAATTTATACGCAAAGCATCAAACTAGCTAGTGTAAAAGAGATATATTACTCGTCTTGGATTTCAATTTTTATATTGAAGTATTCGGGACGGTGTAAGCACGCATGTTTTCGAATCTTTCGTCTCAAGGCATTTCTAAGCACAAAATTTCCTTTCCCAAACCTAAACTATTATAAATATAGATTTAAGGACTTAGGTTTAATATATTTACTTAGTTACGCCCAAGATAAGGGTGGTCTCGATCGTAACTTTATACGCATTTTATTTGCTTTCGTGTTCGTTTAAGAGGTACCGACCATGCCATGGGTGGACGCAATCGTTACTTAAAACTTTAAACACGTTTAATTTTTGCTTTAATTTTGAACGTTCCTTTCATACCTCGACCGTGATAAGGGTGGTCGCAATCGTGGCCAAAAGTAAACGGTACTTAATGTTCTTCCCTTTCATACCTCGATTGTGATAAGGTTGGTCTCAATCGTGGCCAAAAGTTAAGAATACGACTACTTGATTTAATTAACACGAGTTATAAAATGAAAATTATAAATTGGGAAAAGAAAAATAGCACATTCATCCTATATTGGCTTGAAATTCAACATGTATTATGGCTAAAGTTTCCTTAAAAACTTCAATTGGTTTTTAATGTAAGACGAAAAATCATATCGAGCTAAAAAGCTAAAGTTGTTAGTTTGATTTATGCCTATAAACCTAATTGAAAATTGAAAATAAGATTTATATTTATCATGAATTCATGATATAAAGTAGAGATTTGAAACTAAAGAAATTTTACTTATATACATTTACTCGAGACGTTTTTGATAAAATCGTATCGGAGATTTGTAAAAATATTTGTAAAAATATTGCCAGTATAGAAATATTATTTCTATCAATAATGATAACCTTAAAATATGCTTAACATTATTTTTAAAATTAAAGTGTTAAAAACATATGAAATATATACTTTAACAAAAATTATATGTTTATGAAAAATTGCTATTAATTTTTGAAAAGTGTTGCACTTTATTAAAAAAATGTTGCATTTGTTTTTTTGAAAATGTTGCATTATACTTTACTTAAACTTGAATAACAATATGCATTTATACTTAAATAAATGTTGCATTCATTCTCATTCGTTGCATTCATTCGTACTTAAAATTAAAATGATATATGAAATATCTCCTCCCACACTTAATTTGGACCATGTCCTCATTGGGGCAAAAAGCGATAAAACACGAAAAATAGGACGAAATAAACCATACGAATTGGAATGGAAAAGATAGTACATTAATATGCAAACATGAATAATAAAGAGAATTGCACAAAACATAAGTAAAAATATTGTACCAAACCGAATAAAACATAATAATAATAACGAAAATGAGTTAAAGAGAGAAACGATAAAACCTATCAAGGTGATGGTGGTGGAGAAGGCGTAGTCTCAACTCCTTGGCGTCGGAAGAAAGAGAGCATCCGGCGACGAGTAGATTTGTGCTCACGACTCAACGTAGTGATCTTTGAACTCATTCCGGTATTGTTGGCAACGACTTCATCTAACCGCAAATTCATGTGACGGTTATGCTCGTTCATTTGTGTCAAAACACGTTGCCATCCAACTTGTTCTTCTTCATTTGGTTCCACATTTGCTTGCTCGGTGGCATTAACATCAACATTCTCTTCCTCTTGTTCTTCGTCAAATTCCTCATCATCCTCCTCATCATCATCTTGGACACCTAAACCTTGAGAACCCGAGGCTTCACTACTCATCGTAGCAAAAACACATCTTGTGCGATCCGCATAAGAGATAAAGGCGGGGGGTCCCAACTTCTTCAATAAATTGGCCCTTTGAAGTGCCGTGAGATCCAATGAAGGTAAACCAATATGAGACATATTTTGATAATCCGCTAATTCACCTCGAGCGCCCAAAACAATGCCGGTAATCAAATTACCCATAGGCACTTGCTTATTGCGGGACTTGGAAGCTCGAACTAAATTAGTAAATATCATTTCAATACTATCAATTGTCAAACCCTTAAAAATAGCATCAAACACAACCAAATCACGAACTTGCACTTTTGAACTTTCAACCCGACCAAATAAGGAGAATGATAAAAACTTGTGAAAGAATAAGATACAATCATCCTTAAGTAGCTTACTAGATGTATTCTTTGGATTAAAAACATCTAAACCGGTTAAAGAATTCCAAACCGTGTGTGAATCAAAAGGCTTTGGCTTTGAATAAAAATTCCGAGTAGGAAAACCAAACCAACGGTTCATGGCCGCATACCCAACATCATAACGGACTCCATCACTTCGAAAAGAGATAACTCCTTTCTTCTTGTCGTAGGTTAGAGTAACCAAAAACTCAATAATATGCGATTTAAGACTAGGAAAACGCATACTAGCAAATCGTTTCCAACCAAGAACGGTAAGAAATTCATCAATACGCTCGGTAAAAGAAAGAGTATTTACCGTGTCGGTGTCAAGAAAAGGCATGTCGACGAACTCTATTAGGACATTAGAGAATCAGCGATATTTGCGTCCTTCGACTTCCGACGTAATATCGAATGGTGTGTCATATTGAACCCGTAATCTATTGATCTCGGTGGCCTTGGCTTTGTTTGCAACGGTCGTTTGTCTAGGCATATTGATTTGTTTGTGAAATTTGGGTGAAATAGATGAAATTTGGGTGAAATAGATGAAAATAATATGAAAGAATGAAGGTTAGAATAAAAGATAATGGTGGTGAATTGGGGAAGAAGAAGATGAATAGGGTAAATATTTATGGGGAAGATGAGTGAATCTTGTTATTGGGAAGAGAAAAGATGATTGATTGGTGTAAAAATAGGTGATATAAATAGGTGTAAGTAATAGGTATTGATTAGGATAGTTGAATAGGTAGTAATTAGAGTAGGAATAGGAAAAGATGGCCAAATTTTGCCCAATCCCGCACCTACATGTCGCAAGTCGCGACTGAGATTTTCAAAATCTCAGTCGCGACAGCAAATAGGGAAGGGGCGAAATTGTGCCTAAAAAATTCTTCCTTCGCTGTCTCAACTGAGAATTCGAAATCTCAACTGAGATTCTGAAAAATCTGGGTAAAATTGGGACTGTTTTTGATGATTTTAACACTTCTAAACCAATTCCTCTTAAAATTAAGTACCAAAAATGTGAACATTAATCCCTGAAACTGAGATAAACAAAACTGAAACATTAAATTAAAGAAAAACCAAAGGTTGTTCCTTAAAATAAAAGAAATAAACCAAAGAATCAATGCACTTTTATTTATCATTATAAACAATACCATAATATACATTTATATAGAAAAAACATAATTTACAAACAATCACTCATATATATATTAAAAACAATAAACAGAAACACATAAAATATATATCCCTAACTAGATGACAGACGACGTGCATTGGCCCTGTTAATCTTCGTTTGAACGAAGACTTGCCTCTCTGGTGCAGAAAGGAATGTGGAACCAGAACGGAAAACTCGTTTGACAAGTCCCTCGTTCTCTAAGAACTCGTAGTCTAAAATAGGGAATGGTTCTGTATCAGTCCAAGGAACAGAAATGGTTCCCTTGGCTCCTAAAATTATTCCACATATGATGTTGGCGAAACCAATCTTCCGTTTCTTCGAACGGGAAGCAGCAACTAACCCCTCCATAAGAATCTTCGAGGAGTTCACTGAGTTGCCTTGAAAAATGTCGCCCAACACATAAAGATCAGTATCTTTCACAATATTGCTACTGACTCGACCAAAAAGGCTGTGACAGAGGAACTTATGCAGATACATCATAGAATTAGAATTAATGGATTTGTTAAAGGCAAGACGTGGATTGAATCGCCAAAATCCTGTTAGCATCCTCCATATGTCTCTAGAAGTCATATCCCTTCCAGGATGGTGTTGAGTTGTGTCTCGGGGTGGAAATCCAAACCAATTGTGAAGTTCTGGATATCCAAAAGTGAATACCTCCCCCTCACAACGAAAACTGAGACGAACACGTCTCTTGTTGACGAATCGAACTGTGGAGAAAAATTCCAGAACCCAATTTCCAATAATAGGAAATTTCATAGAAACAAATTTGGTCCAACCCAAATTAGTCAGATAGCGATCAATGTCTTCGCTTATCCCGAGTTCCTCGTTCAAAAACTCGTCCAGATACATCATGCCAAAGAATTGAGCATATCTGAATTGCAGAAAGCGTTTCCCCTCGTCATGGTTATAAATGGGAAACCATGCACCATAACGATCGGAGATATCAACTTTCCCGCTTTGAGCAGAAGTGTGCTTTTGAACATTTTTCAAAGACTTAGTCATGTCTGTGAGAGAAAAGAAAATGAAGTCTGTAGGATTTGAGAATTTTAGAAAGAAAGTCAGAAAGATAAAATGAAATGATTGAAGTCTGATCCTACAGGAATATATAAATCCTATAAGTGAAAGGATGTGTCTGTTAGAAAGAAATAGGTGTCAAAGTGATACCTCTTCGATTTAACTGACAGAAAATTGTAAAGAAAAAGGACTGTAATCCCTTACAGTTATTTCAAATGTAAAAAGACAGAAAATTTCTCAACTGAGATTTTCGGAATCTCAACTGAGATTTCCAAATCCTGGAACATAGAAAATCTCAAATGAGATTTCTGCATGTATAATTTCTCAATAACACTTAACACTTAATGAAAATTTCATAACATGACTAAATTAAAATTTTAATGTGAACAAAACTCATTTGTACACAAAAATATATAAAAATAAAAATAAAAATTAAAGTAAATAAATTAAAAATAAAAATAAATAAATTAAAAAGAAAAAGAATAAGAATGATGAACATAAAACAAGAAAAAACTATAAATTAAAAACATGAAAACTAAATAAATTAATTTTCGTAGAATTTATCCACGGATTCAATTGCTTAAATTGGAGCTTCGTCGAAATAAATCTTGCAACGATTACCATTAACCTTAAATCGATCGCCATTAGACTTTTCTAGCTCCAATGTTCCGTAATCAAATGTTTGAACAACCAAAAATGGTCCAGCCCATCTAGATTTTAGTTTACCTGGAAATAACTTTAATCTAGAATTAAAAAGTAAGACCTTATCTCCAACATTAAAGTTTTTAATGTTGATTTTGGCATCATGCCACTTTTTAATTTTCTCCTTATAAATGCTCGTATTTTCGTAGGACAAATAGCGTAATTCATCCAACTCGTTTAAGTCAAACAAACGCTTTTTCCCTGCGCTTTGCAAATCATAATTAAGGGTTTTTATAGCCCAATATGCTTTATGTTCTAATTCAACCGGCAAATGACAAGCTTTACCATAGACTAATCTATAAGGTGTCATCTCGATAGGTGTTTTAAATGCAGTACGGTATGCCCATAATGCATCGTCAAGTTTATGTGCCTAGTCTCTTCTAGAAGACGAAACTGTTTTCTCAAGTATCCATTTGAGTTCTCTATTTGAAATTTCTGCTTGACCATTCGTTTGAGGATGGTACGGTGTAGAGATACGATGGTGTACTCCGTATTTTTTCATAAGTAACTCAAAAGCTCTATTTACGAAGTGAGTACCACCGTCGCTTACCATAACTCTAGGAACTCCAAATCGACAGAATATTGAATTTAAAAACTTAACAACTACTTTAGAATCATTTGTCGGGGTTGCAATTGCTTCAACCCACTTTGAAACATAATCTACGGCTACTAATATGTAATTTTTGCCAAAAGAAAGAGGAAAAGGACCCATGAAATCAATTCCCCATACGTCGAAGATTTCAACTTCCAATATGTTCTTAAGAGGCATCTCATCTTTCCTTCCTATATTCCCTGTTCTTTGACACTTATCACAGCGGATAATAAATGAATGGACATCTTTAAACAGAGTAGGCCAAAAGAATCCGCATTCAAGTATTCTAGCTGCTGTTTTGCTTACGCTATTATGACCTCCGTAAGCGCTAGCATGACATTCTATCATTATAGAGTCATGTTCAAACTCACTAACACATCTCCTAAGTATTCCATCGCCGCATGTTTTGAACAAGAATGGATCTTCCCAAAAATATTTCTTAACTTCTGAAAAGAATTTCTTCTTTTGCTGAGAAGTCAATCCATCTGGCACAACATGTGCAGCTAAGTAATTGGCTATATCCGCATACCATGGAGTTATGACACTTTGTAATTGCATCAGATGTTCATCAGGGAAATCATCTCGAATACCTGATGTTTCACCGATGGGACCATTTTCATCCTCAAGTCTTGATAGATGATCGGCGACCAGGTTTTCAACTCCCTTTTTGTCTTTAATCTCAATGTCAAATTCTTGCAATAATAAAACCCATCTAATAAGACGTGGTTTTGCATCTTTCTTAGCAAATAAATATCGTAAAGCTGCATGATCAGTATAAATGATGACCTTAGATCCTAACAAATAAGATCGGAATTTATCACATGCAAAAACTACTGCTAACATTTCTTTTTCAGTTGTGGTGTAATTTAGTTGTGCACCGGACAATGTGTGACTCGCATAATATATAACATGAAGTTTCTTATCCTTCCTTTGACCTAATACACATCCTACAGCTAAGTCACTCGCATCACACATAATTTCGAAAGGTAGATTCCAATCGGGTTTCGATATTATAGGTGTACTGACTAAAGCCGTTTTCAAAGTATTGAAAGCTTGTAAACAATCTTTATTAAAATCAAAAGTTGAATCCTTCATAAGAAAATTAGTAAGTGGTTTGGAGATTATAGAAAAGTTCTTTATAAACCGTCTGTAAAAACCTGCATGACCTAAAAATGATCTTACTCCCTTAACAGTGGTTGGTGGGGGTAATTTTTCTATAACTGAAGTCTTTGCTCTGTCCACTTCTAAACCTTTTTCAGAAATCTTATGACCTAAAACAATTCCTTCGTCTACCATGAAATGACATTTTTCTCAATTTAAAACTAAATTCGTTTCCTCACATCTAGACAATACTTTATCTAAGTTCTGTAAACATGCATCGAAAGAATCTCCATAAACTGAAAAGTCATTTCATATGCAAAATCAGTATAAATGATGACCAGTATAAATGATGACCTTAGATCCTAACAAATAAGATCGGAATTTATCACATGCAAAAACTACTGCTAACATTTCTTTTTCAGTTGTGGTGTAATTTAGTTGTGCACCGGACAATGTGTGACTCGCATAATATATAACATGAAGTTTCTTATCCTTCCTTTGACCTAATACACATCCTACAGCTAAGTCACTCGCATCACACATAATTTCGAAAGGTAGATTCCAATCGGGTTTCGATATTATAGGTGTACTGACTAAAGCCGTTTTCAAAGTATTGAAAGCTTGTAAACAATCTTTATTAAAATCAAAAGTTGAATCCTTCATAAGCAAATTAGTAAGTGGTTTGGAGATTATAGAAAAGTTCTTTATAAACCGTCTGTAAAAACCTGCATGACCTAAAAATGATCTTACTCCCTTAACAGTGGTTGGTGGGGGTAATTTTTCTATAACTGAAGTCTTTGCTCTGTCCACTTCTAAACCTTTTTCAGAAATCTTATGACCTAAAACAATTCCTTCGTCTACCATGAAATGACATTTTTCCCAATTTAAAACTAAATTCGTTTCCTCACATCTAGACAATACTTTATCTAAGTTCTGTAAACATGCATCGAAAGAATCTCCATAAACTGAAAAGTCATTTCATATGCAAAATCAGTATAAATGATGACCAGTATAAATGATGACCTTAGATCCTAACAAATAAGATCGGAATTTATCACATGCAAAAACTACTGCTAACATTTCTTTTTCAGTTGTGGTGTAATTTAGTTGTGCACCGGACAATGTGTGACTCGCATAATATATAACATGAAGTTTCTTATCCTTCCTTTGACCTAATACACATCCTACAGCTAAGTCACTCGCATCACACATAATTTCGAAAGGTAGATTCCAATCGGGTTTCGATATTATAGGTGTACTGACTAAAGCCGTTTTCAAAGTATTGAAAGCTTGTAAACAATCTTTATTAAAATCAAAAGTTGAATCCTTCATAAGAAAATTAGTAAGTGGTTTGGAGATTATAGAAAAGTTCTTTATAAACCGTCTGTAAAAACCTGCATGACCTAAAAATGATCTTACTCCCTTAACAGTGGTTGGTGGGGGTAATTTTTCTATAACTGAAGTCTTTGCTCTGTCCACTTCTAAACCTTTTTCAGAAATCTTATGACCTAAAACAATTCCTTCGTCTACCATGAAATGACATTTTTCTCAATTTAAAACTAAATTCGTTTCCTCACATCTAGACAATACTTTATCTAAGTTCTGTAAACATGCATCGAAAGAATCTCCATAAACTGAAAAGTCATTTCATATGCAAAATCAGTATAAATGATGACCAGTATAAATGATGACCTTAGATCCTAACAAATAAGATCGGAATTTATCACATGCAAAAACTACTGCTAACATTTCTTTTTCAGTTGTGGTGTAATTTAGTTGTGCACCGGACAATGTGTGACTCGCATAATATATAACATGAAGTTTCTTATCCTTCCTTTGACCTAATACACATCCTACAGCTAAGTCACTCGCATCACACATAATTTCGAAAGGTAGATTCCAATCGGGTTTCGATATTATAGGTGTACTGACTAAAGCCGTTTTCAAAGTATTGAAAGCTTGTAAACAATCTTTATTAAAATCAAAAGTTGAATCCTTCATAAGCAAATTAGTAAGTGGTTTGGAGATTATAGAAAAGTTCTTTATAAACCGTCTGTAAAAACCTGCATGACCTAAAAATGATCTTACTCCCTTAACAGTGGTTGGTGGGGGTAATTTTTCTATAACTGAAGTCTTTGCTCTGTCCACTTCTAAACCTTTTTCAGAAATCTTATGACCTAAAACAATTCCTTCGTCTACCATGAAATGACATTTTTCCCAATTTAAAACTAAATTCGTTTCCTCACATCTAGACAATACTTTATCTAAGTTCTGTAAACATGCATCGAAAGAATCTCCATAAACTGAAAAGTCATTTCATATGCAAAATCAGTATAAATGATGACCAGTATAAATGATGACCTTAGATCCTAACAAATAAGATCGGAATTTATCACATGCAAAAACTACTGCTAACATTTCTTTTTCAGTTGTGGTGTAATTTAGTTGTGCACCGGACAATGTGTGACTCGCATAATATATAACATGAAGTTTCTTATCCTTCCTTTGACCTAATACACATCCTACAGCTAAGTCACTCGCATCACACATAATTTCGAAAGGTAGATTCCAATCGGGTTTCGATATTATAGGTGTACTGACTAAAGCCGTTTTCAAAGTATTGAAAGCTTGTAAACAATCTTTATTAAAATCAAAAGTTGAATCCTTCATAAGCAAATTAGTAAGTGGTTTGGAGATTATAGAAAAGTTCTTTATAAACCGTCTGTAAAAACCTGCATGACCTAAAAATGATCTTACTCCCTTAACAGTGGTTGGTGGGGGTAATTTTTCTATAACTGAAGTCTTTGCTCTGTCCACTTCTAAACCTTTTTCAGAAATCTTATGACCTAAAACAATTCCTTCGTCTACCATGAAATGACATTTTTCCCAATTTAAAACTAAATTCGTTTCCTCACATTTAGACAATACTTTATCTAAGTTCTGTAAACATGCATCGAAAGAATCTCCATAAACTGAAAAGTCATCCATGAAAACTTCCATTATGTCTTCAATGAAGTCATTAAATATTGCTGTCATACATCGTTGAAAAGTTGCTGGTGCATTACATAAACCAAAAGGCATTCTCCTATATGCAAAAGTTCCGTAAGGACATGTGAAGGTTGTTTTGTCTTGGTCATCCGGGTAAATGTAAATTTGAAAGAATCCGGAATAACCGTCTAGAAAACAGTAAAATGCATGACCGGCTATCCTTTCGATCATTTGATCAATGAAAGGTAGAGGGAAATGATCTTTCCTGGTTGCTTTGTTTAGGTTCCTATAGTCTATACAAACCCTCCAACCGGTGGTGGTTCGTGTAGGTATCAGTTCACCTTCATCATTTCTTACAACAGTTATGCCTCCTTTTTTAGGTACACAATGGATTGGACTAACCCACTCACTATCCGAGATCGGATAAATGATTCCATTGTCTAAAAGTTTAGTAATCTCATTTTTGACTACTTCTTTCATGTTCGGATTTAAGCGTCTTTGCCTATCCGCTTTAGGTGGCTTGTCCTCTTCTAAGTGAATTCTATGCATTACTATACTAGGATTAATTCCTTTTAAGTCTGAAATTTGCCATCCCATACTTCCTATCCTATTTCTAACAACATCTTTCAATTTTTCTTCTTGATCGTTTGTTAATTTGTTAGAAATAATTATAGGTAGAGAATCGCCTTCGCCTAAGAAAGCGTACCTCAAATGACTGGGTAACTCTTTAAGTTCTAATTTAGGGGGTGTTACAATTGAAGGCGGAACTGGTCCATCTTCTCGAATCAAAGGCTCTGGGTCCTTATCGTCTAGTTCCTCATCTATTATAGGTTCAATTATTTCTTCACTTTGAATTACATCATTGACACATTCTTCGACTAAATCAAGTTTCATACAAGAGAATTCCTCCATAGGGTATTTCATCGCTTTGTTCATGTTAAACTCGACCTTATCTTCTCCTATCCTTAAAACTACCTTCCCTTCCGACACATCAACTAGAGCGCGTCCCGTGTTCATAAACGGTCTTCCAAAAATTAAAGGGCAATTTACATCATATGCAAAGTCTAATATAACAAAATCGGTAGGAAAAATAAATTTATCGACTTTGACTAAAACATCTTCAATTATACCATATGGCCTCTTAGTGGTTTGGTCCGCTAATTGCAAAACCATATTGGTACGTTTGATATCTTCTCCTAAACCTAACTTGTTAAAAATAGACAATGACATTAAGTTTATACTTGCTCCTAAATCACAAAGACAACTTGGGAATTCAATATCTCCCAACTTACACGGAATAGTAAAACATCCGGGATCCTTGAGTTTAGTGGGCAAATTACTTGATACTATTGATCTACAGTCTTCAGTTAACGAAATGGATGAAATTCCTTCCCAACTGATTTTCTTTGAAATCAAATCCTTTAAAAACTTACCATAGTTAGGAATTTGTGTGATTGCATCCATAAATGTCAAATTGATATGCAAATTTTTAAGTTTATCCAAAAACGTTAGAAGTTGTTTATCATAGTCCTTATTTCGGACTTTGTGCGGAAAAGGTGGCTTGGGTACAAAAGTTTTGGTACTTGTGTCAGATGGTGAATTATTTGTGATTAAAATATCTTCTTTGGACTTTGGTAAATTAGTTCCCGGTAATGTTAAATCTTTGGGCCTTTCAGGCCCTTGATAATTTTTTCCTGAACGAAGAGTAATAGCCTTCACCTGCTCTTTCGGATTTTCTTCCGTATGGCTGGGAAGACTTCCCTCTTTTCGGGATGGAATTGATTTAGCAAGTTGACCAATTTGGATCTCCAAATTATGGACGCTAGATGAGTGGTTTTTAATAAGCTGATCGAATTTATTTTCGATCCGTTTAAAACCATCGTCGTGATTACTTATTTTTCCACTGATAGCATATATAAACTTGTTGATTTTAGAAGATAAAGTGCTAATCGTATCTCTTGACTGATTTTGATAATTAGTGGTACGATTTTGATTAGCACTGGCATTATTGTTACTGTTATCTTTCCAGTTAAAGTTAGGATGATTCCTCCATCCAGCATTATAGGTATTAGAATAAGGATTATTAGTTTGGTTTTGCCCTTGGACAAAATTTACCTGTTCGATCTCACTCATATTTTCGTAGTCCACATCCGTTTGGATTGGATTACCATTGGTATCGCGTGGTGCCATAAACTTGTCAATTTTGTGCGATAAAGCAGAAAATTGGGCTTGTAGCATCGCGACTGGATCAAGTTCAACTATACCTTTAACTGATGGTGTGGTTGAGGATGATGGTTTTGCCACCGGCATATGTCCACGTTCCGCGGGCCACATACTGCTGTTGATTGCCATTTCCTCCAAAAGTTCTCTCACTTGGGCTGATGTTTTCTTCATAAATAGCCCTCCCGACATAGCATCTAATGAACCCCTAGTTGTAGGATTTATTCAGCGGGTAATTGGTGGTGTGGGCATAAACGTTGAAGTTCTTTAAAACGTTCCCAAGTTTCATAAAGAGTCTCATTATCGTTTTGAGAAAAAGATGTTAACTCCTTTATGACTCTTGCGGTTTTTGCTAAAGGAAAATATTTAGATAAAAACGCTTGGGCTAATTGTTCCCAAGTGGCAAAAGTTGCGGCTGGCATAGAAGTTAACCATTCTTTGGCTCGATCCTTCAAAGTGAAAGGAAAGAGGCGAAGTTTGATTGCTTCTGCAGTCACATCTGGGATTTTAAAAGTGTCACAAATTTCTAGGAAATTTGTTAAGTGGGTGTTAGGATTTTCGTTAGGTAACCCGTAAAATGTTACATTATTTTGCAACATATTAAGCAAAGCTGGCTTAATTTCAAATTGATTTGCGGTGATTCTGGGTCTAACGATACTATTGGTTACACCGGCCACACCTGGCCTAGCGTATTCCATAAGTGTTGGTGGGTCTGCCATTTTTTCTGGCTCGGTATATGTTTTTACTGGGGTCTTATTTTTGTTTTTCTTATTTTTCTTGTTCTTCCTAATGGTTTTCTCAATTTCTGGGTCTATAGGGTCTGGTACAATGCCTGAACTTCGAGAACTGCGCATGAATCTGAAATCTTGCACGAACCGAAACTACCTACAAAACAGAATTTTGAAAAATAAATAAATTAGTAAATGAAAACTATTAAATTACAAAAGTTAAAATAAGTATGTTTAAACCTAGATTCGAAATAAAACACGAAAAATTTAAAATTTTGTCAAAATTTTTGGCGTTCCCCAGCAACGGCGCCAAAAACTTGTTGAGCGATTTCCGCAAGTGCACGGTATACGCTTGTAGTAATAAAAGATATCGAACCCACAGGGAACGCTTTTTAGCTAAAACTTTATTTAATTCGGTTTAATCACGTGTTTAGGTTTAATAAAAGAAATACGTTTAGTTGATGGAATAGGTTTTGGTAAATTAGGATTAGATAGAAGGATTATATCGAGTTTAGAGAACAATTCCGTTTTGGAATTTTGATTACAAAACAGATACTTCCGTAATTGGAATAAAATAGATCTTATTTTCATAAAGCAAAGTAAACAACTTTAACTTTGTGAGATTATGGACATGTAACAATATATCGATTTACTCAATTAAATGGCTTCGAACCATAGAAATCCCTCTGGCGTTGAGATGATTCCTACCTTAATCAAACTAGTGTTTTATTTTTGATAAGCCGTGATCAGCGATCATGTCATCCATAAAAACTAAATTTGTTAAGTGTTCAACAAAGTTCTTATATGAATAAGATGGAATAGAACGTTTTAATAAAAACACCAATTTATCATTTTGAAAATCATTTTGTCAGAACAATATCAAAATAACAACAGTAAGAATTTATTGAATAAATAAGTATATCATTAATGAAATGTGAATTTTCACAAGTTAACAGAGAAGTAGAAACTTGGATAGCATTGTAACGAAAACTTTGAGATCCGGGTTGTCAATCTTTCTCTCAAACTCCGTAGGTTCGTCAAACCTCATGCGCTTCAGCCGTCAATTCTTCTCGCTGGATCTTCGGAATAGAGACTGGTCTCGTCCACTATCAGAATGAAAACTAAACTAATACTGTGTTTATAACTAATCTAAATACAATTCGTGTACAACACAATTGTTTACAGAAATGAACTCTAACTTTCTGATTCTTTTCTGAATCAGAAACTCAACATAACAACTTTCTTCTCTAATTTCTCTAACTTTTCCAACTTAACCAACCTTGATTTCTGAAATGGATCACTTATTTATAGTTGTTGAAGGGTTGTAAATGACGGGTCGTGTCCGCTGGTAAAGGGTTGCTTTTATCCGAACGAACAGACGCATTTTTCCATTTTCGAACATGTGT
The DNA here is from genome assembly GCF_963576675.1 of Euphorbia lathyris. NCBI lineage: Eukaryota > Viridiplantae > Streptophyta > Magnoliopsida > Malpighiales > Euphorbiaceae > Euphorbia > Euphorbia lathyris. Next base: position 134,499,659 of record NC_088910.1, on the reverse strand, counting down.
TTTGTGTGCAGGAAGGTTCGCTGTCGCGACTGAGATTCTGAAAATCTCAGTCGCGACAGGGGGTATAGGGGCGAGCTTGAAAACTTCATTTTCCCCCGATCTGGCCTCCGCAAGTCGCGACTGAGATTATGAGAATCTCAGTCGCGACAGAGAGATGTTCTCCCTGGCGTTCGACTGCTTTTCGTCCTTCTCGAGCGTTCTTCTGACTGATATGCATTCTCGGTACGTTTTTAAGGTTTTTCCTCCATTTTAGCTCCGTTTTGGATTTTACCAAATATTTAGGTACCTTGCATCAAAGAAGTAAATAAAGACGTAAAAGTATTCAAAATGAATATAATTAACATGATTTCAATGTAAATTTAACGTATTTATATATGATATTTTAGGTATATTTTGGGCTTAACATCTGTCGTAATCGTTTTCAACGCAGTGGTTCTGTCCACGACACAACTTTTACATTCCGATAAGTTATTTCTATTCCTTCTTTTGTACTTACAATTTGAAAACGATTATTTCTGCCCATCATCATGTCTGCTCTAATCTCAAAAAACATTCCCGATCTCTCTAAATTAGAGCCCTTAGATGGTCTGAACTACAAAAGATGGTCTCAGAAAATGCTTATATTTTTTGAGCAATTAGACCTTGATTATGTTGTTCTTTCTGTTCCCCCTGTCGACCCAAACGGTCCTGCTATGTCACTTATTGTTCAACAATACGATAACCAGTCTGCTAAGTATGAAAAAGATAACAAAACAGTCAGAGGACATCTCCTTAATCATATGTCGAACCCACTGTTTTATATATTTGTGAACAAAAAGTCTGCGAAAGAAATTTGGGTCTCTTTAAAAGATAAATATGGGTCTGATGATCCTGGAAAAAGAAAATATGTTGTTGGCAGGTGGTTACATTATCAGATGGTTGATCAGAAACCAATCATTGATCAGATTCACGAATATGAGAACCTTGTTGCTGAAGTTCTCAGTGAGGGGATGAATATGTGCGATATGCTTCAAGCCAATGTTCTGCTGGAGAAGTTCCCTCCTTCCTGGAGTGACTTCAGAAACCAACTGAAGCACAAAAAGAAAGATTTCAGCCTGCAGGAGCTTGTTAGTCATATGCGAACTGAAGAAGCAAACAGAATGAAAGATAAGCAACTTTCCTCTATTTCTGTTTCTATTAATGCTAATGTGGTTGAATCTGATGTGATTCCAAAAGACAGATCAAAAGGACATGCAAACAAGTCCCAAAAAGGCTTCAAACAGAATAAGTCTTTCAAGCATGGAAAGGTCCAAAAGCGAAAGTTTGAATGCTTTGTGTGTGGAAAACCCGGGCACAGAGCATTTCAATGTTTCCAAAGGAAGAACCAACAGAATTCAAATCAAAATGCTAACACAAAGCCTACCGGACAATCCAATTTGGTGGAGAACGATGAAATCATTGCTGCCGTGGTGGTAGAGTCGAACTTGGTGGAAAACAAAACTGACTGGGTGCTTGATACTGGAGCTACCAGACACTTACGTTCAAATAGGGAGTTGTTTCATCATTTTGAGGATGCTGCTGATGGAGAGTGTGTCTACATGGGTAACACCGCAACTGCTGGTGTTGTTGGTAAAGGAACAGTCTTACTCAAATTAACTTCTGGAAAAAGTTCATCATTGAATAATGTTTTGTATGTGCCTTCACTTCGTAGGAATCTTATTTCTGGTAGTTTATTGAATAAGGCTGGTTTAAAATTTACTTTTGAGGCTGATAAGGTGATTCTTACTAAGAATGGGTCCTTTGTAGGGAAATGGTACCTAGGTGATGGACTCTTTATCATGAACACTGTTGATGTTAACTCTGTTGGAATTAATGCAAGTTCTTCTGGTTCTGCTTATTTATGTAAGTCTTTGGATGTTTGGCATGGTAGATTAGGACATGTGAATTATGCTTCTATTAAAAGGTTGAAAAATATGCATGTTATTGATATTATTAATAATGAACATGAAAAAAAATGTTCTATTTGTGTAGAAGCTAAATTTGCCAAAAAGCCTTTTCCATCTGTTACTAAGAGAAGTACTGAATTGCTTGAATTAATTCATTCTGATCTAGCCGACTTTAAGAATTCCATTAGTAAAGGTGGTAAAAGATGGTATATGACCTTTGTTGATGACTTTTCTAGATACACCAAAGTATATCTTTTAAGATCAAAAGATGAGGCTGAAAGTATGTTTCTAAAATATAAAATGGAAGTAGAAAACCAGCTAGATAGAAAAATAAAAAGGCTTAGATCTGATAGAGGTGGAGAATATGGCACTAATTTCCTTAAAACATTTTGTGAAGAAAATGGCATTATACATGAAACTAGTGCACCATATACACCACAACAAAACGGTGTAGCTGAAAGGAAAAATAGAACACTTAAGGAAATGATGAATGCCATGTTGATTAGTTCTGGTATGCCTGATAATATGTGGGGGGAGGCTGTTTTGTCTGCATGTTATATTTTAAATAGAGTTCCTCATAAAAAAACTAGACAAAACTCCTTATGAGCTTTGGAAGGGGTTTTCGCCTAATTTAAATTTCTTGAGGGTATGGGGTTGTCTTGCAAAAGTAGCTTTTCCATCTTTTAGAAAACCCAACATAGGGCCAAAAACCTTTGATTGTGTTTTTATTGGATATGCTTCTAATAGTGCTGCCTTTAGATTTATGGCACTAAATGATTAGACCATATGTGAATCTAGAGATGCAGAATTCTTTGAGAATATTTTTCCTTTGAAGAAAAATCTTGTATGTGATGATGTTGGTCCCTCTAATTCTATGCCTGCTAGTGATTCTCTTGCTTCTAGTTCTTTGGACAAAAAATGATGAATGTGAACATGAACCTAGAAGAAGTAAAAGAAGAAAAATAGCTAATAGTTTTGGACCCGACTTTGTTTCCTCCTTTCTGTTAGAAAATTCAGATAGAATAGATGATGTTTTTATGTCTGCCTATCTAATAGAAGAAGATCCTAAGACATATAAGGAGGCAATGACCTCTGTAGATGCTAACTTTTGGAAAGAGGCAATAAAAAATGAACTAGACTCTATTATGGTAAATCACACTTGGGATCTAGTCTCTTTGCCTAAAGGGTCCAAAACTATAAAACTTAAATGGATCTTCAAAAGGAAAAGAAGACCTGATGGATCCATTGAAAAGTTCAAAGCTAGATTAGTTGCCGTAGGCTATAGTCAAAAGAAAGGAATTGACTATTTTGATACCTACTCTCCTGTTACTAAAATTTCTACTATTAGAATCTTAATTGCAATTGCAGCAATACATAATTTGGTGGTACATCAGATGGATGTAAAAACAGCCTTTCTCAATGGTGATCTAGAAGAAGAAATCTATGTGCAACAACCTGAGGGAAATGTTGTACCTGGTCAGGAAGATAAGGTATGCAAACTAAGGAAGTCTCTCTATGGCCTGAAACAGGCACCCAAACAATGGTATGAAAAGTTTAACTCTACTTTACTTTCTGATGGGTACGTTGTTAATGGGTCAGATACATGCGTTTATTCTAAATCATTTGGATCAAATTATGTGATTGTATGTCTTTATGTGGATGATATGCTTATTTTGGGCACTAATTTAGAAGTAGTGAATAACACCAAAGCCTTCTTATCATCACAATTTGACATGAAAGACATGGGAAAAGCTGATGTAATTCTTGGTGTAAAAATTACAAAAACTGAAAATGGCTTTTCCTTAGGACAATCACATTATATTGAGAAATTATTGAAAAAGTTTGATAGCTTTGATGTAGTGCCAGCTAGAACACCCTATGATCCTAGCATATTCCTTACTAAAAATAAAGGACATAGTGTTTCACAAGAAGAATATGCTAAGATTGTTGGGAGTGTTATGTTCTTAATGACTCATACTAGACCTGACATTGCATATGCTGTAAATAGATTGAGTAGATATACTCACAATCCAAATGATGAACATTGGAATGCACTTCGTCGTTTACTTAAATACTTGAGAGGTACCATGAACTTTAATTTGCATTTTAATAAATTTCCTGCTGTTTTAGAAGGATATAGTGATGCAAACTGGTCATCCAAAAATGATTTGGTGTGTTCCACTAATGGTTATGTTTTCGTTTTGGGTGGTGGTGCCGTCTCTTGGAGATCATGTAAACAAACCTGTATTGCACGCTCAACCATGGAATCAGAATTTATAGCACTAGAACTAGCTAGTCAAGAAGCAGATTGGTTGAGAAGTTTATTAGCAGATGTCCTATTGTGGGGGAGATCTAATGCACCTATCTCACTTCATTGTAATTCACAGGCAGCTATAGGTACTGCAAAAAACAGTGTCTACAACGGAAAGAAAAGACACATTCGCATTAGACATAGTGCAATAAGACAACTCTTAAAACATGGGGTAATTGCCTTAGATTTTGTGAGATCAGAGAAGAATCTAGCTGATCCGTTCACTAAAGGGTTACCTAGAAGAATTGTTCTAGAAACGTCGAGGGGAATGGGCCTAAAGCCCACTGATTAAAGAAAATATGGTGGATACCATACGTGGTCAAACGAAACCATACTATCTTTTTATACACTATATTTTACCCATTCCTATGACTTTTGATAGTGTGTGTATAATCCATAGCCCGTGGTATGGTGGTTCATTTATATGAACTTGATGGATGCTCCTTTCGAGGTTGAGTTATGAGAAACTCTTAATGGTCTCTTATAGAGATCACCTACATGTGTGTGAAGGTGGGAAGCCTTCTATGAAAGACTTTGGGCTGTCTTTCTAGAGCACTCATGAGATCCAAGGTGTGCGTATGGCCATTAAAAGCGCTATTGTTTTTATCGCGGAACAGCAAAATTTCGTTTAAAGGTTTTCTTTACGTGTTGTGAGGGTCTCAATTAGAGTTGTAGAAGTTCAAGAGCAATTCACTTCTAAAACTATAACATGTTGCCTCACATCACTATGTATCAATTCAATCGAAAGATATTGATGCTTAAGTTTTTAAAATCTGTAACTTATTGCCCAGAAAAGATTTATTATTGTTCTTAAAACTGTTTTGCTATAAAGCCATTTGTGGGGGATTGTTGGAGATTTTTGTAAAATGGCTCTTTAGCCTTTGCTTGTCTTTTGTGACTTTAAGTATCCCACATGGGAAACTTTTGAGATGGTTGAAGGGTTTATATTGGGTTGAACCAAAAGAGTTATTAAATTGTGCTTAGTGGGTTTTACAAAATAAACCACACGCGCGCGCTCGCTCGTTCGTTCGCGCGACGCCCGCCCGTCCCGACTGGGCCCAATTTTTATTTGGCCATTAAATATTTTAAACCTTTTGACTATTTCTTAACAAGTTAAAATCCTATCTCCACTATCCCTGATTTTACTCAACCATTACGTTTTTCTCTCCAAAAACGTTATCCCCTACAACGTTCGTTTTATACCAAAATAAAACACGAACTCTATGCAGTTCAGAGACACAGAAACTTTGCGATTACAATTTTTATCTCCATTACGATTTTCTTCTCTGGGCAATTAAATATTTTGCTGTTCCAAAGCTTCGCCCTAGAGTGCACTAGTACGACGCTCGCTGTGTAAACCTTGGTTGACGATCGGACTTCCAGATTGCACCAGAGTCTGCCGTAATCGTTTTCAACGCAGTGGTTCTGTCCACGACACAGCTTTTACATTCCGATAAGTTATTTCTATTCCTTCTTTTGTACTTACAATTGACACTTCAGCTCAAGACAATTCTGAGATATGACACCTCAGCACTACTAACTACAGATTTAGTATATTGTATAGTTAGGAGTTTTTTTTGTGCGTTGGAAGTGATGTCTAATGCACATGTTCCCATATTGTATTTATAACATATAGTTTGACATTTTCAAACCACCTTAATAAATTTACATATTTTTCAAAGGTAGCCATAGATGGGTAATACTCATTGAGAAATAATTCATATATATACAGTAAAGCCTCTATATAGGAATACCCTATATAGGAATAACCTCTATTTTGTTATAAAAAAACATGGTCCCAACTTGGGCCAAATAGGAATAACATCCCAAACGTTATTTGTTATACACTTTTCAAGTCCCACCTTTAGAACCTATACCTCTATATAGTAATAATTATTATAATATATATATATATATATATATTAAGAATTCAAACTAAATTATAAAATATTAAAAAAAGAAACTATTGAAATCTATGAGTTGGAAACACAAACTACAACTTGAAATTATAAGTATTCTCATTGATGTTTACATTTTTCCCATAAAACTCTTCCAATTATCTATGTATTGAAAACCTAAACTCTAAGTTGAAATTCTAAATATTTAATTTGTTCCATTAATGTCTATTGTTATACGTTATATATAAACCATGCATGTCTATGATAAAAATTTAAAATTTTATGTGTTGAGAAATTTTATTATACCAAACTCTATTTAGTAATAACCTCTCAATTGTTATACAAATAGCCCGGTCCCAAGTGTATTCCTATATAGAGTTTTTACTGTATATCAGCAACAATTTGGTGAATTTTGGAGTAATAAATATTTTCCATCCGGGATCGGATTTAGAAAATAAAAAATTTAAGGTCGAAGTTGGATTGCTGGAAAATATTTAGAAATCAAAATTACGCAAATTGGAGGTTGAGAAGTTGGTGAATTTTTTTTTGTTGAAGTTGACAGGCTGAATCTAATTTTTGTGTAGAAAAACCAGCAAATATTGTATTTTAGAATAGGAAAAGGGCTTGAGAAGTTGGATTTTGGGCTCGGTTTTGAGGTCGAAGTTGGCATGTCAATAAAGAGATTAGAACTAATTTTGTAGTGAATGGTGGCTCGTAGCGGCCGGAATAATTATTAGAAAATAGTTGATTAAAATAGTTGTTTGATAGGAATTATATCGATTTTGAAATCGATATTTGCCAATATCTTGGTTCTGGTTGATTTAATCAATTGGAATCGATAAATATATTGTAAATATGATTTAAAAAGGTTTGTAAACATAAAAACGTCACGAAAATGAGATTTTGAGTGTTTCGGTTTGCGAGTAGGAGCTTGAAGCTATGTTGAAGATGACAATGACAAATCATTGGATAAGCAAGATTAATCTAAATTGATGATTAGAAATTGTATATTAGGATTAAACTAAAGAGTTTGATTGATCGGTTAGCAATTATATCGATTAGAATTGGAGAAATAATTATCGAAAGGTATGAAATTAACTAAACTTTTAAATTGAAATTGATTGAAAATCGAAAGAGACGAACTTGAACCTAGAATTGAATGCAGTAGACTCAAAATTGAGGAGATAAGCAGTGATTTCGCCGAGTTTAATTGTTGATTGATTGCTTGTTTGATTTGATTTTGTGTTGTTGATTTGGTTGGTGTCTAGAAATGAAGAATTCAAGCTCTATTTATAGAGTTTTGGCATCCATTAACCTCATTTCCTCCTATTTTCACTCATCCTCAATCTCACTTCTTTAATTGGCAGATTAGAGGTGAAAATAATTGTCATTAAAATAATTGTTTAACAAATGTCATTAAAATAATTGTCCACGGGTTGGATTTTGTGTTTTTTGGTCCAACTTTGAAAATTCATATCTCATTCAATACAAGTCTGTTTTTGCTCCATTGGCATCTCTAATTTCACAATTCCGTATCCTCGTACTAAAATTCTATCATTTGATACCGCAAAAAGTTGGTCAAAATTGACAGCTTGGGTTCCCTTAAAAATAACTATTCTTTTCCACCTTTGCATTTTTTTCTGTTTTATTATTTTTATTTTCTCAATTATGTAATATAATTATAAAGTATACGGGTTAGGCTATGCTTACTTTGTTTTTAACAAAGTAAGCCTTACTTTGTTTTTTCCACTATTAGATGGTGATAAACTTTGACAAAGTAAGCCCATCCAATGGTAGAAAAAACAAAGTAAAACTTATTTTGTCAAAAACAAAGTAAGCATAGAAGACACCTAAAGTATACTATTCAATTATATAAAAATAAAATTAAAAAATTGGCCCCAACACAAGTTATAAAAATTTCTTTAAATTTTAAAATTTAAGTTACTTTGAATGAGGTAATTAAATCTTATCCCGTCTAAATTATTGGATTCAAATTCCGAATTAAACCAAATAAAAGAAATAAATATTTGTTCTGATTCTGTAACATTCTGATTCTGTTTCCAATTTCGATTTTGAAACTTGAACTAAACACTCTCTTATTATTTTTACTAATTGGTATATATAAGTTGATTTTTCTTTTAAAATCGTATTAATAGTGTTTCCCTAATATAATATTATATATGTAAAATAATAATAAAAAGGAGTTGCAACAATAAAAAAAAACTAAACATGTATTTTTGTTAAAATAAAATATTAGGGGGCTCAATCTACTAAAATCGAGATAATCAAAGTGTAATGTTACTTTTTTGCCACATAATTATTTTTTTATTCATTTTCTACGCCTTTTATAGTCTGTAATAATAACACAAACCATTTTTTGAATAGTGACAGTTTGACTAGAAATATTACTAGACCCGTTAATAGTTTCTGTAACTGAATTAAACATTTGACCATAACTATTACCGACTCTATTGATAGTTTTTGTAACTGAATTAAACTTGGTCCCGTTAATAATTTTTGTAACTAAATTAAACATCCGCTTAATTGCTCCCATGGATTGGTAGTTACCACCTAACTCTATTCTCCCGGTCACTTAACTGACATCGACAACTATTACTGTCGCTATGGATATCTGCTTCTGTCAGTAATCATCTCGCTCCTTTACTATGAAGCTTTCGACCAGACTATACTAGCATCCTTGGGGCCTAAGACTTTCAATATCCCCTTAACCAAATTCGTACACTTCTTGACAAGAAAATTCAAAATGATCAATGATGGGAGCTACGCCTAGTAGGTTGTGAATAGAGTGTGGATGATGGGTGAGAATATATAAGTGTAAGGGATGCACGTGTTCTTAGATTCTACTAGACGCGGCTACTTAGGGGCAAGTGTACCCCGTCGTATCAAGTAATAATCCGATTAAGACCGGGTATCGAATCCACGGGATTTATAACTACAAGTATTAAACGACTCGGTTTTATATGTTATCTAAGCGGTGAATACTTTGAGTTGATTCGGGGGACAACTACAAACTACTCCTAACTACAGGTGAGACAAGTTTATATAACAAGACTCTACGAAATGATATGGATGTCGATAAGTTATAAATATGACAAACAATGACTCTCAATATATAAACGGTTAATGTTTTACTCTTGCAATGACGACTACGTGTAGTGTGACCGATCCGTGAAGTACTTAGACTACGTGGTTCCTAGTCAATGCGTGTCTAATGCTTGGGACCAGAAATTAGAGCCCGTAAGTTCCGTGGTTTGTCAATTCCTACGGTTCCCGGAGCGTCACTTTCGGTAAGGCAACACCTATATGAATCCCTAAAGATAGCCCGAATGGCGTCGGAAATCGTGTTCTCCTACACAATAATCAATTACGAGTATCAAAACAAGTAGCAAACATCAACACAAATATAGAGAAAGAGATTATGAATCATAAATCATAAATATGGAAGATGTAAATGTGAAATACAACCAAGCCTAGTACATAGGAAGAGTACAAGCTAATTAGCAAGTGAAAAGGGAAGAATCCACCCTCGGAACTAGCTAACCGGACTCAAAGCCGTCTCTTAGGACTTGGAGGTGGAGCTTTCGAGCTTGGTGAACGGAGATGGAACGAAACTTTGATGGAATGCCGGGATCAACGAACAAGCTCTCAAGGTGGAAGAGAATTGCTATGTAAACTAAAATCTCAAACTATCTAACAAGAACTATTATATATCAAAAGTGTATACAAGGTCTAAGATTAGGTAAAAGAGATATCTAAATGAGTGCTAGTCACTCTTATTTATACACATCAAGCTAGGGTAAAGTTGTAATTTCATGAGATACAAGCATGGAGGAACATGATTTTCTACAGATTTCCCATGACACGCCTCACGTATGGTGGAGTACGCCCCGCGTAATTGCCCATTCCGTCAGAAATCTCCTGCATGTGGACCAATTCCAGATCTTGTTGTTTCAATCACGCCCCGCGTAGACTGGGATGCGCCTCGCGTGTTTGAGTTTCTGAGATTTTATTGCTTGAATTGGGTCATTTACGCACCGCGTAGCTGAGGCACGCCCCGCGTAAATGAGTCTCTGAGCTTTTTGGATTGAAGAACTTCCTTACACACCCCGCGTGTAAGGTGGTACGTCCCACATAGGGTAGTTGACTCAGGGAGACCATGCAGTCTGACTTTCAGGATTAGGCTTATCATTTTTGACACATGTTCCACGCCTCGCGTGGTTGTTGATACGCCCCGCGTATTGCTGAGTAGATCCCACGTGGTACCTGTGGATAAGGCAATTATTTCTGACTAAGTGTTCCACGCCCCGCGTGAGGAGTGATACGCCCCGCGTATTTTGGTAGATTTTCACTTCTTGCTCGTACCTGAAATACAATTCTCGAGAGCCGAGTTAGCTTGACGTTTTATTTTCTGAATTAATCAAAAATAAGGAAAAATTAACCGAAAGTACGGAGTTTATTTTTATTTTTCTATTTTATTAAAACACTCTATTTTTGCAATTAAACTTATTTATTTCATCCAAAATTAAACCGTAAATCACGCTAAAAGATAGGGACGAAACGTCCCTATCAATCAAGAAGACCACAGATGAAGCATAATCTCTTAATTAGCAATAATAGTTAACAAGTTCTAATATATCAATATAAAAAAAAGTGAGTTGCCTTGTAGAATCTTAAATTATACTTATCCTATATATTCAAGAATTATTTTCTTTAATCCTTTTCTACACCTCTTAGAGTCTGTATTAATAACGCAAGTCACTTCATGAATAGTAACAGTTTGAGTAGAGATATTACTAGACCCATTAGTAATTTCTGTAATTGAATTAAACTTTTAACCATAACGATTGCCGATGCCATAAATAATTTTTGTAACTGAATTAAACTTTTGACCATAATTATTACTGGTCCCATTAATAATTTTTATAACTGAATTAAACTTTCCCCTAATTGCTCCCATAGATTGACAGTTATCTGCTAACTTTGTTCTTCACTCAACTAAAAAGGAAAAGACGGTCACGTAATGGACACTTGAACGAAAAATATATATTAAAATTTACATTCATAAAGTTATAGATGGTAGTAATTTATATAATAAAGTATTAGTTAATTGTATTGACCATGAACTTATTTACTTAGAAAAAACTCTTAAATTGTTTTCTCAAAATGCTATTACATCATTTGAGTTACTTATTTTCTCTTCACTTCTTACAAAATTCGTTATAAAAACAGTCCACCAATTCTTAAAAAATGGTCCACCAATTGTCAGTTATTATAATTATTATTTGAAAATGTATTTCAACAATTTAATAATTTTAAATAAATTAACCAATAGTAAGCTACCACATAGGCCGAACCTTATATAACGACTAATAACAGCTATTACCATATTAATTAACCAAATATGGTCAATCTTTTACCACTTTAAATTAACACAACAAACCTTCCAACACTCACATTTTAGTCTCTCTTTCAATTTGTAAAGGCTTGAGCACAACCCATAAGAATCCAATCCAAAAACACCTAAAAATCAATGTTTTCATCTAGTAATTCCTCAACGAAAGAGAGATTCCTCTATAAACCACCACTTCCATTACCAAGTCAAATGGATGCTCACTATGTTGATCATCATTTGAATCATTCAAATGAATCATCATCGTCTCTGAATCCCCTGGTTAATCAAGCTAGTTCTAGCTTCTACGTTTATGATGCTTTGCGATATCGGTCGTCATCATCAACAAAGGTAAATGTCCATGATCATTACCAGGGGAATCTGTTAGCACAAAATGGAAGAAACTCAAATTTTTTCTTCCTCATCATACTACAAATCCCATTGATATTATGGGTTCAAATCAGAGGAAGATTCGGATAAATCTGCCAGAATTGAAAACGATGCCAGATACACGTGTCACCAATTTCCAAAAGAAATCTGTCGGTGGGGCTTGGAAAGGTCTCAAGAAGCACAATGTTATTAAAGGCCAATGGGCAATCGAAGAAGATATGTATGAAATCAGAAATTTATGGTGCATGTTTGATGAAATCAAGGCCCGCTTTGCCCTTATGCAATAGAGGCGGCCGCCTAGAGCCCCAAAAGAGGGGCCTCATATAATAATTTTTTCTTATTATATCAGTAAAATATTATGGAATAGTTATAAAAAAATTAAAAGGACATTGCATATAAATTTTAATTAGTGATTTTAGGTCTAAAAGTGTCTGAGCAGTTTTTAGATAATAATAATTTTATGTTATATGAATATTTTTTTTCTCCTTTTTACAAATTCTAAGATAATAAGGTAATGAAATAAGTATAACTACAACAAGAAATGGTAACAAATAAAACCTCACAGAAGTACAGACTAAAGCCAAAACAATATCTACCAAGGGAATAAAAAGACTACAAAGAAAAAAAATGTCATAAAAGATACATTTTTTCATCAAATTAAAGTTATATAAATATATGTAGTTTTAAAATTTTATTTATGTATATAAAGAGCCTAAAATTTATACCTTGCTTAGGGCCTCAAGCGATCATGAGCCGACCCTGGATGAAATTAGCCATTTTTGTGATATCTCATATATATATATTTTGGATTATGTTTTACAGGCTTCTGAGTCGGCTAGTGCAGGAGTACGGAGTTAGACGATGGTCTCAAATTGCTCAAATGTTACCCGGAAGAGGTCGGACACAGTGTAGGGAGAGATGGCACAGTCATCTTAAGCCTGATATAAAGGTATAACTTAGCTATAAATCTCCATCTCCATCTCCGTTTCCATTTCCGTTTTATTTCTGTCAATTTTTATGTTATACAGTAAAATCTCTACATAGGAATACACATTGGGAAGTTATTACTAAATAGAGTTTGGTAATATAGGTTATTACCAAGTTGGGACCGAGTTTTTTTTATAATAATATAGAGGTTATTCCTATATAAAGTACTCATATACAGAGGTTTTACCCTAGAAATTAGGGAAAAAGTGTAAAAATATCCCTAACGTTTAGAGGCAGGAGCAATTTTACCCTTGATGTCTAAAATGGTGCGATTTTACCCCTAATATTGGCAGTCAAGAGCAATTTTACCTCTAGCGTTGGCAAATTGGGTTAATTTTAGACGTTGTTATAAAATGCAAATATTTTATTCTTTCTTCTGCACTAATTGCACGTAAGTTTGTTAAAAAAAAAAGATTTCATATTTTTTTGTGATTTAATAATAGAATTAAAGATTAATATTTTTAAATTCGGTGAAATATTTGAATTTTTTTTCAAACTTGTACAAAATACATTATATTTTTTTATTTTTTTTTAAATTCACGTTTAATCATATGTTTGTGATCTGTTACTAATGATGATAAAATGACTTACATGTGAAGTGTAGATGCTAAGATTCATGACCAGAAATTTGGTGAATAATTTCTCCAATTGACCCAATTTATCATCGTTAGGGGTAAAATTGCTCTTGGTTGCCATAAAATTGCATCATTTTGGACGCTAAGGGTAAAATTGCTCATAGGTGTAAATGTTAGGCGTATTTTTACACCTTACACCTAAATGTCTGACTTTCATTTATATATAAATTTGTTTGTACATAATGATGCCAATTCATTTTGTTTAATTTTGACAGAAGGATTCATGGAGTGAAGAGGAGGATAGGATACTGATACATGCACATAGACAAATAGGAAACAAATAGACAGAAATTGCAAAACGATTGCCAGGAAGAACTGAAAACGGAATTAAAAATCACTGGAATGCCACAAAAAGACGGAGAAAGTGCATAACTAAATATCCAAGCGGAACACTTCTTCAAGGTTATATTGAGAGCTTAAACTTAGACTATGCAGAGCCTAATGCTACTGAAACATCGGGTTTGAGCATGGTGCAGCAGCATGTCATAGAGTTGAATCGGAATAATAATATTAATAATCAAAAGTTTTTTCCCTATTATGGTTTACATAAGGTTGCTGAAACACCAGGTTTGAACATGGTACAGTCACAGGTCATGGAGTTCAATCATAATAATAATACTGATAATCAAAGGCTTGTTCCCTATTATGGTTTAGGTGAGGCTGCTAAAACACCAGGTTTTAGCATGATGCCGCCGCATGGTATAGAGTTGAATCAGAATAATAATCAAAGGTTTGTTCCAAATGCTGAAACACCAAGTTTGAGCATGGTGCAACCACAAGCCATGGAGTTGAATCAGAATAATAATATTCATAATCAAAGGTGTGTTCCATATTCTGGTTTAGATGAAGTTGTTGAAACACCAGATTTGAGCATGGTGCAGCCGCAAGCCATGAAATTGAATCAGAATAATAATATTAATAATCAAAGGTTTGTTCCATATTCTAGTTTAGATGAAGCTGTTGAAACACCAGGTTTGAGCATGGTGCAGCCGCAAGTCATGGAGTTGCATCAGAATAATAATATTAATAATCAAATATTTGTTCCATATTATGGTTTAAATGAGGCTACTGAAATACCAAGTTTGAGCATGGTGCAGCCGCAAGCCATGGAGTTGAATCGGAATAATAATATTAATAATCAAAGATTTGTTCCATATTATGGTTTATATGAAGCTACTGAAATACCAAGTTTAAGCATGGTGCAGCCACAGACCATGGAGTTGAATCAGAATAATAATATTAATAATCAAAGGTCTATTTCAAAGTATGGCTTAGATGAGTTTGATGATGGAGGCTGCAACTATGAATCTTCAATAGATCATAGTGTTAGTTTTGTTGATGATCACAAAAGCTTTGAGGGGGAAGAGGAGTATATAGATTGGATGCATGAAATACTTTGTTAATATATCTAGATGTTTTCAGTTTAGTAGTAAAATAAAGAATATTATATTGGGTGGCAACTGAAAAGCAAAAAAACATTGTGAATATGATTAAAGTGAGATTTTGTTTTTTTAGTGTTTTTTTATTTAAATACTATAAAGCACATTATTATTATTATTATTATTATTATTATTATTATTAGATGGAAATAAGCTTATATGAATAAATTGAATAACTAAAAAGAAAATAAAAATCTTACCAAAAAAAGGAAAATAAAAATAATATATAAGTAGTTCAGTTAGGGGCATTTGGTTAACTACTTTTCGTATCATCTTTGGTTTTTTCATTTTAAAATTCAGAGTTTTAGATGTTTGTCTTTATAGATGAAAAATATCTTTTTACCAATGTTTTAAAAAATGTACCTAAAGTCGAACCGGATTGACAACTGGGTCAAAGGTCAATTGGTTCAACCGGTTAACTTGGATTGGTTGAACCGGATGACCTCATAAATAATATATATTAATTTAATTTAAATTATAAAATTTACTAAGAGTTTTAAATTTTATTTTATGTATATTTAAAATTTAAATACTAAGTAAACTTTATTTATATTGCATTTCATTGAGCTATGAAGACATATACACCTATGTTTGACTTTTTCACTTTAAAATTATGTTTGTCTTTATAGATGAAAAGTATCTTTTTATCAATGTTTTAAAAATTGGATCGAAAGTCGAACCGTATTGACAACTAGGTGAATGGTCAATTGGTTCAACCAGTTGATTTGGATTGGTTGAACCGAATAACCTCATAAATAATATATATTAATTTAATTTAAATTATAAAATTTACTATAAGAGTTTTAAATTTTATTTTATTTATATTTAAAACTTTGTTTATAT
Organism: Euphorbia lathyris; assembly: GCF_963576675.1. Classification (NCBI taxonomy): domain Eukaryota; kingdom Viridiplantae; phylum Streptophyta; class Magnoliopsida; order Malpighiales; family Euphorbiaceae; genus Euphorbia; species Euphorbia lathyris. The sequence goes on along the minus strand of NC_088910.1, from coordinate 134,483,821 downwards.
TGCAAAGATTAATTACGTTTTTAATAATATTTATCAATATATATAAAAAAAAACTACTAGTAATATTTTAAATTTTAAATATTAGTATAATATATAACTATATAGTGCTGTTATTAATCATAAATTGAAAGTTAGTTTAGTGATAAAACATATATAGCTATATTTAATGGCCTAGATTCAATTCACTCCTTCACCGTATATTTTTTTTAATTAAACATGTGAGAATAGTAAACCGGATCAAACCGTTCAACCAGATCGGTTCACGGTTGACCCGACCGGTTCAAACGGTTCAGCCTAGTTTATTGAACATGTTAAAAATTAGTGTCAACCGGACCGGAGACCTGGCCGGTTTGTAGTCAGACCGATCGAATCGGCTGGTCCGGTCCGGTTTTTATAACTTTTTTTTCACAAAAGTATAGAATCTCTGTCTCTTACTCGTAAGAGAGTTCTCGTCTTTCCTTATGTGACAGTGTTGTGAGCTGCGTTTATTTCAGTGGATTTTTATGTCGATTTTATGATTAGCCGATTAGTTATTTGGCTTTTTCGTTTCTTTTTCTGGAGTTTCTGTCTTCGTCGTTTTGTCCTGATTGATGGAGTTCTACGTTGATTTCTTCGTTAGGTATAAATGGAGAGGGCAATGGCGGATATGACTATTGAGGTAGTGGGCTGAGGTTTGTGGGGGCGTTTGATTGCTGAAAGGTAAGTCAGTTACATGGCTATGAAGCTTGCCTGTGGAGACAAAAAATGGGAGTATATTTAGAAATCCAAATTACACAAATTTAAGATTGGGAAGTTGGTGAATTTTTTTTTTTTTGGGTTGAATTTGATAGGATTAAACTAAAGAATTTGAATGATCAGATAACAATTATATCGACTAGAATTGGAGAAATAGTTATCGAAAGGTATGAAATTAACTAAACTTTTGAGCTGAAATTGAGAATTGGAAATCAATAGAGATGAACTCGAACCTGAAAATGAATGTAGTAGACTCGACTGAGGAGATAAGTAATGATTTTGGCGAGTATAAATTTATTGATGGTTTGATTTGATTTTGTGTTGTTGTTGATTTTGTTGGTGTCTACAAATGAAGAATTCAACCTCTATATTTATAGAGTTTTTGGGCATTCATTAACCTCATTACTTCCTATTTTCACTCATCCTCAAATCTCACTACTTCAATTGGAAGATTAGATGTGAAATTCGTGCATCTTTGTTGAAAAAATAGTATAATAAATCTCATTAAACTAATGTTCTCGTGTTGAATTTTGTGTTTTTTGGTCCAATTTTGAAAATTCATATCTCAATCGATACAAGTTCGTTTTTATGCCATGAGTAGTCCCTGGATTTGTTGACATTTCTAATTTCATAATTCCTTATCTTCGTACCAAAATTCCATCATTTGATGTCTTCACTAAAGTTGGCAGCTCGGATTTCCTAAAAAAATAGCTATTCTTTTCCATTTTTCCATTTTTTTCTTTTTATTTTTTTATTTTTTTATTTTTTAATTTCTGTTTTATTATCTGAATTTCATTTTTATTTTATAAATTATATAATATAATTATAACCTATTATATTTCATTACATAAAATTAAAATAAAAAAATTAGCCTCCAACACAAGTAAGAAAATTGTCTTTAAATTTTAAAAACTAAGTTACTTTGAATTAGGTAATTAAATCTTATCACGTCTAAATTATTGGATCCGAATTCTGGATTAAATTTAATAAAAGAAATAAATATTCCTTTCAAAATAAATAAATAAATATTCGTTCTGATTCTGATTCTGTAACATTCTAATTCCGTTTCCAATTTCGATTTTGAAACTTGAACTAAACACTCTCTTATTATTTTTACTAATTAGTTTATATAAGTTGATTTTTCTATTAATAGTTGTTTCCATGATATAAGTAAACATTATATATGTAAAATAATAAAAAGGAGCTACAAAAAAAATAAAATAAAATAAACATGCATTTTTGTTAAAATAAAATAGGGTTAATTATAAAAAAGTACCCTGTGGTTTGGCCGATTTGCGATATGGTACATGTGGTATTTTTTTTTTGGCAAACACAATCCTATGATTGCAAAATTTTACATATTTTTTTTTACTTTGCCAAATTTGGCGGATAACGACCTCAAAATGAAAATTTTCAAGAATTAAACTTGTTTGGTATTATATTTACTATGGAACGATATTCTTAATTTTTCAAAATCATCATTTTTGGAGTTTTCTCTCTCTAAACATTATCTTTCTCTCTTATAAAAAACAACACCTAAATGATCTCAAACCTAAAAAGTTGAAGAATTAAAGTTGTTTAAAATATCATTTAACTCTTGAAAATTTTCATCTCGAAGTCGTTATCGATCAAATTCTGACAAAGTGAACTCAAATGTAAAATTTTGCAAATCACAGGGTTGCGTTTGCAAAAAAAACCACAGGTACCACATCGCAAATCGGCCAAATCACAAGGTACTTTTTTGTAACCCAATAAAATATTATGGGCTCGATCTACTAAATACTTTTTTCCACATAATTACTCTTTTATTCATTTTCTACTCCTTTGAGACTATGTAATAATAACACAAACCACTTCTTGAATAGTAATGGGTTGACTAGAAATATTACTGGACCCGTTAATAATTTTTGTAACTGAACCATAACTACTACCGATCCCATTAATAACTTATGTAACTGAATTAAACTTTTGACCATAATTCTTATTGGTCCCATTAGTAATTTATATAACTGAATCAAACTTCTCCCTAATTGATCACATGGATCGGCAGTTATCTCCTAACTTTGTTCTTCTTATCACTCAACTACAAAGGAGAAGACGGTCACGTAATGGATACCTGAACGAAAAATATATATTAAAATTTACATTCTAAAAGTTATTGATGATAGTATTTTATATAATAAAGTACCATGAACTTATTTACCCAGAAAAAACTCTTAAATTGTTTTACCAAAATGCTATTACACTTAATGGTCATTTGAGGTACTTCTTTTCTTTTCTCTTCACTTCTTACAAAATTCGTTATAAAAACAGTCTACCAATTCTTAAAAAATGGTCAACCAATTGTCATTTATTATTATTATTATTATTTGAAAATGTATTTCAATAATTTAATAATTTTAAAGAAATTAACTAATAGTGAGCTGCCACATAAGCTGGGCTTTATATACCGACTATAACAGCTATTACCATATTAATTAACCAAATATGGTCATTCTTTCACCACTTTAAATTAACACAACAAACCTTCCAACACTCACATTTTAGTCTCTTTTTCAATTTGTAAAGCTTGAGCACAACCGATAAGAATCCAATCCAAAAACACCCAAAAATCATTGTTTTCATCTCGTAATTCCTCAACAAAACAGAGATTCCTCTATACACTATGCCATTTTCCATTTCACATGACACAAGATACATGACAGACATTTGTTTTCGTGTCGTCTGAATATTTTTCGTGACAGTATTTTAACATTATGTCATTTGAAGGCGTAATTAAAAACGCGCTCGATTCTCAGATGACGTTACGATTATAGTCTTCTGTCATCTAAAAAAACGCGATTTTGATGAAAAAGTCACTTAACCATCAGACGACACTGCGAATAAATGACTGTCATTGTTAACTGAAATCTAAAAAAGCGGCAAACAAATATTAGTTTCGCGGGGGAGCAAAAAGTTCCCAAATTTTAACGCGCCCAATATTTTGGACAAGATATAAAAGGGAAAATGAAAACCTAATTTCTCATTTTGTCTGTCCATTTCTCTAGAATCCTTTGTGTTCACGAGCAAGTCCAAACCCTAAATCTTTCATGTTCTTCTTTTCCAATGTTATCAGAATCGGACTGGACATCAAACCGGATTTATAACTGGGTCACGGGTCACTTGGTCAGATCGGATGGTTCGGATTGATCGGACCGGATGGCGTAATAAATAAATAAATAATATTTATATATAATTAATTTAAAATCCATTTCTTTTAGTGGAATGAGAATTAATGAATATGAAAAATTAATTCTATTTACATCAGATTTTACTAATGCATAAATTACTTGACCATTTAAATTATTTGGGCCAATAAAAAAAATTATTTTAAGTGTTAACCTAGCCCAGCCCATCAGTTTAAATGTAAACCTAATTTCATAAACCTAATTCCACTTCATCACTTCATCTTTTCATCTCTCTGCTCTTCCATCGCCTTTTATGGTCAATGTTTATAGCTTTCTTATGCAATGGTACTGAACCGGAATAGCAATGGTTCCCGGTTCGACCTCCGATCCCCGGTTTAACTCCGGTTCTCACCGGGTGTTTAATATCCATTGACCAGTCAAGCTCGGACCAGATTCCTTGCCGGTTTCTAGTCCGACCGGTCCGAGCTAGTGCTTAAATGTTACCCGGAAGAGGTCGGACACAGTGTAGGCAGAGATGGTACAGTCATCTAAGGCCTGATATAAAGGTGTAACTTAGCTATCCATCTCCATCTCCCTTTCATTTCTGTCCTTTTTTTTATGTTATAGAAATTAGAAAAAATGTGTAAAAATATCCCTAATGTTTAGAGACAGGAGTAATTTTACCCCTAACATTGGAAGTCAATAACAATTTTATCTCTAACGTTGGCAAATTGGGTCAATTTTAGACATTATTATAAAATGCAAATATTTTGTTTTTTCTTCTGCACCAATTGCACCTAAGTTGATTCTAAAAAAAGATTTCATATTTTTTTATAATTTAATAATAGAATTGAAGATTAATATTTTTAAATTGAGGGAAATATTTGAATTTATTTATTAAACTTGTACAAAATATAGTATATTTTATTAATTTTTTTTTTAAAATCTCGTTTAATCATCTGTTTGTGATATGTTACTAATTAGTAATAAAATAACGTAAATGTGAAGTGTAGATGATAAGATTCATTACCGGAAATTTGATGAATGATTTCTCCAACTGATTCAATTTGTCATTGGTAAAATTGCTATTGGTTGCCATAAAATTGCACCATTTTGGACGTTAGGGGAAAAATTGCTCCTAAGTGTAAATGTTAGGCGTATTTTTACACGTTACACCTAAATGTCTGACTAGGCATTTATATATAAATTTGTTTGTAAATAATGATGTCAATTCATTTTGTTTAATTTTGACAGAAGGATTCATGGAGTGAAGAGGAGGATAGGATACTGATACAGGCACATACACAAATAGGAAACAAATGGGCAGAAATTGCAAAACGATTGCCAGGAAGAACTGAAAACCGAATTAAAAATCACTGGAATGCCACAAAAAGATGGAGAAAGTGCATAACTAAATATCCAAGCGGAACACTTCTTCAAGGTTATATTGAGAGCTTAAACTTAGACTATCAGAGCCTAATGCTGCTGAAACATCGGGTTTGAACATGGTGCAGCAGCATGTCATGGAGTTGAATCGGAATAATAATATTAATAATCAAAGGTTTTTTCCCTATTATGGTTTAGATAAGGGTGCTGAAACACCAGGTTTGAGCATGGTATAGCTGCATGCCATGGAGTTGAATCATAATAATAATATTGATAATCAAAGGTTTGTTCCCTATTATTGTTTAGGTGAGGCTGCTGAAACACCAGTTTTTAGCATGGTGCAGCCGCATGCCATATAGTTGAATCAGAACAATAATCGAAGGTTTGTGGGAAATTATAGTTTAGATGAGGCTGTTGAAACACTAGATTTTAGCATGGTGCAACTGCTGACCATGGAGTTGAATCATACTAATGATATTAATAATCAAAGGTTTCTTCCAAATGCCGAAACACTAAGTTTGAGCATGGGACAACCACAAGCCATGGAGTTGAATCAGAATAATAATATTCATAATCAAAGGTTTGTTCCATATTCTGGTTTAGATGAAACTGTTGAAACACCAGATTTGAGCATGGTGGAGCCGCAAGCTATGAAGTTGAATCATAACAATATTAATAATCAAAAGTTTGTTCCATATTCTGGTTTAGATGAAGCTGTTGAAACACTAGGTTTGAGCATGGTGCAGTTGCAAGCAATGGGGTTGAATCAGAATAATAATATTAATAATCAAAGATTTGTTCTATATTATGGTTTAGATGAGGCTACTAAAACACTAAGTTCGAGCATGATGCAGCCGCAGGCCATGGAGTTGAATCACAATAATAATATTAATAATCAAAGATTTGTTCCAAATTATGGTTTAAATGAGTTTGATGATGGAGGCTGCAACTTTAAATCTTCAATGGATCAATGTGTTGGTTTTGCGGATGATCACAAAAGCTTTGAGGAGGAGGATACACCTTTTTTCATAGATTGTGTGCATGAAATGATAATATATTAAGATGTTTTTAGTTTAGTAGTAAACTAAAGAATATTATATTGAGTGGCAACTGAAAAGAAAAAAAACGCTCTATAAATATAATTAAATTGACATTTTGTTTTTTTAGTGCTTGTTTTTATTTAAATACTATAAAGCACATTTTTATTATTATTAGATTTTTTTTGTAAGAAAAATATTTTTATTATTATTATGAAAATAAACTTATATGAATAAATTGAATAATTAAAAAGAAAATTAAAATAATATATAAGTAGTTCAGTTAGGAGTGTTTGGTTACCTACTTTTTGCATCATATTTGTCTTTTCACTTTAAAAGTCAGAGTTTTAAATGTTTGGTTAGATACCTCGTGTTTGCCTTTATAAATGAAAAACATCTTTTTACAAGTATGAAATCTCTATTTTTTTTTAAAAAAACAATTTTTTTTCTAAAAGTAAACAGTAGCTAACCAAACAAACCTGTAACTTTTATTGAAGCAACCACTAAAAATAAAAAGAGTAAATAATTTATTAGTTCCCGTCTTTTTATCTAATACACTGTTTAGTTCTTCTATTTTGAAAAACACATTATAATGTCCTTATCTTTTGTCAATATTAACCATTTGGTCATTCTGTCTAGTTTTTTTTAGATTTTTAACCGAACACATCTTAACTTTCAAGACAGCTATATAGTAGATACAAAATGGTCATGTTACTCTGTTATTTTCTGTCTATCCGTTTAAGTTAAATATAATTGTGAAAAATCTAAAAAAAATAGATAGAATGATCAAATGGTTAATATTGACAAAAGATAGAGATCTTATAGGACTAAACAGTGTGTTAGGTAAAAATAAAGGAACTAATAAATTATTTACACAAATAAAAACGTAAAGAAAAATTGAACACTAGTGATGTCGCCACCGCCTTCATCTAGGCTTGCCGTCGTCTTATGGTTTTTGGCTGGCTATTTTTTCTGTCTTTTCCTGGTAAGAGAGTTATTGTCTTTCCTTCTATGAAAGTGTTGTGAGCTGCGTTTGTTTTAGTGGATTTTTGTGTCAATTTTATGATTAGCCGCTTTGTTATTTGGCTTTTTTGTTTCTTTTTTTGGAGTTTCTGTCTTCGTGGTTTTGTCCTGATTAGTGGAGTTCTGGGTTGATTTCTTCATTTGGTAAGAATGGAGAGGGCAATGGCGCATATGACTATATTGAGGGTGATGAAAATGAAGGCTTGGATGTGGGGTCATTGAGCTCAATGAGTAGAGTTTTAGAATCTTATTTTAAAATACAAATCAACGAGCTGCTAGATATAATCATTATTTTGAATGGAGTGTCGTCTTAAATGACTTATTGTTAAATATGTTTGTATTTGTGGGAGGTGTTCGATATAATCAGTATTTTAACTGGAGTGTCTGGTCTTAAATGACCTGTTGTTGAATATACATCAATTACTTTTTTGAAATATGAAATAGAAGAGAAAAATGTAAAATAAAATTAGAAAATACTTAAAAAATTGGTGTTTTTCTATAAATATTAGACAAAAAAGATATAGTTTTTGTAATTTAAAGGACACTCTAGATTGAAATTTAAAGATAGAGTTGTCTTGTCATAATCGTGTTACTTTATCTATATATTGTATATAGTTATACATATAATATAAATATATCAAAAAGCATAATTGAATTAACGAATCGTAAAAAGTTATAAAAGGAATTAATTTTGTTGAACCTATAGTTACAAATTATTTATATACGAAAGTAAAAAAAATTATATGAACTAATTCAGATTAATCTCTTATTTGGGGTAAATTTTGTAAAAAATTATCCAATTGGATCTGGTTGGAAAATATTTTCCTAGAAGGGACTGTTTTCCCAACCAGAGTTAACTTTTTAATTTTTTAAAAATTTATTGCTCATTACGGTGCCAAAGGCGCCGTAATGAGCTTGTTGACAAGAATTATTCATGTCAACAAATGGGTAGTGGTTTCACGCCACTACCCACACAAATATATATTACTAATATTTTTTTTAATTATTAAATTTTTTTGAATTGTTAATATATATGGTTTAATTTTTTCAATTTATTATATTATAAAAATAAAATTATATATAAATTATATTGATGTGGATTAAATTTATGTTTTATAAAATTTTGATTAAAATTTAAATTTAACATTGCTTGGAAACATTAGGGTTAAATTTGCACAATGTTAGGATTAATTGGGTATGGATCTAATTAATCCGATCCGCTCGAAATGGAACGGGCCAAGCCCATCTTAAGAGATGGAGGATTAGGGTTTTAGTTTCCTATAAATAGGATTAACCCTAATCACAACAAAAAGGTTGCAAAGTTGCCTCCACCTCCCTGCCTCTTGCGCCTCCTCTCTCTCTCTCTCATTCTTCTTCTTCACTTTAGTTTGTGGATTATTCAATCTTCCTTGGCTAACGTTGTGTGGTTGCCTGTTACTGGTGGTACACGATCGTGGTGCTTAGATCCGCTTCCGCTACTCTAAGAGATCTACAGGTTCTGCTATTCAATAAGGTACGTCTGAACCCGTATATCTCAAATGGATTAATTGTCATTAATCCATTAACACAATTTCATATGTTAGGGTTAAATCTGTACTTCACTTGAAACGTTAAGGTAATATTTAGTGCATTAACAACACAGTAAAATATTCTAGACAGTTTCTAGCGAAGTGCAGATTTAGCCATAATAGTCAAACAAGTCTTTTCAAATTTTCGGTAGCGTATGATTAAAATTGATCTTGCTTAGAAACGTTAGGGTTAAATTTACACAATTTCATATGTTAGGATTAAATCTACACTTTGCCTGAAACGTTAAGGTTAAATATATATTGCATTAATTACACAGTGAAATATTTTAAACAGTTTCAAAAAAAATGATTAATTTATATGTAATAGGTTTAATTTTTTAAAACTGTCTAAAATATTTTACTGTGTTATTAATATAATTACAAAAGAAAATGTATGAAATTGCTTCAATTTATCGACATACTGGTTTAAAAGGTCCGATGTGGCTAAATTAACAGTCAAACAAGTCTTTTCAAATTTTCGGTAGTGTATGGTTAAAATTGATCTTGTTTGGAAACGTTAGGGTTAAATTTACACAATTTCATACGGTAGGGTTAAATCTGCACTTCGCTTGAAATGTTAAGGTTATATATGCAGTGCATTAATAACGCAATAAAATATCTTACACAATTTCAAAAAAAAAAATTGTGATTAATTTATATGTGTCAGATTTAGTTTTTCGAAACTGTCTAAAATATTTTAAATAGTGTTATTAGTATAGTTACAAAAAAAAGTATGAAATTGCTTCAATCTATCGACAAACTGGTTTAGAAGGTCCGATATAGCTAAATAACAGTTAAACAAGTCTTTTCAAAGTTTCGGTAGCGTATGGTTAAAATTGAAATTGCTTGGAAACGTTAGTGTTAAATTTGCACAATTTCATATGTTATAGCTAAATCTGCAATTTGCTTGAAACTGTCCAAAATATTTTATTGTGTTGTTAATGCACTAAATTTTTTTTTTTTGTCAACAATGTATTAAATATTTAACCTTAATCTTTTAAGCGAAGTGCAGGTTTAACTTAACATATAAAATTGTGTAAATTTAACCCTAATGTTTCCAAGCAAGATTAAATTTAAATTTTAGCCAAAATTTTAAAACATAAATTTAATCAATATCAATATAATTTATATATAATTTTATTTTTACAATATAATAAATTAAAAAAATTAAAATATATATATTATTAATAATTCAAAAAAAATATATAGTAATTTTATTTTTACAATATAATTTATTCCTGTCAACCAGCTCGTTAGGACGCCTCTAGCACGGTTGGGAAAACAACAAGTTCTAGGAAAATATTTTCCAACCAGACCTAATGAGGTAATTTTTTACAAATAAGAGATTAATCCAACTAATTTTAGTTGATACAAGGTTAATCAGTTCAGCCACTAAGTTCACACTTGAAAACATCTACACGTAGAGTGTGCATCAGTTTAAAACCGAACCGAAAAAATCGAATATCGAAATGATCAAAATAATTGACACTGATAACCAACCAAATAATAGGTAAAACCAAAATAAAATTGAATATTCGGTTTTGTTCGATTTAAACCGAACAAACCGAATTAAGCTAAAAATAAAAAATAAAAACCACTATATTTTCTTATTAAATTTATCTCAACAAAAAAAAAAGAAATACTTTCAAAATATATTTATATTGGATTACTATTTCAACAATAATAAAAAAAGTAAACTTGTAAATTAATATATATATATATATATATATATATATATATATATATATATATATATATATATATATATATATAAAAGAATGTAAAATATGTGTAATTCGATGCAGTTCGGGTTTTTTACATTTTTTGTCAAACCGAACCGAATACCGAAATACGCTTAAAATTAACACCGACACCGAACTGAAATTAATGTTAAAAAACCAAATCAATTGGTTTGGTATACGGTTTAAACCGAACCGATGCACACTCTTATATACCTGCCTTTTTTCATCTTACAACTTCAGTAGCTCCCTTTCACATTTAACAAAAGTATTCACTTTGCTATTATATCAAAAAATTTCCCTCCAAGATTGAAATTTTCTGGCGAAGAGTTCATCGACCTCTCAACTCCTGTAGAGAACAATAACAAAATAACAGATTAAAAATTCTGTCTCCACACATAATTGAGGAATGATTATTGCGTGCGTTTTGGAAAAATAAAATAACCAAGATCAGTATATGTGGTTCTAATTACAAGTTTTACAGTTAAGCAAGTAAGAACTTCATTGTGCAAACAGTCCTTCCACATTACTTTTTTGCAATCGAGTGTTTAATCAATTTATTTTATGCAAGTTAAGGGAGCTATCTAAACATACTAAATAAGTTGAGGGAGTTATTAAAACTTTCTAAAAGTTTAGAAAACCTATCAAACTTTTTGGATAAATTTAAGGCAAATAATGTATTAAGCCATATAAGAAAGAAAAATGGCAATCCAATGATAGAGTTTAAAAACCATTCTTGCTCATGTGCAGATTTATAAAACTTCTAATTAAATCTGCCACGTGGCTTATAGCTTATCAGTAACAATTTTATATACAAAGTTTCAATGTTAAATTGATAGAAATAAAAATGGATAATAAGTTGCTAGCGATATGAAATATCCTAATTTTAACATTGACGCGTGTGGATGTGATGCGAGCGTGTGAGAGAAATTAATTCCTAAATGATTTTGGTATTTCTAAGAAAATAATTGCGTCAAAAACTAAACGTCTAGAAACGAAACAACTGGCGAATGACTTAAGGATTGAAAAAAATCCCGCTTAGATTTTTAGCTCACAAATAGCTACCAAGAAAAAGCAAAAACATAAAAAATCAACACAATTGATTATTAAAATTTTTTTATTGATTTTTGTAATAATATTTTGATTAAAAAATCAGAAAGAAAAACAGGAAATTAGAACGTGAACCTTACGGAGAAATGGAAATTACAAATAAAGGAAAAAAAAAACAAAATATATACCAAGCAATAAGATTAAAATTGAAATAAAATTGATTAAGCTAAAAAAATGTAAAGAAATTTCAGCACCAACTCTAAAAAAATGGTGTTTCGTCAGTACTCAAGCCACACAACCCAGTATATATATTTTAACGTTTTACTAGGCACTGTTCAAAGCAAGCATATAAGGAGTAAGAGTTAGAAAGTGTTATTCAGCATATTTATCCTGGTTCGGCCTCCTTTACTATGAAGCTTCCGACCAGACTCTGCTAGCATCCTTGGGGCATAAGACTTTCAATATCCACTTAACCAAATTCGTACACATTTTAAAGAAAACTCAAAATGATCAAGAAGACCACAGATGAAGCATAACCTCTTAATTAGTAATAATAGTTAACAAGTTCTAATATAACAATATAAAAAAAAAGTGAGTTTCCCTTGTAGAGTCTTAAATTGTACTAATAACACAAGTCACTTCATAAATAGTAACGGTTTGACTAGAAATATTACTAGACCCATTAGTAATTTCTGTAACTAAATTAAACTTTTGACCATAACAGTTATCGGCATCATTAATAAAAATTTTAACTGAATTAAAAATTTTACCATAATTATTATGGGTCCCATTAATAATTTCTATAACTGAATTAAACTTCTCCCTAATTGCTCATGTGGATTAACTCTATTCTCCCGCGCAGTCAACTAACATCGGACAACTACTGCCACCGCTACGGGTATCTATGTCGTTACGTGTATATGCTTCTATCAGTTTAATTCCCCTAAGGCTTTCAATTTCCCTTAACCAAAATTGTACACTTTTGGACAAGAAAATTCAATAGGATTAAAAAGACCACAGATGAAGCATAACTTCTTAATTAGTAACAATATTTAGCAAGTTCTAATATAATAATAAAAATATAATAATAAAAAAGAAAGTGAGTTGTCTTTAGATTATAAGTAGAATCTTATAATGGAGTTTATTCTTGCAAATCTGCCTTTGAAGCTTTTTTCCCCAACAGATCTGTCCCTCCATCGGATACTTGGAAATCCATTTGGGCCCTCAAAATCCCTTACCGCATTAGGAGTTTCCTGTGGCTGGGAGTGAAGGACAGGCTTCTTACTAATGTGGATAGGCACAGAAGGCATTTGGCGAGCTCTGGAGCTTGCAGTAGATGCAGAGGCCAGGAGGAAACTTTGTTCCATGCTCTTAGGGATTGTTCTAAGAGTAAAGAAGTTTGGAAGAAAATTCTCCCACACCACATTCTTTCTTCCTTCTTGGCCCACTCTGAAAATGACTGGTTCTCTGATGGTATTAAGGGAAAACTTTTGACTAATATGGAGCACGGTGACATTTTCTTTGCTATCATCTGTCACCAAGTTTGGAAGTGGAGAAACGAGGAGATTTTTGGAAATAAATCTGTTTTTATTCCCAACTTAGCTGAGTTCTTCTCGAAAAAACTCTCTGTTATTATTGAGAGTTACAAAGGGGATTCCCTGGCCAGATCTACCCAGGAAAAGGAGGTCCAACTCATTGGTTGGATTAGGCCGAGAGAGGGAGTTGTCAAGTTGAACACGGATGGCTCATGCCTTACCAATGGTAAGATTGCGGCTGGAGGTGTTCTTAGAGATACAGGGGGTGCCTGGCTTTCTGGTTTCACCCAGAATCTGGGGGTGGGCTCTTCCTTCTCTGCTGAGCTTTGGGGTATTCTCTCTGGTGTCAAGCTTGCTAAAAGCCTGGGTGTGAAGAGGTTATCTGTGGAGTCTGATAACATGGAGGCCATCAATATGATTTCTGACAATCATGCTAGTGGTCTTAATTCCCGCAACCTTATCAATGCTATTAAAAGGCTCTGCTCGTCTTTTGAGTTCTTAAGGTTCACTCACATTTTCAGAGAGCAGAACCGTGTTGCGGATCGCCTGGCGGCGGTTGGCCATGAGGAGATGTTAGGTGTTACTACCCTTTCTGATCCCCCTATCTTTCTCTCTTCTCTCCTTTTAGAGGATTGTATTGGGATTAGCTTTCCTAGGCTAATCCCAGGTTAGTTGTTCTTGGTTGTTTTTCCTTTCCTGTTTCTAAAAAAAATAAAAAATAAGTAGAATCTTATAAGTGTGCCCAACTCATAAAAAAAGTTCCAAATTGTAACTAATATTACTAAAACAAATGTAAAATTAATACATTTTTATGTTAAAAGTTATTAATGGGTATGTAATGTACAAAAAAAAATATTAAATTTATATTTGAAACACTATAAATGGAAATATCATAATATGTTATGGATAAAAGGAGAAGACGGTCACATAATAATCACCTGAGCAAAAAAATATATTAAAATTTACACTCTAAGGGGACGTTTGGTTTAAACTTCGGAATCAGAATCAGAATGTGGCGGAATCAGAATCAGAATGACTATTTATTTATTATGTTTGGTTCAATCTGGAATCGGAATGACACTTTATTTCTTTTGTTTGGTTTAATCTGGAATCGGAATCCAATAAATTTAGAGAGTATTTGATTCAAATTTTGGAATTAAAATCGAAATGAGATAAAAAAATCAAAATTTTAATAATTATAACAATATATTTTAAATCATTTATATTATGAAAAATATTAAAATTTTATAAAAGAAAATTTAATCATTTAATGATTATGTTGTTTAAGAAATTATATATTTTTTATTTCTCTATTTTTTAGATTAATTAGATCAATAATAATTTTAATAAATATAATTTTACTAAAACAATATATATAAACAATAATACATAACATTACTATATATTAAATCATTGCTCAATTCTATATATTATAGAAGCAGTTTAAGCTATTCAAATTGCACAATTATACATCATGAAGGAGTACATCAATTGTACATCGTGGAGTAATATTTTTTTTAAAAAATTTAATAAAGAAAAGGAATCAGATTTGATTAATAGAGGAGAGAGAGGGAATCATGATTCCCTAATGAGATTCTCTGTTAATGAATCAAACATTATCAAAAGGAATCAATTGTTTCATTCCCATTCTAATGTACATTTTTTTTTATGAACCAAACACCCCCTAAAAGTTATAGATGAAAGTATGTTACGTATTAAAGTATTAATTAACTGTATTGACCATCTTTAAAAAAAAAGTATTGACCATAGACCCATTTATTTAAAGAAAAACTCTTAAATTGTTTTCCCAAAATGCTATTAACTCCCACATCAAAGTTAATGGCCATTTGAGTTAATTCTTTTCTCTTCGCTTCTTTATTATAGAAAGGGTCCACCAATTCTTAAAAAGGGCCCACCAATTGACATTTATTATTTGAAACTTTCAACAAATTAATAATTTTAAATAAATTAACCAATAGTGAACTACCACATAAGCTTAACCTTCTATAACGACTAATAACGGCTATTACCAAATATGGTCAATCTTCAACCACTATAAATTAAACACATCAAACCTTCCAACACTCACACTTTACTCTCTCTTTCAATTTGTAGAGCTTAAACACAATAGATAATAATCGAATCCATAAACACCCAAAAACCAATGTTTTCATCTCATAATTCCTTAAGGAAAGAGGGATTCCTCTATAAACCACCACTTCCATTATCAAGTCAAATGGATTCTCACTATGTTGGTCATCATTTGAATTATTCAAATGGATCATCGTCGTCTCTGAATCTCCTAGTTAATCAAGCTAATTCCAGCTTCTACGATTATGATACTTTGCAATATGCATCTTCATCATCAACAAAGGTGAATGTCCATGATCATTACCAAAAGAATCTTTTCACACAAAATGGTGGATATGGTCTAGATGGAAGAAACTCAAACTTTTTTCTTCCCTATCATACTACAAATCCCATTGATATTATGGGTTCAAATCAGAGGAAGATTCAAATAAACCTGCCAGAATTGAAAACGGTGTTGGATGCACGTGCACGTGTCACCGAGTTCCACAAGAAATCTGTCAATAGGCCTTGGAAATGTCCCAAGAAGCACAATATAACTAAAGGTCAATGGGCAATCGAAGAAGATAGGTATGAAATCAAAAATATATGGTGCATGTTTGATGAAATTAACCTTTTTTTTTGTGATATCTCATATATATATATATGCATTTTGGATTATATTTATAGGCTCCTGAGTCACCTAGTGCAGCAGCATGGAGTTAGACGATGGTCTCAAATTGCTCAAATGTTACCGGGAAGAAATCGGACACAATGTAGGGAGAGATGGCGCAGTCATCTAAGGCCTGATATAAAGGTATAACTTAGCTATAAATCCTTGTCTCCGTTTCGGTCTCCGTTTCATTTTTGTCCATTTTTAGGTTATAGAAATTATATTTCTGGTATCCTTTTTGGGTATCGTTTCCATGCCCCAATCATATTACGTGCAACTTTAGACCTTTGTTTTAGGTTTGCAAATAGAGACAAAATCAGTTAACCCTAGGAATAAAAATGCATGCTTGGAAGATAAATGGAAATGTCTGACTTGGCATTTATATATATAAAGTTGTTTATAAATCATGATGCCAATTCATTTTGTTTAATTTTGACAGAAGGATTCATGGAGTGAAGAGGAGGATAGGATGCTAATACAGGCACATAGACAACTAGGAAACAAATGGGCAGAAATTGCAAAAAGATTGCCAGGAAGAACTGAAAACGGAGTTAAAAATCATTGGAATGCCACAAAAAGACGGAGAAAGTGCATAACTAAATATCCAACGGGAACACTTCTTCAAGCTTACGTAGAGAGCTTGAACTTTGACTGTGTAGAGCCTAGTGCTGCTGAAACACCAGGTTTGAACATGGTTCATCCGCAGACCATGGAGTTGAATCAAAATATTAATATTAATAATCAAACATTTGTTCCAAATTATGGTTTAGATGGGGCTGCTGAAAGTTTGAGCATGGTACAACTGCAGGCCATAGAGTTGAATCAGAATAATAGTATTAATAATCAAAGGTTTGATCCATATTATGGTTTAGATGAGACTACTGAAACAACAGGTTTGAGCATGGCACAGCCGCAGGCCATAGAGTTGAATCAGAATGATAATATTGATTATCAAAGGTTTGTTTCAAATTATGGTTTAGATGAGGCTATTCAAACGCCAGGTTTGAGCATGGCAAAGCCGCAGGCCATAGAGTTGAATCAGAATGATAATATTGATTATCAAAGGTTTGCTTCAAATTATGGTTTAGATGAGGCTATTCAAACACCAGGTTTGAGCATGGTGCAGCCGCAGGCCATGGAGTTGAATCAGAATATTAATATTAATAATCAAAGGCTTGTTCCGAAGTATGGCTTAGATGCATTTGATGATGGAGGCTTCAACTTTGAACCTTTAGCAGATCAACATGTTAGTTTTGCTGATGATCACAAAAGCTTTGAGGGGAAGCATCCACCTTTCAGAGATTGGTTTCATGGAATGTTTAATTAATATATCTAGATGTTTTGTGTATAGTAGTAAACAATGCTCTATGGATATAATTAAAGTGACATTTTGTTTTTTAGTGTTTATTTTATTTAAATACTATGAAGCATATTTTCCAATATTAGATGGAAATAAACTTGTATAAATAAATTGAATAATTAAAAAGAATATAAAAATAATATATAATTAGTTCAGTCAGGGGTGTTTGGTTATCTATTTTTCGCATCATGTTTGTCTTTTCACTTTAAAAGTCAGAGTTTTAGTTGTTTGATTAGATACTTAATGTTTGCTTTGTATACGTGAAAAGTAGCTTTTGTTTTACAAAATATGGAATCTCTGCTTTTTGGAAAAACACTTTTTTCGAACAGCAAACAACAGTTAACCAAACAAACCTTATGTAAATAAAAATGTAAAGAAAAATAGAACAGCGGATTTTTGTGTCGATTTTACAATTAGCCACTTAGTTATTTGGCTTTTTCGTTTCTTTTCCTGGAGTTTCTATCTTTGTGGTTTTGTCCTGATTGGTGGAGTTCTGCGTTGATTTCTTGGTTTGGTATAAATGCAGAGGGCAATGGCGCATATGACTATTGAGGGTGATGAAAATGGAGGCGAAAACCTAACAAATCAATACAAATTATTTTTTAAATTTTTATCTTTTTTTATTGATTTTTGTAATAATATTTTGATTAAAAATTCCGAAAGAAAAATAGAAAATTACAACGTGAAACTCACCGAGAAATGAAAATTGCAAATAAAGGAAAATAATGATAAAATATATACAAAGCAAGAAGATTAAAATTGAAGTAGAATTGATTAGCTAAAAATGTAAAGAAATTTCAGCATCAACTCTAAAAAATGGTGTTTTGGAGGTCAGAAATGGTTAAAAAAATTGGGTTTCCGATAAGCATTTGGGCGAAACAAAGACTTGGGGTCGAAGTAGGTATATCAGGGTTAAAAAGTTTCAGATTTGACGCACTAGAAGGGGCTGGAAAAAAAATGTTGGAAAATGGATGATGGAATATGATTTTTTAGACCAGAAAATCAGCAAGAATTTGGTGAATTTTGGAGTAATAAATAGGTTCCATTCGGGATCGGATTTAGAAAATAAAAAATTTGAGGTCGAAGTTGAGTTGTTGGAGAATATTTAGAAATCGAAATTATGCAAATTGGAGGACGGGAAGTTGGTGATTTTTTTGTTGAAGTTGACAGGTCTAATCTAATTCTAGTTCAGAAAAACCAGCAAATATTGAATTTTGGAGTAGGAAAATGGCTTTAAAAGTTGGGTTTTGGGCTCGGTTTTGAGCGAAACGAAAACTTGAGGTCAAAATTGGTATGTCAATAAAGAGATTAGGCCCGATTTTGCAGTGAATGATGGCTCGTAGCAGCCGGAATAATTTTTAGAAAATAATTGATCAAAACAGTTGTTTGATGGGAATTATATGGATTTTGAAATCCATAATTACCAAAATCTTGGTTCTCATTAATTTAATCAATTGGAATCCACGAACATATTATAAATATGTTTTAGAAAAGGTTTGTAAACATAAAAACGTCACAAGAATGAGATTTTGAGTGTTTCCTTTTGCGAGTTGGAACTTGAAGCTATGTTAAAGATGATAATGACAAATCATTGGATAAGCAAGATTAATCTAAATTGATGATTAGGAGTTGTATGTTAGGATTAAACTAAATAGTTTGAATGATCTGATAGTAATTATATTGACTAGAATTTGAGAAATAATTATCAAAAGATATAAAATTAACTAAACTTTTGAGTTGAAATTGAGAATCAGAAATCGAGAAAGATGAACTTGAATCTGGAATTGAAAATAGTAGACTCGAAATTGAGGAGATAAACAATATTTTTCACTCATTGTCAATCTCACTACTTCAATTGGAAAATTAGTGGTGACATTCGTGCATCCTTATTGACAAGAATGGTAAATGTCATTAAAATAATTGTCCACAGATTGAATTTTGTGTTTTCTAGTTAACTTTGAAAATTAATATCTCATTTGATACAAGTCTTTTTTAGCTCCATGAGTAGTCCCTGATTCATTGATATCACTAGTTTTACAATATCCTTGTACCAAAACTCTATCATTTGATACCTCAAAAAGTTCATCAAAATTGACAGCTTGCATTTCCATTAAAATAGCTATTCTTTTTCCACTTTTGCATTTTTTCTTTTATTTCTTTCCTTTTTTTTTCATTTTTATTTTATCAATTATATAATATAATTATAAACTATGCTATTTAATTATATAAAAATAAAATTAAAAAATTGGCACCAACACAAAGTAATAAAAATTTCTTTCAATTTTAAAATTTAAGTTACTTTGAATGAGGTAATTAAATCTTATCGTGTCTAAATTATTGGATTCAAATTCCGAATTACACCAAATAAAAGAAATAAATATTTGTTCTGATTCTAATTCTGATTCTGTAACATTCTGATTCTGTTTCCAATTTCGATTTTGAAACTTGAACTAAACACTCTCTTATTATTTTTACTAATTGGTATATATAAGTTGATTTTTCTTTTAAAATCGTATTAATAGTGTTTCCCTAATATAATATTATATATGTAAAATAATAATAAAAAGGAGCTGCAACAACAAAAAAAAATTAAACATGTATTTTTGTTAAAATAAAATATTAGGGGGCTCAATCTACTAAAATCAAGATAATCAAAATGTAATGTTACTTTTTTGCCACATAATTATTTTTTTATTCATTTTCTACGCCTTTTAGAGTCTGTAATAATAACACAAACCACTTCTTGAATAGTAACAGTTTGACTAGAAATATTACTAGACCCGTTAATAGATTCTGTAACCGAATTAAACATTTGACCATAACTATTGCCGACTCTATTGATAGTTTTTGTAACTGAATTAAACTTGGTCCCGTTAATAATTTTTGTAACTAAATTAAACACCCCCTTAATTGCTCCCATGGATTGGTAGTTACCACCTAACTCTATTCTCCTGGTCGCTCAACTGACATCGACAACTATTACTGCCGCTATGGATATCTGTTTTTCAGTAATCATCTCGCTCCTTTACTATGAAGCTTGGGGCATAAGACTTTCAATATCCCCTTAACCAAATTCTTACACTTCTTGACAAGAAAATTCAAAATGATCAAGAAGACCATAGATGAAGCATAATCTCTTAATTAGCAATAATAGTTAACAAGTTCTAATATAACATTATAAAAAAAAAAAAAGTGAGTTGCCCTCGTAGAATTTTAAATTATACTTATCCTATATATTCAAGAATTATTTTCTTCAATCCTTTTCTACACCTTTTAGAGTCTGTATTAATAACACAAGTCACTTCATGAATAGTAACGGTTTGAGTATAGATATTACTAGACCCATTAGTAATTTCTGTAATTTAATTAAACTTTTGACCATAACGATTGCCGACGCCATAAATAATTTTTGTAACTGAATTAAACTTTTTACCATAATTATTACTGGTCCCATTAATAATTTATATAACTGAATTAAACTTCCCCCTAATTGCTCTCATGGATTGACAGTTATCTGCTAACTTTGTTCTTTTTATCACTCAACTAAAAAGGAAAAGACGATCACGAAATGGACACTTGAACGAAAAATATATATTAAAATTTACATTCATAAAGTTATAGATGGTAGTAATTTATATAATAAAGTATTAGTTAATTGTATTCACCATGAACTTATTTACTCAGAAAAAACTCTTAAATTGTTTTCCCAAAATGATATTACACTTAATGGTTACTTCTTTTCTCTTCACTTCTTACAAAAATCGTTATAAAAACAGTCCACCAATTCTTAAAAAATGATCCACCAATTGTCAGTTATTATTATTATTATTTGAAAATGTATTTCAACAATTTAATAATTTTAAATAAATTAACCAATAGTGAGCTACCACATAGGTTGAACCTTATATAACGACTAACAATAGCTATTACCATATTAATTAACCAAATATGGTCAATCTTTCACCACTTTAAATTAACACAACAAACCTTCCAACACTCACATTTTAGTCTCTCTTTCAATTTGTAAAGCTTGAGCACAACCAATAAGAATCCAATCTAGAAACACCCAAAAATCAATGTTTTCATCTCGCAATTCCTCAACAAAAGAGAGATTCCTCTATAAACCACCACTTACCAAGTCAAATGGATTCTCACTATGTTGATCATCATTTGAATCATTCAAATGGATCATCACCGTATCTAAATCCCCTGGTTAATCAAGCTAGTTCCAGTTTCTACATTTATGATGCTTTGCAATATCTGTCGTCATCATCAACAAAGGTAAATGTCCATGATCATTACCAAGGGAATCTATTTGCACAAAATGGAAGAAACTCAAAAAAATTCTTCCTCATCATACTAGAACTCCCATTGATATTATGGGTTCAAATCAGAGGAAGATTCAGATAAACCTGCTAGAATTGAAAACGATGTCGGATGCACGTGTCACCAATTTCCAGAAGAAATCTGTCAGTAGGGCTTGGAAAGGTCTCAAGAAGCACAATGTAATTAAAGGCCAATGGGCAATCGAAAAAGATAGGTATGAAATCAGAAATTTATGGTGCATGTTTGATGAAATCAGGGCCGACTTTGCCCTTAGGCAATAGAGGCGGTCACCTAGGGCCCAAAAAAAAGGGCCTCATATAATAATAATATTTTCTTATTATATCAGTAAAATCTTATGGAATAGTTATAAAAAAAATTAAAAGGATATTGAATATAAATTTTAATTAGTGATTTTAGGTCTAAAAGTGTCTGAGCAGTTTTTAGATAATAATAATTTTATGTTATATTAATATATTTTTTTCTCCTTTTTACGATTTCTAAAATTATAGGGTAATAAAATAAGTACAACTACAGCAAAAAAATGGTAAGAAATAAAACCTCGCACAAGTAGACTAAAGCCAATATAATATCTACGAAGGGAATAAAAAGACTACAAAGAAAAAAAATGTCATAAAAGATACATTTTTTCGTCAAATTGAAATTATATAAATATATGTAGTGTTAAATTTTATTTATGTATACAGAGAGCCTAAAATTTATACCTTGCTTAGGTCCTCAGACGATCATGAGCCGACCCTGGATGAAATTAGCCATTTTTGTGATATCTCATATATATGCATTTTGGATCATGTTTTACAGGCTTATGAGTCGGCTAGTGCAGGAGTACGGAGTTACACGATGGTCTCAAATTGCTCAACTGTTACCCAGAAGAGGTCGGACACAGTGTAGGGAGAGATGGCACAATCTCCATCTCCATCTCCGTTTCCATTTCCTTTCATTTCTGTCCATTTTTATGTTATACAGTAAAATCTCTATATAGGAATACATTTGGGACCCGACTATTTGTATAATAATTGAGAGGTTATTTCTAAATAGAGTTTGGTAATCGAGGTTATTACCAAGTTGGGACCGAATTTTTTTATAACAAAATAGAGGTTATTCCTATATAGAGCATTCATATACAGAGGTTTTACTGTAGAAATTAGGGAAAAGGTGTAAAAATATCCCTAATGTTCAGAGGCAGGAGCAATTTTACCCTTGATGTCTAAAATGGTGCGATTTTACTCCTAATATTGGTAGTCAAGAGCAATTTTACCTCTAACATTGACAAATTGGGTCAATTTTAGATGTTGTTATGAAACGCAAATATTTTATTCTTTCTTCTGCACGAGTTGCACGTAAGTTTGTTCTAAAAAAAGATTTCATATTTTTTTGTCATTTAATAATAGAATTGAAGATTAATATTTTTAAATTCAGTGGAATATTTGAATTTTTTTTTCAAACTTGTACAAAATATAGTATATTTTTTTAGTTTTTTTTTTAATTCACATTTAATCATATGTTTGTGATCTGTTACTAATAACTGATAAAATGACGTACATGTGAAGTGTAGATAATAAGATTCATGATCGGAAATTTGATGAATAATTTCTCCAATTGACTGATGACAGTTAGGGGTAAAATTGCTATTGGTTGCCAAAAAATTGCACCATTTTGGACGTTAAGGGTAAAATTGCTCCTAGATGTAAATGTTAGGCGTATTTTTACACCTTACACCTAAATGTCTGACTTGGCATTTATATATAAATTTGTTTATAAATAATGATGCCAATTCATTTTGTTTAATTTTGACAGAAGGATTCATGGAGTGAAGAGGAGGATAGGATACTGATACAGGCACATAGACAAATAGGAAACAAATGGGTAGAAATTGCAAAAGATTGCCAGGAAGAACTGAAAATGGAATTAAAAATCACTGAGAATAAAATATAGGACACAAATATGGGGGGCCTTCTCTAAGTAATAAATTGGCTCGAAGGAGAGCCGAAATATCCAAAAGAGGTAAATTTCCATGGTAAGTGAGGTTTTGAAAATCCGCCAATTTACCACGTGCACCTAAAACTATCCCGGTAATTAAATTACCCATAGGCACTTGCCTAGTTGGGATGCGACGGCACGTTGCAAATTGTCGAATAGCATGTCAATGCTATCAATTTGAAGACCCTTAAAAATACAATCTAGCACGAACAAATCCCGAATTTGAACCTTAGAACTTTCGACCCGTCCAAACAAGGAAAAAGATAAAAACTTGTGAAAGTAGAAAACACAATTATCCCTAATCAACTTGTTTGAGGTATTCTTAGGATAAAAAGTATCTTGGCCGGATAAAGCATGCCAAATGGTATGGGTATCAATTTTCTTAGGCTTTTGAACAAAATTACTTTTAGGAAAATCAAACATCTCACCCATTGCTTCATAATCAATCTTATATGTAATCCCATTATTTCTAAAAGAAATAAAGTTCTTCCTCTTATCATACTTCAAGGTGACCAAAAACTCTAGAATATATTCATCATTGTGTGGAAACCACATGCTAGCAAAAGTAGTCCAACCAAGAATATTGAGGAATTCATTAATCCGGTCGGAGAAAGATAAGTCATTTACCGTGACAAAATGGAGAAACGGCATATCTATGAACTCCATCTTGGATCCGTTGAAGTGAAGGTAACGTTTACCTTCCGCTTCGGACTCGATGTTGAAAACGGCTCCATATTGCACTCGAAGACAGTTTGCTTCGGTGGCCTTGGTCTTTTGAGCGGCTTTCTTTGTTCTAGGCATGGTGTTTGATCTTGAAAATTTGTGTGAAAGTAGAGAGAATATGAAAAGATGAAAGAAAGTTGCAAATGTTATGAATGAGAATAAGGTTGGAATGAAGGAAGAAGATGATGAATAGGGGTGAATATATTGGGAATATCAAAAATCTTTGTATTGGGAAGAGGTTGGAGTGTGTAATTGGTTAAAATTTGAGGTGATGTAAGGTTTCTGTAAGAGATAGGTATATGGTTTCTTAGTGGTTTGATCCGCTGGTTGCAAAACCATATTGGTACGCTTGATATCTTCTTCTAAACCTAATTTCTTGAAAATAGACAATGGCATTAAGTTAATGCTCGCTCCTAAATCACAAAGACAACTTGGGAATTCAATGTCTCTCAACTTACACGGGATGGTAAAACATCCAGGATCCTTGAGCTTAGTGGACAAATTACTTGACACTATTGAACTACAATCTTCTGTTAACGATATGGATGAAATTCCTTCCCAACTGATTTTCTTAGAAATCAAATCTTTTAAAAATTTACCATAGTTAGGAATTTGCGTTATCGCATCCATAAACGTTAAATTTATATGCAAATTTTTAAGTTTGTCCAAAAACGTTAAAAGTTGTTTGTCATAGTCCTTATTTCGGACTTTATGTGGAAAATGTGGTTTAGGTACAAAAGTTTTTGTACTAGCATCTATTGGCGAACTTTTTGAATTTACATTATCTTCCTTGGATTTCGTCGTCAAATCACTTCCCTGCAAAATGTTAGTAGAATCTCCGGGCATTTCCGAACCTAAGTAATTTTTCCCCGAACGAAGAGTGATAGCATTTACATGCTCTTTCGGATTTTCTTCCGTATGGCTGGGAAGACTTCCCTCTTTTCGGGATGGAATTGATTTAGCAATTTGTCCTATTTGTACCTCCAAATTATGGATGCTTGACGAGTGGTTTTTAATTAACTGATCAAATTTGTTCTCAATTCGTTTAAAACCATCATCGTGGCTATTTAGTTTACCACCGATAGCGTCTATAAATTTGTCGATTTTAGAAGATAATGTGTTAATCGTGTCTCTTGACTGATTTTGATAATTATTAAGATGACTTTGATTAGAACTGGTATTGTTATTATCTTTCCAACTAAAGTTAGGGTTGTTTCTCCATCCGGGATTATAAGTACTAGAATAAGGATTATTAGTTTGATTTTGTCCTTGGACAAAGTTTACTTGTTCAACCTCATCCATATCTTCGTAATCCACATCCGTTTGGATTGGGTTACCATTAGTATCACACGGTGCCATAAACCTATTAATTTTGTGCGATAACGCAGAAAATTGGGCTTGCAACATCGCGACTGGATCGAGATTCACTATACCTTTAACTGGTGATGTGGTTGAGGATGATGGTTTCGCCACTGGTGTGTGTCCATGTTCTGCTGGCCACATACTACTGTTGATTGCCATTTCCTCTAAAAGCTCTCTTGCTTGGGCGGATGTCTTCTTCATAAATAACCCTCCCGACATAGCATCTAACGAACCTCTGGTTGTAGGATTTATTCCGTTATAAAATGTTTGCATCAAAAGTTCATCGGGCAAATGGTGGTGTGGGCATAAACGTTGAAGTTCCTTAAAACGTTCCCATGCTTCATAAAGGGTTTCAGTATCATGTTGTGTAAAGGATGTTAACTCTTTAATGACTCTTGCGGTTTTTGCTAAAGGGAAAATTTTTGATAAAAATGCCTGGGCTAATTGGTCCCAAGTTTCGAATGTTGCGGCTGGCATCGAAGTTAACCAAACTTTGGCTCTATCCTTCAAAGTGAAAGGAAAAAGGCGAAGCTTAATCGCTTTGGCAGGAACATCGGTCATTTTAAAAGTGTCGCAAATTTTTAGAAAATTTGTCAAATGGGTGTTTGGGTTTTCGTTAGGTAGTCCATAAAATGTCACATTGTTTTGTAACATTTTAAGCAAAGCTGGCTTAATTTCAAATTGGTGTGCGACAATCTGGGGTCTAACTATACTATTCGTTACACCAGCCACTCCTGGCCTAGCATAATCCATAAGTGTGGGTGGAACTGCCATGGTTTCTGGCTGTGATTTTTGTTTCTCTTTGTCATATTAAAATAAATGTCATTCATTCTTATTCGTTGCATTCATTTGTACTAGAAATAAAATGATATATGCAATATCTCCTCCCCCACTTAATTTGGACCATGTCCTTATTGGTACAAAAATTGATAAAACACGAAAAATTGTACGAAATAAGATAGAAAAATATGAAATTAAATCATCCAACATAATATAATAAAATTGAAATTGTACCAAACTTAATAATAAAAGCATTATACCAAACTTAATAAAAACAACAAAAGAGATAAATGAGTTGAGAAAAGATAAGATAAAACCTATTCTTGTGAAGGTGAAACCGGTGGAGATGGTGTGGTCACGACGCCTTGACAACGGAAAAATGATAACAACTGGCGTCGGGTTGACGTGTGCTTTCTCCTCAAAGTATGGATGTTGGCATCCACCGCGGTAATCCTCGAACTCATCTCTTGATTGCTTTCAACAATATCATCTAACCGCAAATTCATTTGACGGTTGTGTGCATTCATTTGGTTCAAAATTCGTTGCAAATCAACTTGATCATCAACATTTTGTTCTCCTTCAACATGCTCTTGTGCTTGGGCTTGGGCTTGGGCTTCAACATGCTCCTCCTCCTCACCCTCTTCTTCTTCATCATCATTACCCTCGTCGGTACCTAACCCTTGAGAGCTAGAAGCTCCTCCACTCGTGCGAGCAACAAGATGTTTAACATGTTCTTCATAAGATATAAACACGGGGGGACCTTCTTTACGCAATAAATTGGCTCGAAGAAGAGCCGAAACATCCAAAAGAGGTAAATTTCCATGGTAAGTGAGGTTTTGATAATCCGCCAATTCACCACGTGCACCTAAAACAATCCCGGTAATTAAATTACCCATAGGCACTTGCCTAGTGTGGGAAGCATCGGCACGTTGCAAATTGTCGAATATCATGCCAATGCTATCAATTTGAAGACCCTTAAAAATGCTATCAAGCACGAACAAATCCCTACTTTGAACCTTAGAACTTTCAACCTGGCCAAACAAGGAAAAAGATAAAAATTTGTGAAAATAGAAAACATAATTGTCTCTAATCCACTTGCTTGAGGTATTCTTGGGATAAAAAGCATCTTGGTTAAACAAAGCATGCCAAATGGTATGTGTATCAATAATTTTTGGCTTTTGAACAAAATCACTAGTAGGAAAACCAAACATCTCACCCATTTCTTCATAGTCAATCTCATATCTAATCTCATTATTTCTAAAAGAAATAAATTTCTTCTTCTTATCATACATTAAAGTGACTAAAAAATCTATAATATATTCATCATTATGTGGAAACCTCATGCTAGCAAACTTAGTCCATCCAAGAGCATTGAGAAATTCATTAATCCGGTCGGAAAAAGATAGTTCATTTACCGTATCAAAATGGAGAAACGACATGTCTATGAACTCCATTTTGGTTCCGTTGAAGTGGAGATAACGTTTTCCTTCCGCTTCGGACTCGATATTGAAAACGGCTCCATATTGAACTCAAAGACAGTTTGCTTCGGTTGCCTTGGTTTTGTGAGCGGTTTTCTTAGTTCTAGGCATGGTGTTTGAACTTGAAAAATTGTTTGAAAGTTGAGAGAATTTGAAAAGATGAAAGAAAGTTGAAAGGTTTGTGAATGAGAATAATGTTTGAATGAAGGAAGAAGATGATGAATAGTTGTGAATTTATGGGGAAGAGTAAAAGATCTTTGTATTGAGAAGATGATTGAGTGTGTAATTGGTGAAAATTGGAGGTGATGTAAGTTTGTGTAAGAGATATGTATATATAGGTATGAAAATAGGGGTTATGAATTAGTGTAGGAATAGGAAAATGTGTAAAATTGGACAAAATTTGTGCCAATTCCCGTCCATCAGGACGCATGTCGCGACCGAGATTCATGAATCTCGGTCGCGACAGGAGCTTTTCAGGGGGATAATTTTCTCCTAAAATCTGTTCCTTCGTTGTTCGTATAGGGATTCTTAAATCCCTACCGAGATTCATGACCTGGTGGCTTAAAAACGCGTAATTTTAACTCCGCATTAACTTATTCTTCTTGCAATTATGTCCTATTAATTTGTATAATTTGACGAGTTTTCATTTCGGTAGAAGACAAACAATCTCTATTCCGAAGATTCAACGAGAAGATCAAGCATCGGAGGCGACCCTAGAGTCTGACAAACTCCAACGAAGTTTGAGGAAAGGATTGACAACCCGGAACTCAAATTAGTTAGAATGCTTACCATGTTTTCTTTTCTCTGTTAACTTGTATTGATTCACAAATTCTATAATAAAAGTTTACGCAATTCAATACACCTTTCTGTAGTTACTTTGATAATTTCTTCAAAGTAAGATTCTGGTGTTTTCATTAAAATGTATTTAATTCACATAGTTACAAGGAAACTTTGTTGAACACTTGAGAGAATTAATATTTACGGATGATATGATCGTTAGGTCGGCTTATCGAAAATAAGTATCAATTCGATTAAGGTATAAATCTACTCCGAACCAGAGAGATTTCTACGGTTCAAAGCCTTTTAATTGAAGGAATTTACCTTTTGTTACACACTTATAATCTTTACAAAGTTTAAGTTGATATCTTTGCTTAATGCAAATGAGTTCAATGCTTTTCTTACTTTAAACGCTAAAAGTTTCTGTCTTGTAATCCAATCTCAAGACAGAATTGATTTCTAAATTTCTGACATAAAGTTCTAATCTGATTCTGGTTAATTCAATTCATCACAATCCAATTCAATTAAACGATTTTCTATAATATAAACCTAAAGACGTATTTAAACGGTATCTAAATAAGTTTTTGTGACAAAACGTTCCCTGTGGGATCGATATCTTTTTATTACTACAAGTGAAACCGTGCACTTGCGGAAATCGCTCAACAACTGCAATGCCACAAAAAGACGGAGAAAGTGCATAACTAAATATACAAGTGGAACACTTCTTCAAGGTTATATTGAGAGCTTAAACTTAGACTATGTAGAGCCTAATGCTGCTGAAACATCGGGTTTGAGCATGGTGCATCAACATGTCATGGAGTTGAATCAGAATAATAATATTAATAATCAAAGGTTTTTTCCCTGTTACGGTTTAGATAAGACTGCTGAACCACCAGGTTTGAGCATGGTACAACGGCATGCCATGGAGTTGAATCATAATAATAATACTAATAATCAAAGGTTTATTCCCTATTATTGTTTAGGTGAGGCTGCTGAAACACCAGGTTTTAGTATGGTGCAGCCGCATGCCATAGAGTTGAATCAGAATAATAATCAAAAGTTTGTGGGAAATTATAGCTTAGATGAGGCTGCTGAAACACCAGGTTTGAGCATGGTGCAACTGCTGACCATGGAGTTGAATCATACTAATGATATTAATAATCAAAGGTTTGTTCCAAATGCTGAAACACTAAGTTTGAGCATGGTGCAGCCACAAGCCATGGAGTTGAATTAGAATAATAATATTCATAATCAAAGGTTTGTTCCATATTCTGGTTTAGATGAAGCTGGTGCATCCACAAGCCATAGAGTTGAATTAGAATAATAATATTCATAATCAAAGGTTTGTTCCATATTCTGGTTTAGATGAAGCTGTTGAAACACCAGATTTGAGCATGGTGGAGCCGCAAGCCATGAAGTTGAATCAGAATAATATTAATAATCAAAGGTTTGTTCCATATTATGGTTTAGATGAAGCTGTTGAAACACCGAGTTTGAGCATGGTGCAACCGCAAGCAATGGAGTTGAATCGGAATAATAATATTAATAATTAAATATTTGTTCCATATTATGGTTTAGATGAGGCTACTGAAATACCAAGTTTTGAGCATGGTGCAGCCACAAGTCTTGGAGTTGAATCAGAATAATAATATTAATAATCAAAGATTTGTTCCATATTATGGTTTATATGAGGCTACTGAAATACCATGTTAAAGCATGGTGCAGCCACAGGCCATGGAGTTGAATCAGAATCATAATATTAATAATCAAATGTCTATTCCAAAGTATGGCTTAGATGAGTTTGATGATGGAGGCTGCAACTATGAATCTTCAATAGATCATTGTGTTAGTTTTACTGATGATCACAAAAGCTTTGAGGGGGAAGAGGATGATACACTTTTCATAGATTGGATGCATGAAATGAAATGCTTAGTTAATATATCTAGATATTTTCAGTTTAGTAGTGAAATAAAGAATATTATATTGGGTGGCAACTGAAAAGCAAAAAAAAAAAACGTTGTGAATATGATTAAAGTGACATTTTGTTTTTTTTAGTGTTATTTTATTTAAGTACTATAAAGCAAATTTTTATTATTATTAGATGGAAATAAGCTTATGTGAATAAATTGAATAACTAAAAAGAAAATAAAAATAATATATAAGTAGTTCAGTTAGGGGTATTTGGTTACCTACTTTTCGTATCATGTTTGGATTTTCACTTTAAAATTCAGAGTTTTAGATGTTTTTTTCTTTATAGATGAAAAGTATCTTTTTACCAATGTTTTAAAAACTAGACCGAAAGTCGAACTGGATTGACAACTGGGTCAAGGGTCAATTGGTTCAACCGGTTGGCTTAGATTGGTTGAACCGGATGACCTCATAAATAATATATATTAATTTAATTTAATTTATAAAATTTACTAAGAGTTTTAAATTTTATTTTATGTATATTTAAAATTTAAATACTAAGTAAACTTTGTTTATATTGTAAAGTTCAATTACGTTTTTAATAATATTTATCAATATATATAAAAAAAACTACTAGTAATATTTTAAATTTTAAGTATTAGTGTAATATATAACTATATAGTATTGTTATTAATCATAAGTTAAAAGTTAGTTTAGTAATAAAACATATATAGCTATACTTAATGGCCTAGGTTCAATTCACTCCTTCACCATATACTTTTTTTTAATTAAACATGGGAGAATAGCAAACCTAACCGGTTCACGATTGACCCGACCGGTTCAAGCGGTTCAATCCAGTTTATTGAACATGTTAAAAACCAGTATCAACCGGACCGGAGACCTGGCCAGTTTGCAGTCAGACCGATCGAATGGCTGGTCCGGTCCGATTTTTATAACATTGCTTTTTACAAAAGTATGGAATCTCTGTCTCTTCCTTGTAAGAGAGTTCTCGTCTTTCTTATATGAAAGTGTTGTAAGCTGCATTTGTTTCACTGGATTTTTGTGTCGATTTCACGACTAACGTCTTAGTTATTTGGCTGTTTCGTTTCTTTTCCTAGAGTTTGTCTTCGTCGTTTTGTCCTGATTAGTGGAGTTCTGGGTTGATTTCTTCATTTGGTATAAATGGAGATGGCAATGGCACATATGACTGTTGAGGGTGATGAAAATGAAGGCTTGGATGTGGGGCTGGGTTAGTTCGGAGGCGGTGGAAGCGGGTAGTGGGCTAAGGTTTATGGGGGCGTTTCATTACTGAAAGGTCAGTAAATTACATGGCTATGAAGATCAAACTAGCAATTTGAAAGTTGGGAAGTTGGTCAAATTTTTTTTTTTTTTTTTTTTGTTGAATTTGATAGGATTAAATTAAAGAATTTGAATGATCAGATAGCAATTATATCGATTAGAATTGGAGAAATAATTATCGAAAGGTATGAAATTAACTAAACTTTTGAGCTGAAATTGAGAATTGGAAATCAATAGAGATGAATTCGAACCTGAAATTGAAGGCAGTAGACACGAAACTGAGGAGATAAGTAATGATTTTGGTGAGTATAATTGTTGATTTATTGATTGTTTGATTTGATTTTGTGTTGTTGTTGATTTTGTTGGTGTCTACAAATAAAGAATTCAAGCTTTATTTATAGTATTCGGATTTTTTTTTATTTTAATAATATTAGTTCGGGGGTCATGGGGTTGAGGTCGGGGGTGCCAGCATAGCTGGGATGTCCGTCTTTGGCTTCTCCTCGATAACCAGCCTTTAATAAAAAAAAAAAAAAACTCTATTTATAGAGTTTTTGGTATATATTCAGAAACTCTGTTTGATTCTGTAGCATTCTGATTCCATTTCCAATTTCAATTATGAAACTTGATCACTCTCTTATTATTTTTACTAATTGATATATATAAGTTGATTTTTCTTTTAAAATCGTATTAATAGTTGTTTCATGTTTTTTTTGTAGGGAAAAGAAAGTAAAGACAAAACAAACACCATAACAAATTAACCCGGGATTAGCCTAGGAAAGCTAACCCCAACAATATCTTCAGAAAGCAAAGATAACAGGAAATCAGGAGGAGAAGAGAAAATAGAGACGCCCAAAGCCCTCTCATAGCCCTCAGCAGCAAGCCGATCTGCCACCTGATTCTGCTCCCTGAAAACATGGCAAAAGTTGATAGAATCGAAAGAGGAGCAAATCCTTCTAATTGCTTTAACTAAATTCTGGCTCCCTAAACACAGAGCCCTTTTATCATAAATCATCTTTAACTAAAGATACCCCAGAGCCCTTTAACTAAATCCTTCTAATTGCTTCTAATTGCTTCGAGATTGTCTGACTCCACTAGCAACCTCCTAATCCTCAGATCCTCTGCCACCCTCAGCCTAGAAAAGATACCCCAAATCTCAGCAATAAAAGAGGAGCTCAAACCTAGATTCTGAGCAAAACCTGACAACCAAGCACCTCATGCATCTCTCCATACACCACCGGCAGCAATTCTTCCGTCCTCTTTACGCGACCCATCGGTGTTCAACTTTACCATCCCTTCACCTGGTCTATCCCAGCCTATCAGATGAACAGTCGTCTTTTGGATAGAACCTGCTAAACTATCAACCTTGAAACTCTCAATTATTGAATTAACTTTTCTGAAGAAGAAAGTCAGCAAATAAGTAAACATTATATATTTAAAATGATAAAAAAGGAGCTAAAAAAACTAAATATGCATTTTTGTTAAAATAAAATATTAAATCTACTAAAATTGAGATAATCAAAGTGTAATGATACTTTTTTTGCCACATAATTATTCTTTTATTCATTTTCTACTCTTTTTAGAGTCTGTAATAATAACACAAACCACTTCTTGAATAGTAACGGTTTTACTAGAAATATTACTGTACCCGTTAATAATTTTTGTAACAGAATTAAGCTTTTGGCATAACTATTACTGATCTCATTAATAACTTATGTAACTGAATTAAACTTTTGACCATAATTATTATTGGTCTCATTAGTAATTTATATAACTGAATCAAACTTCCCTTTAATTGCGCACATGGATCGGCAGTTATCTCCTAACTTTGTTCTTCTTATCAGTCAACTAAAAAGGAGAAGACGGTCACGTAATGGACACCTGAACGAAAAATATATATTAAAATTTACATTCTAAAAGTTATTGATGATAGTATTTTATATAATAAATTATTAGTTAACTGTATTGACCATGAACTTATTCACTCAGAAAAAACTCTTAAATTGTTTTACCAAAATGCTATTACACTTAAAGGTCATTTGATGAGTTACTTCTTTTCTCTTCACTTCTTACAAAATTTGTTATAAAAATAGTCCACCAATTCTTTAAAAACGGTCCACCAATTGACATTTATTATTATTATTATTTGAAAATGTATTTCAACAATTTAATAATTTTAAATAAATTAACCAATAGTGAGCTACCACGTAAGTTGTACCTTATATAACGACTCATAACAGTTATTACCATATTAATTAACCAAATATGGTCGATCTTTCACCACTTTAAATTAACACAACAAACCTTCCAACACTCACATTTTAGTCTCTCTTTCAATTTGTAAAGCTTGAGCACAACCGATAAGAATCCAATCCAGAAACACCCAAAAATCAATGTTTTCATCTCGTAATTCCTCAACGAAAGAGAGATTCCTCTATAAACCACAACTTCAATTACCAAGTCAAATGGATCCTCACTATGTTGATCGTCATTTGAATCATTCAAATGGATCATCATCGTCTCTGAATTCCCTAGTTAATCAAGCTAGTTCCAGCTTCTATGTTTATGATGCTTTGCGATATCCGACGTCATCATCAACAAAGGTAAATGTCCATGATCATTACCAGGGGAATCTGTTTGCACAAAATGGAAGAAACTCAAACTTTTTTCTTCCCCATCATACTACAAATCCCATTGATATTATGGGTTCAAATCAGAGGAAGATTCAGATAAACCTGCCAGAATTGAAAATGGTGTCAGATGCACATGTCACCAATTTCCAAAAGAAATCTGTCAGTGGGGCTTGGAAAGGTCTCAATAAACACAATGCAATTAAAGGCCAACGGGCAATCGAAGAAGATAGGTATGAAATCAGAAATTTATGGTGCATGTTTGATGAAATCAGGGCCGACTTTGCTCTTAGGGAATAGAGGCAGCCACCTAGGGCCCAAAAAAGGGGCCTCATATAATAATTTTTTCTTACTATATCAGAAATATCTTATGGAATAGTTATAAAAAAAATTAAAAGAACCTGGAATATAAATTTTAATTAGTGATTTTAGGTCTAAAATTGTGAGAGCAGTTTTTAGATAGTAATAATTTTATGTTATATGAATATATTTTTTCACCTTTTTGCAAATTCTAAAATTATAAGGTAATGAAAAAAGTACAACTACAACAAGAAAATGGTAAGAAATAAAACCTCATAGAAGTACAGACTAAAGCCAATACAATATCTATTGAGAGAATAAAAAGACTACACAGAAAGAAAAAATGTCATAAAAGATACATTTTTTCGTCAAATTAAAATCATATAAATATATGTAGTTTTAAAATTTTATTTATATATATAAAGAGCCTAAAATTTATACCTTGCTTAGGGCCTCAAACGATCATGAGCCGACCCTCGATGAAATTAGCCTTTTGTGTGATATCTCATATATATGCATTTTGGATCATGTTTTACAGGCTTCTGAGTGAGCTAGTGCAACAGTACAGAGTTAGACAATGGTCTCAAATTGCTCAAATGTTACCCGTAAGAGGTCGGACACAGTGTAGGGAGAGATGGCACAGTCATCTAAGGCCTGATATAAAGGTATAACTTAGCTATAAATCTCCATCTCCATCTCCGTTTCATTTCTGTCCATTTTTATGTTATAGAAATTAGGAAAAATATGTAAAAATACCCCTAACATTTAGAGGCATGAGCAATATTGCCCTTAATGTCTAAAATGGTGCAATTTTACCCCAATATTGGGAGTCAAGAGCAATTTTACCTCTAACGTTGACAAATTGGGTCAATTTTAGACGTTGTTATAAAACGCAAATATTTTATTCTTTCTTCTGCACCAATTGCACGTAAGTTGATTCTAAAAAAAGATTTCATATTTTTTGTGATTTAATAATAGAATTGAAGATTAATATTTTTTAATTCGGTGAAATATTTGAATTTTTGTCAAACTTGTACAAAATACAGTATATTTTTTTAGTTTTTTTAAAAAAGAAATCACGTTTAATCATATGTTTGTGATCTGTTACTAATAAATGATAAAATAACGCACTATGAAGTGTAGATGATAAGATTCATGACCGAAAATTTGATGAATAATTTCTCCAATTGACCTAATTTGTCATCGTTAGGGGTAAAATTGCTCTTGGTTGCCATAAAATTGTACAATTTTGGACATTAGAGGTAAAATTACTCCTAGGTGTAAATGTTAGGCATATTTTTACACCTTACACCTAAATGTCTGACTTGGCATTTATATATAAATTTGTTTGTAAATAATGATGTCAATTCATTTTGTTTAATTTTGATAGAAGGATTCATGGAGTGAAGAGGAGGATAGGATACTGATACAGGCACATAGACAAATAGGAAACAAATGGGCAGAAATTGCAAAACGATTGCCAGGAAGAACTGAAAACGGAATTAAAAATCACTGGAATGCCACAAAAAGACGGAGAAAGTGCATAACTAAATATCCAAGCGGAACACTTCTTCAAGGTTATATTGAGAGCTTAAACTTAGACTATGCAGAGCCTAATACTGCTGAAACATCAGGTTTGAGCATGGTGCAGCAGCATGTCATGGAGTTGAATCAGAATAATAATACTCACCATCAAAGGTTTTTTCCCTATTATGGTGTAGATAAGGTTGTTGAAACACCAGATTTGAGCATGGTACAGCCGCATGCCATGGAGTTGAATCAAAATAATAATACTAATAATCAAAGGTATGTTCCCTATTATGGTTTAGGTGAGGCTCTTGAAACACCAGGTTTTAGCATGGTGCAGCCGCATGCCATAGAGTTGAATCAGAATAATAATATTAATAATCAAACATTTGTGGCAAATTATGGTTTAGATGAGGCTGCTGAAATACCAGGGCTGAGCATGGTGCAACTGCTGACTATGGAGTTGAATCGTACTAATAATATTAATAATCAAATGTTTGTTCCAAATGTTGAAACACCAAGTTTGAGCATGGTGCAGCCACAAGCCATGGAGTTGAATCAGAATAATAATATTCATAATCAAAGGTTTGTTCCATGTTCTGGTTTAGATGAAGCTGTTGAAACACCAGGTTTTAGCATGGTGCAGCCGCATGCCATAGAGTTGAATCAGAATAATAATATTAATAATCAAAGGTTTGTGGCAAATTATGGTTTAGATGAGGCTGCTGAAACACCAGGTTTGAGCATGGTTCAACTGCTGACCATGGAGTTGAATCATATTAATGATATTAATGATCAAAGGTTTGTTCCAAATGCTGAAACACCAAGTTTGAGCATGGTGCACCCACAATGGAGTTGAATCAGAACAATGATATTCATAATCAAAGGTTTGTTCCATGTTCTGGTTTAGATGAAGCCATTGAAACACCAGATTTGAGCATGGTGCAGCCGCAAGCTATTAAGTTGAATCAAAATAATGATATGAATAATCAAAGGTTTGTTTCATATTCTAGTTTAGATGAAGCTGTTCAAACACCAGGTTTGAGCATAATGCAGCCACAGGCCATGGAGTTGAATCACAATAATAATATTAATAATCAAAGGTTTGTTCCAAATTATGGTTTAAATGAGTTTGATGATGGAGGCTGCAACTTTAAATCTTTAACAGATCAATGTGTTGGTTTTGCGGATGATCACAAAAGCTTCGAGAAGGAGGAGGAGGATACACCTTTCATAGATTGGGTGGAGGATACAGCTTTCATAGATTGGATGCATGAAATGTTGAATTAATATATCTAGATGTATTATATTGGGTAGCAATTGAAAAGCAAAAAACGCTCTATAGAAATAATTAAAGTGACATTTTGTTTTTTTAGTATTTATTTTATTTAAATACTAAAGCACATTTTTATTATTATTAGATGGAAATAAACTTATATGAATAAACTGAAAGTACAAAATAATATATAAGTAGTTTAGTTAGGGTGTTTGGTTACCTACTTTTCATATCATGTTTTCATTTTCACTTTAAAAGTCAAAGTTTTAGATGTTTGGTTAGATATCTTATATTTACCTTTTTTTTTTAAAAACAGTTTTTCCCAAGAGCAAGCAAGTAACCAAACAAACCTATAACTTTTATTGAAGCAACCACTAAATAAAAAATGTAAAGAAAAATAGAACCCAAGTGATGTCGCCACCGCATTCATCTAGGCTTGCCGTCGTCTAATGGTTTCCGACTGGCTTTTTTTCTGTCTTTTCCTCATAAGAGAGTTATTGTCTTTCCTTCTATGAAAGTGTTGTGAGCTGCATGCGTTTGTTTCAGTGGATTTTTGTGTCGATTTTACGATTAGTCGCTTAGTTATTTGGCTATTTCGTTTCTTTTTCTAGAGTTTGTCTTCGTCGTTTTGTCCTGATTGGTGGAGTTCTGGGATGATTTCTTGGTTTGGTAAGAATGGAGAGGGCAATGGCGCATATGACTATTGAGGGTGATGAAAATGAAGGCTTGGATGTGGGGCTGGTTCAGTTCGGAGCTGTGGAAGCGGATAAAATACAGTATACTTTTTAAATTTTTTCACGTTTAATCATATATATTTGTAGATTAAACATTTGTAATTTGTTACTAATGAATGATAAAATCATATAAATATGTGAAGTGCAGATGAAAAGATTCATGACCGAGAAGATAATTTGATGAATATTTTCTTCAATTGACCAAACTTGTCAACATTAGGGGTAAAATTGCTCTTCACTGCCAACGTTAAGGGTAAAATTGCACCATTTTAGACCTTAGTGGTAAAATTACACCATTTTAGATATCAGGGGTAAAATTATTCTTAGGTAGGGTTGTAAACGAGCAGAGCCGCTCATGAGCAGCTCGGC
This sequence comes from Euphorbia lathyris, assembly GCF_963576675.1. Taxonomy (NCBI): domain Eukaryota; kingdom Viridiplantae; phylum Streptophyta; class Magnoliopsida; order Malpighiales; family Euphorbiaceae; genus Euphorbia; species Euphorbia lathyris. Next base: position 134,444,997 of record NC_088910.1, on the reverse strand, counting down.
GCTCGGCTCGATAAAAGCTCGGCTCGGCTCGGCTTGATTTCTAAACGAGCCGCTCGTGAACACGATTTTTAGGCTTGATTCGTAAACGAGCCGAGCTTGAGCAGGCCAAAGCTCGGCTCGAAACTCGCGAGCAAGATCGATATAATGTTAATGAACAAGCTCGATAAAAGCTCGTGAACAAACTCGATAAAAACTCGTTTAAATAATATTATATCAAATTAAAAATGAGAAGCTAGAAATATAGCCAAATCCATACAATACATAGAAATTATAACTGAAGCCCATTTTTTTCCGTATAACTTAACAGCCCATATAAAAATACTTTTTATTTTGATTTCAACTTAAGCCCATATACCATACTAATGACTAAGTCTTGCTAACTATCTAGGGTTTTTTCACTCTTGAACAAAGACTTCTTTGCTCTCACTTCTCTTTCTTCCACCGCCCAACCTCTTAAGCTTTCTCTCCGCCGTGCAAGAACATTCGACGACGACCATCTATTTGCTTGAGTTCCGCCAGTCAAAGCTTCCACGACCTCTGCCTATTACGAATATCAGTGTTAATCGGTGATAATCTACTCATCAATCAACAATTGCTATGAGTGATTTGAATCTCAACCTCTGCATGTGTTTTTTTTCTTTAAAGGATGAGTGATTTGTATTTTTTTAATGATTTTGTTTAGTGATTTGGATATTCTCAAGCTCAGATTCATTTTATTCGTTCTATTTTCATGATTTTGTTCGGCGATTTGTCTATTTTCATGATTTTGATGGGTGATATTAGGAAATGATAATAGGCACTGCTAAAAGAATTTTAAAACGAGCTGTTAGTGAGCCTTAAACGAGCTCTGCTCGTGAGCCTTAAACGAGCTCTGCTCATGAACCTTAAACGAGCTCGGCTCGTGAGCAGCTCGTTTGCTCACGAGCTGCTAAACGAGCCGAGCTCGAACAGATATCTAAGCTCGAACCGAGGCTCGAGCTCGGCTCGAGCTCGATAGAATTCTACCGAGCCGAGCTCGAGCAGGCCAAAGCTCGGCTCGGCTCGGCTCGTTTATAGCCCTATTCTTAGGTGTAAACGTTAGAGGTATTTTTGCACTTTATCCCTACTTTATATTGAAGCTCAGTTGTTTTGCACATTAACGTTTCCAATTAAGATCAAATTTAACTTTACATTATCAAAAATTTGAAAATTTTAATTTGACTACTATGAATCAAAGCCTTGAGTTATTATTAAGAAAAAAATTCTTCATACAGTGAAGCCTCTCCAGACTTTGAGCTCTGACTCCGCCACTGAGTATATTGCTCTTAACTGCCAACGTTATGGGTAAAATTGCACCATTTTAGACATTAGGAGTAAATTTCTCCTGACTGAGGTATTTTTGCACCTTATCCGGATAAATTACATACGTGGTGTACAACATTTGTTTTATTTCACATTTTGATGTATAACCTTCAATTTTGCACATAAAAGTGTACGACCTTTTGGTGACCTCTGACTAAAATGTACAGCCTGTAATTATAACTTTTTTGGTGACCTCCCATTAAAAGTCAAAAGTTGACCAGTTAACGCAAAATCAACACGTCACGTCAGCAATTTTATCTTTTATGGTTGTCAAATTGCTAACGTGGTGCGTTGACCCGTCACAATTAACGAATATACATTTTAGTAGAAGGTCACCAAAAGATTATACACTTGTATACAAAATTGAAGGTTGTACACCAAAATGTGAAATAGGACATTTGTACCGCCTTATCCGTCCGTACGGAAGTTTTGTCCACTAACTCCCTGGCTGTTTGGTTCTGGTTCCGCCATTAAATCTCCTCTGAATCTTTTCAAACCTTCCATTTCTACTCTTGACCATTTTCCTTTTCCAGAAAAAACTCATCATCCTGGAAAAGAATCCATCTTCTTGAATCTGCTTTTCTTTTTTCTTGACTGTGAGAATATTCTTGTTTTGATCACCAGAAAAACTTGATGAGAAAATGAATCTTTTTGAGGCAAAAGAAGAAGAAGATGATGGTAAAGTCATCATATGTCTTTCAATAACTTGACCAAATGAAGCTATTTCATATGAATCATATAAAGGACTCCCACAATCCCATACATTAATGGCGACTTCTTCTTCTTCCTTCTTTTTCTTCCTCTTTTCCTCCATTTTTATGGCTTAAATTGCAGCTTTTATGAGAATGGAGTAGTTGTATTCTTAGCTCTATCTTATAACTATTTATATTGGACTAATACATATATAACTTTTTATGATTGTTTCAAAATAGTCACTCAACTTTAATTTGTCTCAATAAAATCATTCAACTTGAAATTTTGTCTCAATTAACTCACTCTCGTGACTTCAAGAGCAAAAAGACACTGTAAAAGTAACGTGACTGCCATATCAGCTATAGTCAACTTCTATCACTAACCGAAACAACATGTGACTGTCACCTAGCAGACCAAAACAACATGTGGCAACTAGGTGGTTGCCACATGTCATTTTGGTCAACCGTGAAAGTTGATTATTGCTAGCGTGACAACCACATCGATTTTCCAATATCTTTTGCTCTTGAAGTTACCATAGTGACTTAACTGAGATAAAATTTAAAATTGAATGACTTTATTGAGACAAGTTGAAGTTGAGTGACCATTTTGAGACAACCATGAAATTTCAATGACCAATGATGCATTTCTCAATATAATTTGTTGGATGCAAAAAATGGAAAACGCGCTCTGTCACGTGTCAAAATGTTCATTATGTGTCAAATAGGCATTAGGATCTTTTAAAAATTCACGAGACAATTTTAGTTTTAGGATTATTGAATGCAATTGGACATGAATAATGGGTTATTTAATGCATTTGGACAAGAATATGAGATTATTGAATGCAATCGAATAAGAATATAGAGTCATTTGAAACTTTTGAAAGTTCACGGACAGTTAAAGTTTTTATAGATCAACAAATATATTAGGCTATTAATACCACTTGAAATTGTCATTAAAAAAGGCCTAATACATTCAGAAAAAATGATATATAAAACGATTTTAATTAACTAAATGTATTACTTTCAAAGTGTAGATGGAAATTTTTCTTTTTTCGTTAATGTAAGCTCATTGTGTGAATTTTTAAATTTATTACTGATGACCCGCGAAGCCAAACCGGGCCGAATTCATTACACGGGCCCAGCCCATACTTAGACCCATGGTCTAGGATCGGATGGGACCCGAATAGAGCCCGAATAGAGGAAGCGGGTGAAGTAAGTAACTGCCCCGAATTCCTAAATGGAGCATCAAAACTCCCACTCAGAACAAACGATACCACGTTTGTTGCCACGAAAGCCACGAAAGGGACATGGCCTAAAAAGGAGTAACCGCCCTCGGAACGTGGCCTGGAAGGAGTAACCGCCCTCGGCGGTTACTTAAGAACACTTATAAAAAACCATAAGGCCAAAGGGGAGAGGTACGTTCACATTTTTCCCCGTAATGCTATTATTACCAACCTTCATACAAAGAACTGACTAGATCGTCGGAGAGTTTTCCCGGAGATCCCGTCTCCGGTTCTGTTTTGCAGGTAACTCCGGCGGAGATCATCAAATCGGATTCAGCAAGTTATCATTGGTGCGGTGAACGTGGACCTTTTTTACCAACATTTGGTTAAAGGTACACAAAGAACATGTCAGAACCATCACGAACGACCGGCGTTACAACCAGATCAACTAGTATGAACTCAAGGGGTCCACGGACTGCGAATTCACAGCCTGCGAGTACACAACCTGTGGTGCTTAGCTCGACGAACCCTTCGGGACAATTGAGTCCATTATTGGAAGTGCAAGTGCAAACTGAGATGGAGATGTCCAATAGCGATTTCGTCCAAATGGCAGGACAAGTCTTGGCTTCAAATATGAGCCAAGCGGCGGGGGATTGGATGATTGGTTTACTAACCGCAATCGCTGATCACAATAACGCCGTGGCGGCTGCTCCTCAACAACCTGTTGTCATCTCCACACAACCATCGACTACTGCCACCATATCTGCGCTTCCGCAGCCATCTCGAGAGCCAAATCAGATAGGTCAGAGTAGTCGCATGAACCCACACAGCCACCCAGGCAACTACTCGTATCACGATCCTAGTATGACGATCCATCCGACCTGGCAAACATCCCAACCGACGTCGGGAATACCAGGAATCCTTCCACTACAACACACGGAGCCTTTGGTTTGCGGGCATTCAGAGTTAATGACGTCTGGGGCGAATACGTCTGGGCAGGGGCACACTTGGAACTTTGATCCTATAACCGGACGGCGGCTAGAACCACGGCGAGAACAAATCTCAACATCAATTGGCGGGTGGATGTCACCCAGAGTTCACCAGCAGCGGATGGAGGAGATTCGGCGAATACCCCATCCTGAGTTGGAAGATCAACTACGGAACATGATGGAGCGAATGGGGTACACGCCTAGGGCGAGAGCAGAGGTGCAGAGTGATTCGCTTTTTGCTCCGTTGTTGCGGGAATTTATACCAGATCACAGGATAAAGGCGCCGGCGATACCTAAATACTATGGGGATCCAAATTCTGATCCTGAGGCTCATGTCAGGAACTACAGAGAATTAATGGATGTTTTCGGAGCGAGTGAAAGCATAATTTGCAGATTATTCTCGACCACTTTGGGCGGAGCGGCATCTGATTGGTTTCGGTCTTTACCTGCTGAATCTATTCACAACTGGAATCAATACAGTCGTGATTTCTGTGCAAAGTTCGTGGGCTGTAAAGCAGCGGATGTGACGGATAGGCAGCTGAAGGAGATCAAACAGAGGAACTATAATTCCCTAAGGGAATTTGTTGTCGCATTCAACGATATTCTGGTGCGGTTGCAGAACCCGGATATCGTGAGCATTCGCAACATCATGGCGGATGGAACCACGGATTGGAGCATGCGGGAGGAAATCATCCGCAACAAGCCGCGCACAGTGGCCGAACTCATGAAGATAGCAAAGGAATTCATGGAAGTGGACGATGTCAACAGAGAACATAGAGCTCAAACCCGGAGAGAGAGAGATGCTGCTAGATCCACTTCGGACAATCGGCGCCAGACCCAGTCCAAGGGTAATTTTGTTCGCAGAAGCGATCGCTCCTTTCAAGGGGGAGGCTATCAAACACCATTGAATACGACTCGCCAGGAGGTGTTACTTTGGATCGAAAAGAACCCCCTGAAGAAGGATGTGCGGTTCCCCGAGGCGAAAGACCGAACTAGTTTGGGGCGATATCCTAACAAATATTGCAGGTTCCACAGATTGAACGGCCATGACACGAACGATTGCTATGAACTGAAGAAGGAAATAGAAAAGCTGATTGAGAGGGGCAAGCTAAGCCAATTCGTAAGAAAAGAAACGATTGATGAGAAAACAACGCTCCTGCATGAGGGAGAAGCAAGGCCCAAAAAGAAACAGAAGAAAGGGGTGATAAACGTGATAGCTGGCGGGATTTATGAGCCGCCAATAAAAAGGGCTCGCCGTGAACAGCGAAAAAGCAACACGCATAGGGGGGATGCCCTCAATTACTCATTTGCGCGAATCACGGAGCCGCATGCGGATGCCTTGGTGATTACGATGGCCGTAGAAGGATGGGACGTTAAGCGGGTCCTTATTGATACCGGCAGTTCTTGTAATGTTATTACTTGGACTGCATTCAACAAGTTGGGAATTAATGACGAGCGAGTGGAACATACATTCATGGATGTAACTGGTTTTGGGGGTCAATCATCTCAAACAAGTGGACAGGTGGTGTTGGAAGCAGAAATGGGCGATAAGAATCTAAAATGGTGAGGTGATCTAGAATTCGCAATTGTTGATCTCCCGTTGGCCTACAACATAATTCTAGGGCGTCCGTTCCTATCGGAAACGGAGTCGCTCATCTCAATGAAGCATTTGACATTGCATTTGCCAACACACCAAGGGCGAGTCATAGTTGAAGGAGATCAACTTGTGTCTCAACAAGACTATACATTGTCACTTGAACCAAAGCCAGATGAAGAGGATAAGGTTGATGAGAAGTTGCCGGCAGAAGCATTAGGAGAAACAGAACTATTCGTCATCTCAAATGACAAGAATGTACGAATAGCGGCAGGACTCCCCGAGGAAACGAAGAAAGCCATTACTGAGGTGTTGATCCAATGCGAGTCGGCATTCGCCGCTCCGAATGAAGTGCTGAAAGGAATAAGTCCAGATATAGCAACCCATCGGTTGAATGTGGACAAAGGTGCAACCCCAGTGCGATAGAAAAAGAGAGGACACGCTCTAGAGCGGCAGAAGGCGATTGAAAAAGCAGTGGCAGATTTGCTAAAATCGGATGCGATTCGAGAAGTCACGTATCCGGAGTGGCTAGCCAATGTGGTGCTAGTCAAAAAGCCAAATGGAACGTACAGAATGTGCGTCGACTTCAAAGATCTGAATAAAGCATGTCCGAAGGATATGTATCCGCTGCCTAACATTGATATATTAGTAGATGGAACTGCAGGATTTGAGGCTTTATCGTTCACCGATGTGAAATCCAGCTACCACCAGATACTCATGGAGAAGGCGGATGAAATCAAGACATCATTCATAACTCATCAGGCAACTTACTGCTTCAAGGTGATGCCCTTTGGACTGAAAAATGCGGGAGCAACATATCAACGAATGATGAACAAAATATTTTCAGACAAATCGGGCGAGAACTTCTCGATCTATGTGGATGACATGATCATTAAAAGCAAGAAGATGCAGAACCACCCGAAGGACATTAAGGAAATCCTGGAAGTGCTAATCAAATATGGCCTCAAATTGAATCCAGAGAAATGCACATTTGGGGCAAGAGCGGGAAAATTCCTGGGTTTCATTGTTAGTGGCAAAGGAGTCGAGGCGAATCCCGAGAAAGTTAAAGCGGTAATGGAGATGAAGACACCGAGGAACATAAGGGAAGTACAGAGACTGAACGGGCGGTTGGTGGCATTAGGGCGATTCATATCATGCTCAGCTAGGAGATGTCTACCTTTTTACAACGCCATCAAAAAGTCTAAGTCCTTTGAATGGACGGTGGATTGCCAAGAAGCATTCGAAGGGATAAAGTGACTGCTATGCTATCCGCCCTTAATGAGCAGGCCGGAGGATGGAGAAGATTTATTTCTTTACGTATCCGTCACCAGTATGGCGATATGCACTGTGATGGTGCGAGAAGAAGAGGGCCAACAATATCCAGTGTACTATGTGAGCAAAGTCTTGAAGGATGCAGAACTTCGGTATTCGAAGTTGGACAAAATGGCTCTCGCGGTGATAACCACGGCGGCTAGGCTAAAACCATACTTTCAGGCGCATACTATCATTGTGAGAACCGGAATTCCAATACGGAAGGTACTGCAGAAACCTGACGCATCCGACCGATTAATGGAATGGTCAATTCGCCTGGGGGAATTCGATATTCGCTACGAAGGAAGACCAGCACTAAAGGGTCAAGTACTTGCCGATTTCGTGAATGAATTCACGTGGGATGAAGATGAACGTCCAAAGGCACAAAAAGAAGAGTGGAGCATGTTCACAGATGGGGCATTGTCCACGGATGGAGCTGGACTAGGAGTCGTCATCAAAGGTCCGGAGGTTATTCGCATGTACTATGCGGCAAAGTTAACATTCGAAACTACCAATAATGCCGCAGAGTATGAAGCAATGATATGCGGATTGAAGCTGCTTAATGAACTTATGCCAGAAAGAGTGGTGATCTACAGCGATTCTAAACTCATGATAAATCAGATCACAAAAAACTATCTGGTGAAACAAGAAGATCTGGTCAAATACCATCAGGTAGTAGGCAGATTGACGCATGAGTTAACACACAAGGGAGTCATCTGGGAAATGGTGCATGTTCTAAGAGGCCAAAACACAAAGGCTGATGAACTGGCAAAAGCAGCGGCGAGTAGAGAACCATGGAATCAAAAAGCATGCAATTTGGAGATAAGATCCGCACCGGCATTTGAAGTCGATCAGATTATGGTCATTGAAGAGCTGGAAGATGATGAAGATTGGCGGATACCCATCCGCCAATATCTGGAGCAGGGAGATTTGCCGGATGACAAAAGCCTAGCCAGAAAGCTAATTGGACAATCAGCGAGATACTCAATTCGAGATGGAACTTTGTATCGAAAATCATATACATGTCCATGGTTGAAATGTGTTAGCCGCAATGAAAGGAGACTACGTACTGCGAGAACTCCATGAAGGAATGTGCGGCGCACATGAAGCATCTGCGGCGTTGGTAAGAAAAGTCAAGCTAATGGGATACTATTGGCCAAAGGTGATGGAGGATTCCCAGAAGATGGTAGCGGAATGTCACAGCTGTCAAATCCATGCGAATGAAAAGCACGTTCCCGGAGCCGAACAAATCTCTATAATGACGGCATGGCCATTCGCAACATGGGGAATCGATATAGTGGGTCCATTCCCAGAAACGACAAAGAAAAGGAAGTACTTGGTAGTCGCAGTTGACCACTTCAGCAAATGGGTAGAAGCGGAGGCAGTAACCGCTCAAACACCTGAACGAATGATCGAGTTCTTACGAGAGAACATTATCATGCGATTTGGAATCCCGCAAAAGCTTATAACTGACAACGGCACCCAGTTCAACTGTGTCAAGTTCAAAGCATACTGCGAAAGCATGGGGATCAAGAATCATTTTTCTTCCGTAAACCATCCCCAATCGAATGGTATGACAGAGGTTACCAACAGGGCCATGATTCAAGGGATCAAGAAGCGGCTAGGCGATAAAAAACAGGTTGGGCGGATGAGATACCCCATATGTTATGGGCATACAGAACTTCTGTAAAAGCAGCAACTGGCGAAACACCTTTCTCGCTGGTTTATGGAGCCGAAGCAGTCCTACCTGTTGAAATCAAGTCGCCTACAGATCGAATAATTTATTATTGCGACACACAAAATCCTATCAACATTAGAGATGCATTGGATTCTGTTGAAGAACAAAGAGAAAAAGCTTACATGCAAATGGCAGTATACCGCAATAGGGTCAAGAAATATCATGACAGAGGGGTGCGAAAAGTGATAATCAACGAGAATGACTTGGTCTTGAAAAAAGCGGATAAAATACAATCCAGAGATGGCAAAGGCAAATTAGGCGTCAACTAGATCGGACCATATAGAGTATCCAAGAAGCTAGGACCATCAACTTTTGAAATAGAAGAAATGAGCGGAAAAAAGCTCCCGCGCACCTGGAATCTAGAAAATCTGCGCCTATATAAACGGGCCGGGTAGTTCAGGGAAATGACGAGTACTCTTTTTCCTTTTATGAGTTTTTTTCCCACTGGGTTTTCTGATAAAAGGTTTTAATGAGGCTTTGATCCCACACATTTCATATACCAATGTAACAAAAAGTCTTTTCTTTTATCAATAAAGATATTCAATTGTTGCATACAGCGTCTGAGTACGGATCCTTTTTAGGACAACCACTTCAGTGTGTTATCTACAAACAAAAGGCGGGTAAATCGCGCAAAAACCTTATGGTTAAACTTAAAAACACATAAATGTGTTGCCTATTAAGAAAGGCGGATGCATGATTACGCATCACTCGTAAAAACCTTATGGTTAAACTTAAAAACATATAAATGTGTTGCCTATTAAGAAAGGCGGATGCATGATTACGCATCACTCGCAAAAACCTTATGGTTAAACTTAAAAACACATAAATGTGTTGCCTCTTAAAGAAAGGCGGATGCATGATTACGCATCACTCGCAAAACCTTATGATTAACCTTATGATTATATTATTTTCGAAAGAAAAATTATAAGATAAGGCATAAAATTAAGCGAATTAACGAGTACTCAAAAAATTGCAAAAAGGGTCTGGCCACCCTAACGGAAACGAAACTAAACTACGAGGAAATACAAATATGGAGTCGGCAAAAGGCAAGGGTCACGTATGAAAACAAAGGGCAATAAGGAATAAAACAACAATTGCACGTATAGGTAAAGCGGCAAGCAAAAGAAAATATATATATATATACGGGCAGTTTGTTACATACAATAGTCCGGATATAAATCAAACTATGCTACAGCTTCCTCTCCTTCACCCCTATGGCCCTCCTCGCCTTCAGCGGCTCCCTCATCTCCTCCAGTGGGCGGATCTGCTTCAAGCGAATCCTCAACCCTCGAATCAGTAACCGCTTCAGAGGGCGGTACCTCTTGCTCAGGCTGAGAAAGGTCTTGTGGTGCCTCTTTTTCCGCGTTCTGAGTAGGGATCTCGCAGCTAATTGGAGAGTTCTGAAAACTCTGCCAATCTAAGAAGAGTACCTCATCCATATCAGCATCCTCGGCTTCCAGCTTGTCCCACTTCTCAGTTAGATCCTTTTCGGGGATGGGAACCTTGGGGCGGCTAAGTACTCGATCTGGATGCCCATGCTCATAAGCGGCATGAATTCGCTCCCCATACCAATAGATGCGAGCACCATCTTCGGCTAGAATCTCCTCAGCTTTCTTCTTTTGCATCTCCAGAGCCTCCTTGGATGAATTTAGATCATCAAGGACCTTTTGCAGCTCGTCGGACTTAGCCTGGAGGGATCTGAGAGCTTCCTCCTTCTCGCTCATAACCTTCTGACAAGCGCCTTCAAGAGCCTTTACCTTCCCTTGGACATCATCATAAAGCGACTTCTGAGTCGCCAATTCAGTACCAAGGTTCTCCAACTCTTTGGCTCGTTCAGCATCCCTTTGGAGAGCGCCCTCCGCGAAATTGATAATCTGCATATAAGACGGATCGTGAATAAAAAGGGCGAATAGAAACATGCGATTACTATGGACACAAGATCCTTGAAAGGGAATGACAAGCCTCTACCCCCAAAACAACAATATACCTCTATGGCGCGCTTCTCAATCCCCTCCATTGTAGTAGGAAGCGGTACTTGTTCTCGCACACGGGAAGCAGAGGGGAGCCGCCCAAGGACATTGCATATGGAAGAGACAATGTCCTTACAAGAAAAGCTCACGGCCATACCAAAGGTCCTAGTCCACCACCCGCTGATGTCGGGAATCGGCTGCGAATGCATAAGGAGAAAGATCAGGAGAACAGTAGATAACTCATGAGGAAAAGTTAACAACATAAAAAAAGGGGGAATGGATTGAGATACCTCGTGAATTGGAGTACTGCTCTTTCCTTTGGACGGGGCGGATACGGGTGTGCCGCCAACAGTGAGGGACACAGAGGTGTTTTTCTTTCTGGGACGAGAAGACTTTGTATCCGTATTATGCTTCCGCTTCCTAGTTAAGGGAAGGTCCTCGGAAGCAGAAGCTGGACCTTGTGAAACGGAGGCCCTTACGGGAGAAGCCGCCTCAATAGAAGTAATCGCCCCTCCAGGAGAATTCGCCCCTGCAACGGAAGTGGTCCCCGCCATCCGCCTCTTCCTTCTCGCTAGGGCTTTCGCCTCCCGATCTGCAGCGAGTTGAGATAAAGGATCACCCCTGCAAAGGGTTAAAAGAAATCATCAACTTGGAAATAAAAAAATACCTTGAACAAAAAACGCGATAAGGGATATAGACAACGCGATCTCCCTCGCAGTAGGCAATCGCTACTCGGCTCCTTAGCATATGGAAGGCCTGATCATATGTCCATACGAAAGGAGGCGTACTCTTCAAGAACTTTATAACAGCGGATTCTTCCTCACTGGGGTAACCGAAGTTCAAACTCTTTACATTGGGCCGGCCCCAGCAGCGAAGGAAGTTTGGATTCCCTTCATTAAACTTGATAAAGAAGTAAGATCGGTCCCACTCGCGGATCTTGTTCAGCTTCTCGTCGAAACCATAGTAACCGCTCTGACGGATGAAAGTGAAATACCCCGCCGAACTTTTGAAATGATGAAGCTTGGAGAAAATTTTGAGCGAGAAGGGAACCTCCAGACAATCCGCCAGAAATTTGTCCAGAGTTAAGTCGGCCCATCCGTTGGGATGCAATTGACCAGGTGCGATTCCGTAACCGCCAAGGACGGAGGCAATCTCATCCGCCAGCGGATACGTGAAACCGCAGATAATCTGGGCGACGAAAATGGTGAAATACCCCTTTGGGTAGTCGCCCGGCCTTCTATCCTCCCCGGGAATGAGGGCTTCGAGACCTTGAAGCCAAGAATACTGCTCCCGCAAGTCATCAATTGTCTCCTGACAAACTAGGCTTCCCGATCTGTCCTTCTTCGGTAGCAAACGAGGGGTTGGGACAGGTGGCGGAATCAACTTTTTAGGGTCAAAACCTAAACCCTCATCGGATGTATTCGCTAGGTGGAGGAAGTCGGCGGGATGAGAATCAGACCCAGGAGAGCTGGTTGAAGCTTCATCAACCATCTCATCGACCTCATGAGATACCTCGCGGACGTAATTTTCGTCGAACGGTGCGAAGTCGAGGTCAGGGTTCGACATATTGATGAAGAAAAATGAACAGAAGTAAAGAGTCGAGCGAGGTACAAGTTGTGGAAAGGAAAACTTACATATGAAAGACTACACAGAGAAGAATGAACGCGAAGAGGTTGATGCCGGAAAAGAAACGACGATGCCGGAAAAGAAACGATGGACAAGGAAATTCACAATTTTTGAATTTGAATATCCAGACAAAAACGAAGAGTCCCCTATAAAAATACCCTAAAGGGCTCTTGCCAAACTAAGGGGGAGGCATGTGATGACCCGCGAAGCCAAACCGGGCCGAATTCATTACACGGGCCCAGCCCATACTTAGACCCATGGTCTAGGATCGGATGGGACCTAAATAGAGCCCGAATAGAGGAAGCGGGTGAAGTAAGTAACTGCCCCGAATTCCTAAATGGAGCATCAAAACTCCCACTCAGAACAAACGATACCACGTTTGTTGCCACGAAAGCCACGAAAGGGACATGGCCTAAAAAGGAGTAACCGCCCTCGGAACGTGGCCTGGAAGGAGTAACCGCCCTCGGCGGTTACTTAAGAACACTTATAAAAAGCCATAAGGCCAAAGGGGAGAGGTACGTTCACATTTTTCCCCGTAATGCTATTATTACCAACCTTCATACAAAGAACTGACTAGATCGTCGGAGAGTTTTCCCGGAGATCCCGTCTCCGGTTCTGTTTTGCAGGTAACTCCGGCGGAGATCATCAAATCGGATTCAGCAAGTTATCAATTACTTCTGAAATATTGTAAAATTTCTGGTACTTTTGATCAAATTTGATATTTATAACTACCTACCTCATTAATTGATATAGAATGATAATTGATAATTATAGCTAAAAGTGTGATTACTCAAGGCACTTAAGTGTGAAATATGTGGAATGATGACTGGGTCTAGGTGTGGGTTTGGTAATAGATTAATGACAAATTGAGATTTTAATTTATTGTTTCTTTAAGGTAGGGCAAAAGCAACCAAATTTAATCACCAATTCATCTTATGACAAGGAGCCCAACTACCAAAGTTGCCTCCACGTTTATGGCTAGGAATGAGTTTGACCCTTTGGTAATATCATTGACAATTGTTTTTTGGGAAAATTACAAAACTAGGTCAAATGGAAGGCTCATTTACATATTAAACCCATTTACTCAACCTACTACATATCTAGACTGATTTTGTGTGACTTTCCCATAATACCCTAACCTTCCCACTTCCTCCCTTACGCGACGTTCTCTCCCCTCTTCTCCTTGCTTGTGCGAAACGGTGGCAGCTCCTCCATTAATGATTCCAAGACTTTTGATCTTCCTATCTTCCTTTAAATTCCACGAAATCTGGTTCATTTCTCCAAATCACAATGAATTTCTCTTCTTCCTCTCTTCATCTCTTGATTCTGCAACTTCCTAATCCTAAAAAACGACGTCATGGTTCTTCATCTTCCATTTCCTGCTCGTTCAAAAAAATGGTGAATCTACGTTATTTTCATCGTTTTTCCCAGTTTATCATATTGGGTTCATCAAAAAATGTAAGTATATGCTGTTTTTTCTGCGTTTTCCCCCATAAATCCACTTAGCATATGCGGTTATCGCGAGGTCTTCGGGGAGAAATTTATCGATTTCACTTCGCGAAACGCTGATTACGTGAAGTTTGCGAGGTAATTCGATAAATTTTTCTCACAGACTCCGCGAATTCTGCGTTTTGCGAAGCCAGAGCGTCACATTTCTCCTCGCAGACTCCACGAAATCATTGTTTCGCGAAGTCAGATCGTCACATTCCTTGCACATTTATGTTCGCATACTTAGCGAATCGTCGTTTCGCGAAGCCAAATCTTCCTTTTTTCTGACTAACACGATTAAATTTTTCTGAAGGTGGTTGAATACGTAATATTCATTCCTGGAAGCCGGTGTGTTAGGGTGCCATGAGAGACATCCATTCGAAAACGCCTGGACTTCCATCCCTCTGTGGTGAATAAAAGGCTATGTATAATGAAGTGATTTGTTAGGAGTTTATTGTGGCAATCTTAGTGAATAGTAGCCTATGTATTATGAGATGATTTGTTATGAGTTTATTGTGGCAATCTTATTGTAAATTTTGATAATGTTATGATTTTAATGTTGGAATCCTTTGTTGTTTGCCATTTTTTGTTATATACCACTTCGCGAATTAGCTACAAAACATATCCAGGCTTCGCATATGCGAATTAAATTCATCAAATAAATCAAACTCTAGCTTCGTAGGCTTTGCATATGCGAACTAAATTCATCAATTATTATGAACATTAGCTTCGCAGGCTTCGCATAATATGGAATTTGCGAAGTCAGACGGGAGGGGGCGAGACGCGCGTAAATATTGAGGGTATTATGAGAAAGTCACACAAAATCAGTCTAGATATGTAGTAGGTTGAGTAAATGGGTTTAATATGTAAATGGGCCTCCCATTTGACCTAGTTTTGTAATTTTCCCTTGTTTTTTAATATATATTTTTGATTGACCTTAATGTTTAGGTGAAGGGACTAATGTCACTTTTGCAACTTACATGGTTGTCTTTTAAAATCAACGTTTTATCTCAATTAAGCCATTCTAGCAGTAGTTGAAAGGTGCCAGAATGATGTCATGACTGACATGACAATATGAGTCAACTCAGATTTCTGAGCAAAATGACACGTTATTTCCACGTGTCGGTTATTTTTATGAAAAAAATTAAGTTTTGCTTTTCTTTTCATAAAATTAACCGGCGTGTGGTTGTCAGGTGGTGCATATGTGGATTGCATGTGTCGTTTCCGTCAGAGATCTGAGTTGACGTATGCTAATGTGTCACCAATGTTATCATTCTAATCTATTTTAATCATTGAAGTCGTATGAGTAATCTAATTGAGACAAAACTCAAAGTTCAGTGATTTTATTGAGACAGATTGAAGTTGAATGACTATTTTAAACAATCAAGTTCGATTACCAATAGTGCATTTAACCCTTAGGTAAAGTGCAACTTTAGGTTTACCGTACGAAATGTTGTAAATTTAATCCCAACGTTTCCAAACAAGATTAATTTTAGCATACGTTACTGAAAATTTGAAAAAACTGGTTTGACTGTAACATCAATTATGTTTAAGATACTTAATATGTTACTAAGTCTGTCACAAATAAGGTATTGTTTGATAAAATTGAAAATTAAGTGCTGAAAAAATAAATATTGAATTTTAATTGTTGAACTTTACAAGTGAGAAAAGTATTAAATAATACAATTGTTTGATAAATATTAAAAATGAGTATTGAATAAAAAATTATTAGATAATAAAGTTTACTTAAAATTTATAAAACTTTACCCCTAATTGAATAATTTAAGTGAAGGAGAAATAACAGTTATCTAATATACTTAAATTAAATAAATGCTTACAATTTTAATTTAAGTCATTAAATGATTTATCAAACGGTTTTAAATTAATAAAAAAAATTGTTAAAGTATCTAAAATGTTTACTGTGTAACTAATATAGTTATAAAAATTTATCAAAAAAAAATATAGTTATAAATAACCTACAAAAAAAATGTATGGAACTGCTCTATTTATCGATAAATTTGTTGGGAAGATCTGATATGACAGTTAAACAACAGTCAAACCAGTATTTTTATATTTTTTGTAACGTGGGGCCAAAATTGATCTTACTTGGAAACATTGAAATTAAATTTACACCATTACATACGTTAAGGTTAAATCTGCATTGTTTTTAAAAACGTTATGATCAAATTTAATCTTTATTCCTACATTTTTTCTAAGGGAATTTTTAGGAAGGATTGAGTCCTCCTTAAAACATCTCTTACGATTACATCATGTGGCGCCATATGAGATTTTACGTCACATACTGCAATTTCAAAAGGATTTTAGGAGGACTCAATCCTTCCTAAAGAACCCCTTTGTTTAGAACACATTATGTTTATTTGGTTTAGTTCGACGGTTATTGTTTGTTAAATATTTATTATTTTTACTAATTAGTATTCATCCCTTTTTTATCACATATCTTTTCAGAGAGTTGCACAGAAATTAAAGATATTAGGAAAATATTTTGTTGCCCCTTATTTATTGATTCCACTATTTATTTATTATATAATAAGTCCATTATTCTAACTACTCTCGATGAACCCACATTTTATAGCATAATGAAAATGACTTTATGTGTATTGATTATACCAAAATGACATGTATTATAAAACAAAAAAAATATCTAGAAAAACATATGAGTTGAATTTTCTTTTAAAATTGAACTAATATTTGTTTCCCTATTATAACTAAACATTTTATATTATAATAACTAAACATTTTATATCTATAATGTTTAGAGTAAAATAATAAAATGGAGCTAAAAAAATAAACATGTGTTTTCTTAGAATAAAAAAAGAAGATTAGAGGCTCAATCTATTAAAATCGACATAACCGAAATGTGGTGATATTTTTTTCTTTTTTACAAAAGTTGTACTCTGCTTCTGAGTTTGTTACCCCTACCCTAGTTCGCTACGCTTCGTGATCGCATTTCGGGGTTCAGCTCTGCTTTCTACCTGCTTAACCTCAAAAGCTCTTTATAGGGAAAGCTTTTTGATTATCAATTTCTTTCCGAGCCTGTTGCAGGGACGGATCAAATACATCTAGAGTTCGCTTACTCAAGTAAGAGTTCCATCTATTTTAATAATTATAGGAGTCAAGTGAATAATTTTTTTCAAGCTATTGAAAAAGTCTTTATTCGGCCTTCAGTTAGTAAGTACTCATTTTCATCTCTGTTTTCACTCATTTTCCTCTACGGTTGCCCGTAATAGTTAATCAATGGGGTTGGAGGAATAGATTACTGCCTGACAGGAAGTTCCCTAGCTTACTGCTGTAGTCAAAGCCCTAGATCCCGTCCCACTGATAAACATCTGAGGGTTACTGAGAAATTGGCTAGCTATAAGCTAAGGGCAGGCTCAACATCTATTGAATTAAGAGAGAAGTGACGGTAAGGAAAGCATAGAATCATTCCCGAGAGAAGGGTACTTTCTTTCTATAAAAAAAACCTATTAATTAAAAAGTAGGTTAGGTGATGGTTTGGTTTCACGTATCTAACATATCATTAAGGAGGAATAAATCAGGTGAATCCGGTGATCTCTCTATGGAACCCCTTTCTCACTTCTACTTAGGAAAAGAGGTCAGGTTCGGTACATGCCTTCCAAGTATATTCGATAGGAGCAGCTTGCCTTGCATTAAGAGGAAAAAACCGAAGATTTCACATAGTACTTTTGATCGAAAAATCAATCTGATTTATTTCGTACCTTTCGCTTCAATGCCATTATTGGATAAACTAAAATTTATATTTTTATCTAGTTTTGATATAATTAACCTACTCTTATTATTTAATTAAGGGTAATTAATTTATTAGTCCCTATATTTTGATAAAACACACTGTTTAGTCCCTGTATTTTCAAAAATACATAGTAAGGTCCCTAACCTTTTTCTCAGTGAACTGTTTAGTCCTTCTGTCTGTTAGATTTTTTTACCTTTTATGACTTCGGAAATAACTAAATTACCCTTTACTATTTACCTTCAAACTTCAGAAGAGGAAATCCAATTAGAAGAAGAAGCTATTTGTATGGAGAACAAGAAAAAGAACATACCCAATGCTTACGTATTTGAACGATTAAGAAGAAAATAAAAAAGAAGAACACTCATAGTTGATTTCAGATGCATTATAGTTTAAAGGAAAGAAAAATAAAGGAAAAAAAGAACGCAAATCCAAATTGACTAACAGAATCTTCATGAGAGTCTAACAACATGGACTAAATAGTTCACCAAGAAAAACGTTAGGGACTAAACAGTTCACCGAGAAAAACGTTAGGGACTTTACCGTGTGTTTTTGAAAATGCAGGGACTAAACAGTGTATTTTGTCAAAATATAGGGACTAATAAATTAATTACCCTTTAATTAAAGGTATATGCTTGTTACTGCTCTCATTGCCGCTATCACCCCAACAGCTTCAACCTATCTTATTATGTTTTGCTGCTGTTAGGTTTTCTATTTTATTCTTGTACATAGGAAATGAGTCTCAATTTTTTTTACTGCAAATTTCGAAGTTGTTTTCTTTCACTCATAGAACTATCCAATTTACTTCATCAACCCAAATGATGAATAAAAAATGAAGATATCTATTCAATTCATTTCGCTTTCTTCCCAAAAAGAAAGGAATAGCGAGAAAGTTCTGTTTCAACGAATCGCACGTAGAGATATGGATAACACACAAATAGTTAAAGGTATTTCATAACTAATCGATTGAGCAGCAGCTCGTAGCCCATCTAAAAAGGAATATTTATTATTTGATCCATATCCTGACATTAAAAGTCCAATGAAAGCAATACTTGAAATGGACTCTAACTGGCGAATGAAACTCCAACTAAATCTCCTGGAAAGATAAGAGGACAGACTAGAAGTGGGGCTGGGACTAGATCCCCAAGCCCAAGGAACTAATATGTAGGAATGAAACTACGGAAACTGAGACGAAGACGGATACAAAGATAGCAACTATCTATCACTAGATGTTAGAGTATTTGAATTATTTGAATAAAAACAAAATAAAATTAATCAAACACAATTAATTAGTAAATTGTGTGTATTAAGACGATTGGATCTCTACTTGGCTTTGACATTCTCTATTAAGCTTTCCCATCGTTGAAGGATTTCATTCCGAAGTAGAAAGATTCAAGGGTTAAATACATGAATATCATAATTAAATACAAAATTACAATTAAGTAATATCACCAAACTTAATTCTTAATATGTCATTATTCTCTATATATTATGATTTTATACTATAATTTAAAAATTCTAGACTCCAATTCATAAATCATACACCCTAGAAAATATATTTTAGACTTCTAATTTATAAATTCCAATCCTTAAAGTATATTAAAAATACTGATTTTAATAGTTTGACATAATCCAAAATTATGATTTGACATAGTTGTAAATAGTTTTTCAAAAATGAATTTCTGTGTAATTTTCCCAAGATTATTCAACTCATCTCACTACACTGGGCTATAGACCAGGCCCATTCTAAGCCCAAACAATGAAATTAGAAAGGCCCAAATGAAATACATAGGCCTAATTCCTTTTAGAAAAATTTAACTATAAAATCACTTTTAAAAAACTATCTACAATTATATCAATTAATGATTTTAAATTATGTCAAACTAGTAAAATTAATATTTTAAATATATTTTAAAGATTAGAATTTATAAATTAGGGGTCTACAATATATTTTCTAGAGTTTAGAATTTATGAATTGGACTCTAATTTTTTTTAAATTATAGTGTAAAATCATACTTTATTTGTAATATATAAAAAATAATGACAAATTAAGAATTAAATTTGATAATATGATTTAGTTTTAATTTTATACTTAAATATGATATTCATGTATTTTACGCCTTTCTTTTATGGAAGAGAAGTAATTGTTTTATTTATAAAATAAATATTACAGAATAATATAAGTAAAAATTAAATTACATTCAATCCGAGAAATTTGAAATTTACATCAATATCCAAAATCTCTAAAAATAAATAATTGAAAAATCAATATTTATCTATAAATTAAAATTTTAGAAGAGGAGGGTTTTAAGAAGTTAACCTTAAAAAGAATTGTACTGACATTTGCAATCATATAATTGGATTAAGGTGCAAAAATACCCCTAACGCTTTGGGTCAGGAGCAATTTTACCTCTAACGTCTAAAATGGTGCAATTTTACCCCTAACGTTTATAGTCAAGAGCAATTTTATCCCTAACGTTGATAAATTGGATCAATTTCAGAAATAATTCATCAAACTGTCCTCTCGGTCATGAATCTTATCATCTACACTTCTCATGTGCGTCATTTTATCAGTAACAAATCATAAACATATGTTGGGATGTGAAAAAAAACAAAAAAAAAACTGTCTTTTGTACGAATTAGACAAAAAAAATTCAAAAAATTCACCGAATTTATAAATATCAATCTCCAATTCTATTATTAAATTAAAAAAATATGAAATCCTTTTTTTAGAATGAATTGATATGCAATTGGTACAAAATAATGAATAAAAAAATCTGTGTTTTATAATAGTGTCTGAAATTGACTCAAATTACCAACGTTAGGGGTAAAATTGCTCTTGACTACAAACGTTAGGGGCAAAATTGCACCATTTTAGACGTTAAGGGTAAAATTGCTCTTGACCCAAAACGTTAGGGGTATTTTTGCACCTTAATCCCATATAATAATAATAATAATACTAATTATTATTATTATTATTGAATATTATAAATTGAAAATATATTACTAATATCTACCTAATATGCAATATTGTATGAAGTATATATATTATTATTAATTAAAGTTTTAATTTGCATTCATGTTAAGATGTCATATTATATCAAATACTATATTAATTATATATTTGTAATTGATTAAATAAGGACAGGCAATAAAAAAAAGGAGGGTTGTAAAAAGTTGACAAATAACTTTTTGCGTGTTGTTATACTTACCCTTTAAGGTATTAGGGTGAGAAAAGTGGCATTTTTTTCCTCTTCCGACACGCGGGCGTGAGGTTGTTACGCCTCACCACATGATGAGGCGTATGAACAATACGCCCCACCTTTTGGTGAGGCGTACAAGTCATATGCCTCACCATTTGTTGAGGCGTATGGCTAATGCGCCTCACCACAAGGTGGGGCGTATTGTTCATACACCCCGGATCTAGACAGACGCAGTTTTTGTCCGATTTAATCAATTTTGAAGAATGAATTGAGATTTGAGAGAGATTGCTCGCCATTACACGGGGATGGCAGATTGCTCGCTATTACACGTATAATCAATTTTGAAGAATGAATTGAGATTTGAGAGAGTAATGGTTTTTCAAAAATATGAAAATGGGTATTCTTGTCTTTTCACGAATGGCTAAGTGTAAAAATGCATGGCTAAGTTTAGTAATCCACTTTTATTTTTCTGTTTTAAATATTAATTAAACATTAAATTTATATATAATAATAGGAATCCAGTTCGAAACCAAACTTTTTCTCAAGAGGTTAGATGGAGCAATTCAAGTGAGATTCAATATAATCCAATTTTCTATTCAGTTCTGAGATTTAGACAGTCTGAGGGACTATCGTGGCTCCTCTTTTCTCAAGAATCCATACATCCCTTATTAATGCATGAACAACTATGATCCTGTTTGGGAATTGGCTGTTAGCTGATTACATTAGCTGATTTGACTAGCTGATTTGACTAGTTGTTTGTGTAGATCTGTTTGGTAAAAATTAGTTGATTGATAATAGCGGTTTGTGCAAAAAGACGAATAAGGGCATTTCTTTTTTTTAATATTGGAAGAGGAGTCTATCTATTATGGTTAAAGAAGTCCAATAATTTTAATATTGCAAAACGCTAATTGAAAAAGCTCATAAAATGAGCTTTTTCTAAATTAGCGTTTTCATCCCAAAACTCTCTCCCAAACCTCTCTTCACCAAACACTCCAATCAGCGGTTTCAGTGGTCAAACTGTTAAAGTTGGTCAAAACCGCTCTTTTTATCCCAAAACGTTCTTTACCAAACAGGGCCTATATCTCGAGTACATGTTTAGGTTCGGCTTCAATGGGAAAATAAAATAGAGCACCTAACAACGTATCTTCAAAGACTAAGAACTACGAGATCACCCCTTTCATTTTGGGGCGACGGAAGGATCATACCATTTTAACCTTTTTTTCTTACTTTTCTTGGAGGTCTCGAAAAAGCTGCAATTAATAGGATTTTCCTAAACCTCCTTTCGTGAAGGGAATGAGTTGGAATTTTTTCCTTTCTGTACGGGTGAGGAGATTGGATATGAATGTAAGAAGAATGCTTGGTTAATAAATAACTCACTCCTTGATCTTCGACCTCGTCGCTACGAACACCCTTAATTAGTGCAATGAGATATATCTAGTTATCTATCTCTTGACTCAAAATGGGAGCAGGTTCGAAAAAGATCTTAGAATATCTAAGGTGGAGCCAAAAGGGTCTCTTAAACTCTTTTTTTTTTTATCTTATTAGAGTTATTTCAAAAAGACTTGTTATGATAATGAAGAAAGGGAAAACAAACACACTTGGAAAACGCAGTACAACGATGAATTGTATGCTGCGTTCGGAAAGGATGAATCGCTCCATAAAAGGAATCTATTAATTCTCCCCCAATTGGT
Organism: Euphorbia lathyris; assembly: GCF_963576675.1. Classification (NCBI taxonomy): domain Eukaryota; kingdom Viridiplantae; phylum Streptophyta; class Magnoliopsida; order Malpighiales; family Euphorbiaceae; genus Euphorbia; species Euphorbia lathyris. The sequence continues at coordinate 134,422,365 of NC_088910.1, read as the reverse complement.
TGGAGCACAGATGTGATGATTTACTTCAAGGGGTGAGGTCTCTCCTTCAAGTCTAGGATGTCCCAGCTGCGCCAAAGAAAATAAGCATCTCACTCTTCTGTGCATGCTCCAGTTGTCCTCGGGAGATATAGCCACGTTGGTAAAGCTTCGCTCTTGTAATTGGATCGTTGTGATTACGTGTTGGATGTCTAATTGTCCAGGCGGTAATGATAGTATCTTGTACCTAAACTGATGACTCACTTTTTCTAAATAATAGAGAAAAGGACCGAAAAATGCCACTAAAAGATTTTATTGAGACAAAGATGGGTTGTCAAGAACGTAGAGGGGTAAGATGAGCAATTGGACATATCTCGTGGAGTCACCAACACTCTTAGGGTACCCTTATATAGGATCCCTCGAGAAGAGGATCAGATTGGCCCTTGCGAACAAATTGATGCATTATCTCCCTTCCACCCTTTATCGAGATGCGGCAAAAGTCACAAAGTTAGGGGAAGCTGGGCAAGGAAAGCATTCCTCATCTCCATCCAATATCTATTTCGGGAATAAAAAAAATTAGATCCCGCACGTGGGGAATTTTTTCGCATAATCCTCATCCTTGTCGTGGCGGATCTAAGACATGGACGGAGAATCCTTACCTTATTTACAACCTTATAGATTGTTAAAAATCCATACGGTGAAAAAATGTTATCTTTATCACGGTAATTAATAAATATAGTAAATTTTGTTATATGGATTGTAAAAAATCCATGCTCACACTAACGCCGTCTAATTTCTTTTTCTTAACAAACTTTACAATAGTAAACCAATCAATGTATAATCAAGCTTATTCATCTCATATTAATTTTGGGTAAATTACATCCATGACCACCGAATTTACTCATTTTCAATGTATGACTATTAAACTTCAAAACGTAATATAAAAGTCACTCAATTTTACACTTTCTAACATTATGACCACTGAACTTCACTCAACGCTTCAAAACGACAATTGACAACCTCAAAATAAAACATTCCAAGAATTTGTGATATTATAAGCAACTTTGATTCTTCAAAATTTTCGTTTAGAGCACATTTAGGTGTTGTTTGATTCGGAAAGAGTGAATTTTTAGAGAGACAAAGCTCAATAAATAGTTATTTTGGAAAATAAAAAATGTGGTTTCACTGTAGATGTCGTTCTAAACAACTTTAATTCTTGAACATTTCCATTATGAAGTCGTTAACGGTCATTTTGAGGTCTTAGTTAAAGTTTAATCGCATAAAGTTAGGAAGTCTAAAACTTTGAGATAAGGTACCAAAATGGGCCAAAGATTTTTTTTTTTTTTGGAAAATATCAATTTAGGCTCCATGTACAAAATAACACCAATATAGGCTCTACGTTTAAAAAATGGTACCAATTTAGGCTTCGATAACGGAACATGATACGTCATTCAGATGACTCCGTTAAGTTCTGATTTCTCTCTCTCCATACAATTGATAGAACTTAACGAAGTAATATAAATGACGTGTCACGTTCCGTTACCGATGCCTAAATTGGTACCATTTTTTAAACGTTAAGCTTATATTGGTACTATTTTATACATAAAGTCTAAATTGATACTTCCCTGAACACTATAGGTCTATTTTAGTAAATTATTTCTAAAACTTTTATATTACCTTTTAAAATTTACTGGTGGTTTTTCATGAGCAAAATTTAGTTTTCATGATGTAATTTACCCATTGGTTTTTTGGGAAAAAAATATAAACTAACAAAAGGGGAACTAGTCCCTATCAAGTATCAACCTCTTGTTATCCATTCATGAGTTGCAAAGGTAGATAATGATTTATCAAAAGAATCTTTAAATCTTTAAATGACATGGGGATCCATTCACTTCACTGAAAGGGCAATCCTTTGTTTTAAAATTCCAAGTTAGGAATATTGTGTAAGAAAAGAATATTATTGGATAAATTAAATTTATGAGCCCATTTTAAAATTAATTTTAGGTTTAATTAAAAAAACGATGTGGTTATACTGATTTGTAGTAAACAACTGTGGTTTTTTTTTTTTTTTGTCAAAACGAGGAACGTGCTTGTCGACCTTTGCAAAATCAATGACTCCATGGGTGACATTACCAGTTTGGTCGTTAACGACCTCAAAATGAAATTTATCAACAATTTGATGATGATATTCTAAGCAACTTTAACTTTTCTAATTTTTTAGTTTTGAGGTCATTTAAATATTTTTTAGTGAAGAGATAGAAAGTTACTGTTTACAGAGAAATGACTTTAAAAGTGATTATTTTGAAAAATAAAAAACGTGATTTCATAGTAAATGTAGTACTAAATAACTTTAATTCTTGAAAATTTTCATCTTAAAATCGTTAACGGCCAATTAATAATATCAACTTAAAAGTCCTCGATTTTGCAAATATTGACAACCAACGTCCTCGTTTTGAAAAAAAAAACGCAATCTTTATCTACAAATTAGTGTGACCACAAGTTTTTTCAACCTTTAATTATGTCAATATAATTATGTTACATTATCAAAGTCAATAAATTAATGTATTGTATTATTTTATTTTTTTCTAGTTTATTTGATTTCTCAATTCAAAACTCATGAGACATCCCTTTAAGTGGATCCCTTCCGATTAAAGTTTTCAAATACAATCCAATGTATTATATTACTATTAAAGATCACAGTTCAAACTAAGTTAATTATTATTTTATTTTTATAAAGTATAAAATGCATGATTTTTTACAACAAAAAATACTACATTTTTTCACTTATAAATTCATCAAATTATATGGATTTTTTAGGGTAAATTACACCAATGGCCACTGAATTTTATCCATTTTAATATTGTAGCCATTGAATTTCAATTTTTAATGGTATGATCACTGAACCTTTTTAACACCGGTGGTCACTCAACTTTAACTAACTCCTCAAAATAACCGTTAACGACCTCAAAATGAAAATATTCAAGAATTAAAGTTGTTCAGAATGACATTTAGCATGAAACCATATTTTTTTTTCCAAAATCGCTTTTATTGAAGCTTTCTTTCTCTAAAAATTTACTCTTTCTCTCATAACCAAACAATACTTAAATGACCTCAAAATGAAAATTTTCAAGAATTAAAGCTCCTTAAAATATCATTAACTCTTCGAATTTTTTATTTTGAAGCCGTCAATGGTCATTTTGAGGCATTGAGTGTGGTTACCGACGTTAAAAAAGTGTAAAGTTCAATGCACATACTGTTAGGAATTGAAGTTTAGTTGCCATAATGTAAAAATGAGTAAAGTTCAGTAGCCATGAGTGTAATTTACCCATTTTTATTACTTATCCTTTTTAATTTTTGCACTACTTTCTTTTCCAAATTTGAAGTCATTTTTAAAATTTTGAATATTAATAGTAAATAAAACATGATGTTGAAATATCTGTTAGTTGGGGATTGGGGATGCTTTTGTTATATGTGGCTGAAATAAAATAAAATTTACAAATTTAATTAATTTTGCATTTTCAATTGGAGGAAAAAGAGTGTCCAATGGCTTTAATTAAATTCAAGCAAAGAAAGTCCTTAAATGATTGATATTGACAAATCCATAAATTTTGTGGACCTTAAGGCATCAAATATTGCCTTCTTGTTATGATATTTTTAGCATCTAGAAACAATTTGGCACTTCGGATAAGAAATATATACCAACAATACCATATGTATATTGTGATTCTCATGCAACAATTTAATCAAAAGGTTAAATTTAGGGATAAAGTGACCCAATACATGCAGGCAGGAGTAATTTTACCTTTAATGTTTAAAATGATACAGTTTTATCCTAAATGTTAATAGTCAAGAGTAATTTTACCTCTATTATTGATAAATCGGATGAGAAGTAGGGGAAGACCTAAATAAACTTGGAAGAGGGTGATCGAGAGTGATATAAGTTTATTGGGGATTGAGGAAAATATGGTAGTGGTTAGAAGGACAGAGTGGATGGAGAGAATTTGTGTCGCTGACATGACTTGATTTCACGGTTTTATATGATGGTCCATGTTAGCCGATCCCGAATCATTTCGGGACTAAGGCTTTGTTGTTGTTGTTTTCGTTGATAAATCAGGTCAATTTCAGACATTATTATAAAAACACAGACATTTTGTTTTTTATTTTGCACCAATTATACGTAAGTTGATTCTAAAAAAAGATTTCATATTTTTTTGTTATTTAATAATAGAATTAAAGATTATTATTTTTAAATTTGGTGAAATATTTGAATTTTTTTGTCCAACACGTACAAAATACAAATTTCCACGTTTAATCATATGTTTGTCATCTGTTACTAATGAGTGATAAAATGATGCACATGTGAAGTGTAGATGAAAGATTCATGACCGAGAAAATAATTTGATGAATAATTTTTCCAATTGAACCAACTTGTTAACGTTACAAGTAAAATTGCTCTTAGCTGCCAACATTAAGGATAAAATTGCACCATTTTAGAAGTTAGGGGTTAAATTACTCCTAGGTGTAAATGTTAGGGGGATTTTTATACCTTATCCCTTAAATTTAAATAATAGTTTTAGGGTAAATTTTAAAAAATAATCCATATTGTTACACTTCTTGTCAATTGCATGTCTGTTATTATTATTTTTTTTGAAACGGGGATTGAGGTTTCTTGCTTTGCTAAAATTAAAGATCTTTTTGATTGACACTATTAAAATGACCGTTTATGAGTGTCAAATTTGAAATTTTTCAATAATTAATGAAATTTTAAATAACTTTAATTCTTCAACCTTTTAATTTTGGGGTCATTTAGATGTTGTTTGGTGAGGAGAGAAAGTGAATGTTTAAATAGAGAAAATTCCAAAAATTATGATTTGGAAGATAAAAAACTTGCTTCCATAGTAATATGGTACTAAACAACTTCAATTCTTGAAATTTTTCATTTTGCTATCATCAACTATCATTTTTATAGTATATCAATCCAAAAAGATTATTGTTTTTAGTAAAACGAAAAACTTCAATCCCCGTACGGACAAACAAAAATCATAGTCATGCAATTTTACAAAAAGTGTAACCATATGTGTTGTTTTTTAATTTACCTTAGTTTTTATTAGGGGATAATGTCAAATAGTGCTTTAAAGATAAAATCAACACTCAATTCTTAAATTCCATAAATATTGCACCTTTGTCAAATGTTTTAATCATTAAAATCACTTATCTTGATTTGCAAAACTTATTTTACCGGTTTTGAATATTATAGCTGGTACAGAATTAATGAAGCTACCGAAATTTGTTTTAAATTCTGAATAGTAGTTACTAGAAAATTAAATCCCATTAATGGAATTAAATTGAAGTAATATTCATTACTGTAAAATAATTTAATGGTTACAATGGTTTTAGTTGTTATTAACGTTAATTGAGTAATATTAATTCTTCATTAAGTGAATTAATTGAAAGGAAAATATTCTAATATTTTTCTTATAAGAGTGGTTTTTTCCTCATTCGAAGTACATAGATGGTTCATTTAAATTGTTTTCTCTTTGTCAAAATTTGTCCAGCTCCCTTTTTTCTGGTGATAATTCGACTTACACGGTTAGAGTTCAACTACCTCTTCTCTCTTATCCTATGAGATGATTGTCGCAATTGCGGTAAAATCTAGCTTAAGGAGACGAATTTTATCAGGTCTTACGTTCAGATTCATCTGAAGGTTTATTATAACTAGTTTATTGTAATGCTATTTTTGTTTTTCAGTTCAATAAAATTATTAATATATTGATGTTGTAGTTTATTTTATAAATTGATATTACTAACATATTTTTTTTTATCACTTTTTGTATGCATAAAATGACATGTGAGTTTAAATGTAAAAGTACATATTAAAATTAGTATAAACGATGCTTAAAAAGTATTTTTTAGTCTCTCATTCTCTATTGTGATTAAAAATATGTAAATTCATCTCAGTCCTTTAGATATAGTCAACCGTTTGATACCCTACGGCCAAGATGATGCTTGAAGACCCATCACTTATGGGTATGATTTTGGTTGAAGATGACAAGAAGTAGCCGGTACTTATAAGATCATTATTTTGGACTTGGTGATGAGAAACAAACAAAGTAGTAAAGAAAAAATAAATAGAAAATAGAAAGAGAGAAAATTTGTCACCCTATGTTATTTTGGTATTTCTACGTGTTTATCTTTTGTAAGTCTAATTGAAAGTTTGGATTTTGTGCGTTATATAGCAATTGCTCAGACTATATATTTTATTTTGAAATAAAATATACATTTTGCGATGTTATACGTTTAAATATGTAAATAGCATTGAGAGAGAGTGCAAGTATACCTTTCAGGTAAAGACTATGCTTACTTTGTTTTTTTACAAAGTAAGCTTTACTTTGTGTGTTTATTGGATTAATTTTATACTCAATTATCCAATGGTGAAAACATACCAAATAATGGTACTTTGTGAAAAACAAAGTAACCATAGAAGGCACCTCCATTTCATTATCTATTTAGAAGATTTTATAATTTTATCAAACATTTATTTGCAAGATTGACACTAAAGAAATATACAAATATATAACTTAAAATAATATTTTTATTAATCTCGCAAAAAAAACTTGACCAATATAATATAAAAATGTATTATAATAATCTCAATTTTTCTTTTGAAACTTATAAAAACTTTAAATTTTTGTAAAACTAATATAATAAAATTTAGGTCATCTGAAGGAAATAGAAGCAATTATATAATATTCATAATTTTATAAAATTTTATCATTTTGATTATTATATTTTTCATTATTATCATACAACAGTATAAATCCTTTTCAAATATTTATGTCTTGGGCGAAAACGAATCGTATCATAGTATCTATAATATATTTTGAAGTTAGAATTTAGCTAATTATATATTTTAATGTTGATTTGAAATAAAAAGATTCTATTTATTTATTTTAAGTTAATATAGCTATTAAATAAATTTACTTATTACAATAAAGATAAATATTTTTTTTACCTTTCATCGTATTTTAATTTATTATTAATTAGACACTTCAAAATATTATTATTTAAAAAATATTCAAATAAACAAAATAAATAAAATTTGAAAATGTGTCATAAATCACATCATTATTAGTTTTTAATTATTTTTTTCAAAAAAAAAATATTTTAAATATTAATTTTTTATTTAAAATATATCAAAATTTCATATCCCAGTCTTCGGCTATTTTTTCTTAACACGCTATTAAACACTAAATAATAAAAAGTGAAAAACAAGAAAGATAATTGCGCCGTAACTAACAAGTAAAAATCCTATAAAACGCAGCGTTCGGATAACTATTATTACGCCCTAACCTAACTCGCAAGCATCGGACGGTATATGGATTAATTAGAGTCACGCGCGGGTGATACAATACAAGCCACTTTTATATCACCTCTTTTTTCCATTTCTTATGCTGCCCTTTTCCTTCCTTGCTCTGGCCAACGCCTCCATCGTTCTCTCCCGCACATAAATGCCAACTGACATCTCCGGCGAATAGCTAGCAGCCGTAATACAACCAATTTACGCCGGAAGTTTAACCTAGGATTCTGTTGATGGCATCGGAGGACGTGAAGACAGGCGAGTCCGCTGTTTCGACGATCGTGAATCTGGCGGAGGAGGCAAAGCTAGCGAGAGAAGGAGTCAAGGCTCCAAGCCATGCTCTTCTCAGTATTTGCAAGTCTCTAATTGCTGGTGGAGTCGCCGGAGGAGTGTAAGCTATTGTAGTCGATTTTTGTTGCTTTTTCACTGCAGTCTATTCGACTTGTTACTGTAATTCGTTTTTTTTTTGGGATCAATTGTTGATTTCTCATTTTGATATTAGTTTGAATCATGCTCTTGTTTGTAGTTGAAATCCATAGGTTTGAAAGTGATAGTTTTCTGTTAATGTTGTTTCGCTTAAATAAATTACTGTTGTTTCCGTTAATTTAGTGCCATAAATGTCTTCAGTTTTTTAATTTTTTGATTAATTGTTGATCAAAATTAGTCCTATTTAGGATTTCATGGAAAGTTTTGGGAAAATTTTATTAAATTCCTGCTGTAGTGAAACATCATTTTGTTAGTAGCAAGAATTTTTATTAACTCTTTTTTCTGAATTAGGTATCACTTCTAAATCTTTTATCAAAACGTACATACTTCCTTTATTTGGTTGATAATGAGTATGAATAAACATACACAGAGAGTACACTATGCCTGTAGAGAATTTTTACATACCCTTCTTTTCTCATCTGTCTGTTTTTTAACTGTTTTAGGTGTGGCAATTCTACTATGGCCTCTGGAAAGTTCGTTTATATTTAGATTTTCTGAATAAAGATGTATTCAGTATAATAGATTTTATGAATATACCATTTGTTTCCCTTATATCCCCCTTGAAACAGAGTATTTTATTTACTATTTTTGGGGCTATATGCCGTGGTATAGAGGAGGTGTTTGCTGTGTGTGTGTTTGAGTTGGATTATGGAATGGATGATTCGTACTACCTCAATATTATACTTATACATGTGAATTCTCATATATGAACGCTGAATTTCTATTTGCTGTGATATTTCTAGTTGCTAAAAAATTGAAATGTCTATTGGTTTCAGGTCACGTACTGCTGTTGCTCCCTTGGAAAGATTAAAAATTCTCCTCCAGGTAGTTTCTTATTATTGTTTTTCGGCTTAATACATCTTTAGCCCTTTATACTTGTCCAAAAAAGGTCAACTTCCCCCTTGTACTTTGAAAAAGTTCTATTTACCCTGAACTTGCTTAAAGTGACCAATTGACTCTCTAAAAGGTACCTATTAGCCCTTGAACTTTCTTAAAGTGGTCTATTAGCCCCTTGAACTTGCTTAAAGTGTACAGATTTCAACTCTTCCAAAATCCCTCAATCTACCACGTGGATTTTAATGGGTTAACTGTTCATTTTATAGGGGTCAATAGAACGTTTTTAAAGTTTAGGAGGCCAGTTGGTGTTTTGAGACAAGTTCAGGGGGCGCAGGATGTATTAAGCTTTGTTTTATCATTGAGTTGTGTTTATGAATAGTGAGAAATTACATTGTCCCCCTACTCATTCTCCAGCGAGCAATTTTCATTCAAAAACTTGTACCAATTTATGTTTTTCTTTTTGCAATAGTTCCAACTACTTTGACCTTCGTTTATGTTTGGCTGTGAATGGAAAGAAATATTATTTAATTTTTTCCTTTTTTTCCTTCCCAGTGGCAATGTGGTACTAAGGAGAATATATTAGAAATTTGGTACTAATAATGTGCCCACTTATTGAGAGTGAAAGGTTTTCCTTTTTGGAATGTGCAGGTTCAAAATCCACACAATATAAAATACAATGGTACAATTCAGGGCTTGAAATACATATGGAGAACAGAGGGTTTCAGAGGATTGTTTAAAGGAAATGGCACTAATTGTGCTCGCATTGTTCCAAATTCAGCAGTCAAGTTCTTTAGTTATGAGGAAGCATCCAAGTACGCTTTGGTGCTTCTTTGTCTGCTGTTTTAATTGTTATTAAACATTTAAACGATCTTATCTCTGAGTTTTGGATCTGCATTTTTAAGTGTAAAACATCATATAGGTTCTGAATTTTTCAATATTTTCTATCTGTTGTATGCCTAATCAATTTTTCTTTTTCCATGACACCCACTTTTTGTGAACAGGGGTATACTGTGGTTTTACAGACAACAGACTGGAAATGGTATGACTGCCACTTTATTCTCTTTCTTAGATCACTCATTCTACTTGTGAATTTGTCTTGAGTTATAACTTATAAACATCTGGTACTTTTCCTATATATGGTAATAACGGTGAATGGGACTATTGCGTGAAGTCTTATCCTGATGTCATATCTGCTGTGCATGCTCTAAATATCCTCGGCGAGCTATAGGCATTGTATTCTTTATTGACAAGCTGTAATGATTTTTGTGGTGTTTATGCATTGATTGAATTGATAATAATAAAATCATACCGGATAGTAAAGTCATCGAGGATTGTGCATGTGCAATTATGCATTTTAATTGGTTTATAAGCTGATTCATGGTCTTTTGATCCTCAAATGAACTATACTGGAAATTGGTGCATAATCATAATTTATAATGCCTAATTCTTAAATTGCAACACAAATATTTTTTGTGATAATTATCATAGGAAGACGAGTTTAGTTATTTATATTTTTATACGCATATTCTCTTACAGATGATGCTCAGCTCACTCCTGTTTTACGACTTGGAGCTGGTGCATGTGCTGGAATCATTGCCATGTCAGCTACTTACCCTATGGACATGGTTAGGGGTCGGCTAACTGTTCAGGTACAGTTTGAAGTTAAACATCCCAAATTCGTTTGCTTTGTGTCCATTTAATGACCTAAGTTTGTCATTTCTCTTTGCAGACAGAAAAGTCTCCACGCCAGTACAGAGGAATAGCTCATGCTCTATCGACAGTTTTCAAGGAAGAAGGTCCTCGGGCTTTATATAAGGGATGGCTGCCTTCTGTCATAGGAGTAGTAAGTCAATCTTCTAGGTTTCTATTTGCTTTCTACACCGTCTTTGGCTCTGCACGTAGACCTGTTTGTCGTCTTTAGGTCATACTTATATTTGGGAATTAAAGTTTCGCATCTTGCTTACATATATGATTATGATCTGTAGATACCATACGTGGGTCTAAACTTCGCAGTATATGAATCACTGAAAGATTGGGTGCTCAAAACCAATGCTTTTGGACTAGTTGAAGACAATGAGTTGAGTGTGACAACAAGGCTTGCATGTGGAGCTGCAGCTGGAACCGTTGGCCAGACAGTTGCGTACCCTCTGGATGTTATCAGAAGAAGAATGCAAATGGTTGGCTGGAAGGATGCGGCTTCAATTGTCACCGGTGATGGAAAACTTAAAGCACCTCTTGAATATAATGGTATGGTAGATACCTTCAAGAAAACAGTTCGGCACGAGGGATTTGGAGCATTGTACAAGGGTTTGGTCCCCAATTCAGTCAAGGTCAGTGTTCTACATTATAGGATAATAATATGTGCCCGAAGGGAGCATACATCATATACATTACTTCGTATTAGCGTTTTCTTCGATTAATGAAAAACTACCACTGGATGATAATAGTAACTCTCATCGAGTAAGATGGGTGAAGTTAAAAATTTACCACATAGAAAGCTAGAAACTAGAAAGCAATCGCCAAATTTCATTGATGCTGCTCCATCATTTTGAACTTTTATTAAGGAGAAAGAATAACTATACTCAGGGTATATTACATAGATTGTCCTAAAGCTCCGTAGCAGGTTTCTTGAAAGTCATAGAACTTCAATTTGTTGCAGAATACCTAAGGAACTTCAATTTTATTGTATGAAAAACCAAAAACAATGGAAAGCTGATACAGCAGCAATTTCACCTCTTTTCCACCACGTCGGTGCCACCTGTTTTACGAATTTTCTTACATGGAATTTAGGTGGCATCGACGTGCTAGAACGAAGCCTAACACTCTAATGCTAGGTTACATTTCAGTGAGTCAAGTACCGGAGTCTAGCGATTTTGATTTTCATGCTATGAATTCGAAGCTTTGGACTGTGATTATAACCATTTTTTATCGTTAATGCAAATATGCCACCACGACCAGGGATGGATCTAGGGGGCCTTGAGCACCCATTGGTCACTTTCCATATTTAAACTGTAAATGAGACTTCAATTTTTTTATCTCTAAGTGAATCCTGGATCTGTCTCCGTCACTGACCACGGCCCCCTCCTTTTTTTTTCGTGTTTCTAATACACCTCAACAGTACTCCATGAAATCGGGATCAAACTGGAACCATTATAACCGGCTTTTTGTGGCTATTTCAGGTGGTTCCGTCCATAGCGATCGCGTTCGTAACATACGAGATGGTGAAGGATGTTCTAGGAGTTGAAGTGAGGATATCTGACTAAGAGGTATGAACTTTTGAGCTTTTGCAAGAGAAGAAAAGAATAAATATATTAGGAGAGTCAGCGGTTTTTTTAATATCATCTAATATTTAGAAGCCCCAAAAATTTAACCGTTTGTGTTAATATTTTTCTCTACTCTCATATGATATTTTTCTCTTTTTCTCTATGTAAAAACCCATTTTAGCTTTTAGATTTCTGATTCTTATGGCAATAAGTAATTTGGGAGGAGATGAAACATTTAGTGCATCCAAAATAGGTTTCTAGAGTTTCTATCTGTGATGATTGATTACTAGTTTATTAAATAAAATAGAATTTGATGTTTCTAGATATTTTCTGTAAATTTTTGGCACGGTGTAATACATTATTTGCTCCCTGAACTTATTCAAAAAGTTTGATTTGCCCCTGAACATTAAAAGTGCCCTGATACCCCCTCAACATGCTTAAAATGTCCCGGTATCCCTCTCAACGTGCTTAAAACGTAATCAATTGTTCACTCAGTTGCAAAGAAGTAAGCTGCATAATGTGGAAGGTGTATTGTACGCGCTTTGGGAAAGTAAAACGATCAAGGTCAGGGGTATGGGGTTCTGATATAGAGGATAAATATTACAATTGAGCAAATAAGAACTTCTTCTTAATATGTTTTTAATCTATTCTATGAATTATGTAATAACATTCCAAGGCGCGAGCAGTATACTTTCCGTATGCATCTTACATTTTTTCAATTGAGTGATTAATTGACTACATTTAAAGTAGGTTGAGAGAGCTATTGAGACCTTTTAAGCAAGTTGAAGAGGCTGTCAGGACACTTTGAAAGTTTAGGTTGGCCAATCAAACTTTTTAGATAAGTTCAGGGGCAAAATAATGTATCAAGCCTATAATTTACATTCGTTTGGCATGACCTGTTTAATATGCTTATTATTTTGTGTCATTTATATCAGTCACGTGTGGAATATGAAGTATATAACACTATCCGTTTTAACATCCTTTTATTCCAAGAAATCTGCTAAATACGAGAGTATACAATTGTACTGACAAATAAGTGGGCTCGTTTCATAGATCGGGATGGTTATGGATTGGTGTGTATTTTGCGGGTACATCATTCTGTATATAAAAGGGTTTGAAATGAGAATGAAAATTGAAATATTACCCGTGGGCATATTCATTCGGATACCCTCTATCTGAATCCGGTTATCAATTAATATAATGACAATAGGATCATATATTATCTTTATTTAGAACTTAAAGGTGTTTGAACGTCGGATTCATTAAATTTATGTATGATTTTTAAATTTATAGAAGTATTAAATTTAATTTATGCATGGTTTGGTTTGCTAAATTTATGGTTGATTGTTTATTTATGCGTTTGTAATTTATGGAAGCAACTCGCTTGATACCGATATACGATTATAATTTGTCATTTATATCATCCGGTAAAATTACACTGGACAAAAATAAAATTTGAGATGTATCAGATAATTGGATAGTTAATAAGATTTGAGATGTAACGGATAATTGGATGGGATTAGGAAATATATACGATAAATGTAGAAATTTGAAAGTTAATTTCCTAAGTGGATTATGTAATATAGAAATTTGAGAGTTAATTTACTAAGTGGATTATGTAATATAAATTAAGTTAATTTTTTTTTTCAAATTAATTAATAAAATTGATGTAATTTTAATTATAATTAATGTATTATAAACTGAATGACTTGGCCTAGATTCTGAAAACCTACTCGAGAATTAGGACCGGTTTGGCTACTTGCTGTTTGTCGGTTCTTGTTTGCTTTTAGAAAATGTTGTTTTTTTAAAAAGCAGAGATTTTCTGCTTTTGTCAACTGTAAAATGCAAACAGGAAGTGTAACCGAACATCTAAACTCTGTCTTTTAAAGTGAAAAAACAAATAGGAGGTGAAAAGTAGGTAATCAAACACTCTCTTAGGAGGTACTCCCTCTGTTTCATTTTAATTGTCTTTTAAGGTTTATACATCCATATTAAGAAATCTATTAATTAGCCGAAAAAGTAGTTAAATATTACCTTATTATCCTATTGTAATTAATGTTTAAATTTCTCTGCAAATTTCTTTCCTTTCATTATATGAGGACAAAGTTGGAAAAAACACATTTATTGCTCATTGTAAAGTGTAAAACGTTAAATAATTTGAAACAAAAAATTTTCCTCAAAATAACAATTATTATGAAACGGAGGGAGTATATTGGTTAGAAATCTTTTTGTCTGCCTTTTATATGCTAAAAGTTCACAAAAACAGAAAATTCTTATTTTCTGAAAAAACATACAAACAAATCATAACAGTAAATAGTACAGTAAGTCGATATAATAATTAGTTAAAAAATCTATGATAATACTTCTCTGGAAATTATAAAAAGGTTTTCTTTTTGAATTTTTTTAAATGCAGCTATCCTCCCATTTATTCAGATGATATGTATACAGTTTGTTTTAAAATTTTATAATCTATCATGTTAGACTCAAAGTAAGGAATTTCATATATAAGTCACTTAATGACTTAAATTAAAATGTTAAGTACTTATTTAATTTAAGTGCGTTTGATAATAATTATTTCTCCACTACTTAAATTAATAAATTAAGTTAAAAAACATTTATTTTAGTAAGTCAAAATATTTTACTTAATATTTTAAGTTAAACATTATCAAATAATATTTTTTTATAATAATTATATCATTCAATATTTTCAGCACTTATAATATTCAGTACTTACTTTTTCAGCACTTAATTTTCAGTTTTATCAAACAGTATCTGGTGGCTAATTTAGTCCAACTCCATTAGTGTTGGACAATTTTTTTTATTTTCCATCATGCTAAAATTTTGTTGTTTTGATGTACCGATTAAAAAAATTAAAAGTGCCAAATGTGAAAATAATAGATATATTTAATTTTTTTTATAAGTTCAACTTTAATTTCTTAAAAATGATATCATATACTTTTATTTTATTTTTAGTTATAATTTTTATAAATTAAAATTTAATTTAGAATTAAGTTATTTGAGTATCAAAAGTAAGAAATTGATTTTTTTTTACGAAAAAAATATATAATAAAAATAAATTTAGAAGTGTTATGAAAATAAAGAGTCCATTAAAAGTAATTAATAATGGTAGCAGTTTATAATTATTTAGAAAATAAAGTTCAAATAAATAAAAATTTCTTCAAAACACATCTTAAACCAATTCCACCACTCTAAAATATTAAAATAATATGATATATAGTTAATATAGACCAATATTAAGGGGCTAAAAGGGGCAGAAATAACTGCTATTCATTGTTCAAAACCAATGCCGTATGGATCGTCTAGACGCTCGAAATCGAGAATCCATCCCGATTTCCTCTGATTATTCCCTCTAGGCGTTTTTCTAGCCTCAAGGCGATTTTTAGCCGATTGGGCTCCATCTCGATGCCGCCTAGACCGCACAGGCACCGTCTAAACGATGAACAAAAATATTTTTTTATTATGAATTTATTTGTTTGCTTTATTATAATTTACATCAGTTATATTGTTGTTGAAATGTTGATAGTTACACATGAAAATATATATGTTTTTTATATTAAATAATTGTTAGATAATATAATACATATTTTAATTAAATTTATATAACAATTTATTAATTAACAAATAAAAAATATAAAAATACAAATTTGATTAATCTCCTACTAATCCATGATTAATCCTCGAGGGTTCTGTGCGCCTGACTAATGGCTAACGTTTTTTACAACCTTGTCGCTACTCAAGGGTGGAATCAATGGCCGGAGGGCTTCGGCCCCCTCTCTTCATAAAATTTGAGGTTGTGGTGGTTCCGATCCCATGTTTCTAAAAAATTTAGATCAGGTGTTGAATTAGCGCTCCAAAATTGGCTCGGGTCCAAACCCTCTCTAAATCCAAGATTTTATCCTCCTCGTTAAATCCAAATTTCTAATTTTTTTGGCCTGTTAGGTCATTCTTAAATCTAAATTTCTAAATTTTTTTGGCTTATTAAGCCCTTTCTAAATCCGATTTTTTCTATTAGACAATTTTTTTAGGGTAAATTTTAAATAAAATCCTTGTGGTTTCACTAATTTTCAGATAAAAGACTTGATGTTTACTTTTTGTCAAAACGAGAATTGAGGTTTCACACTTTTAATAGAACAATGACTTTTTGAATTAATGCTATTAAAACCATCTTTAACGACCTGAAAATGAAAATTTTCAAGAATTAAAGTTGTTCAATATCATATTTGCTATAGAACTACATTTTTTATTTTCGAAAATAATCTTTTTTGGAATTTTCTCTCTCTTTACCAAACATCATCTAAATAATCTCAAAATAAAAAAGTTGAAGAATTAAAGTTGCTTAGAATATTAGTAGTTCTTAAAATATGTCATTATTGAAGTCGTCAATGGTGATTTTAATAGTATCAATCGAAAAAGTCCTTATTTTGCTAAAGTTGAAAACCTCAGTCTTTACTTAAAAAAAAAAAGTAAATCACAGTCCTTTATCTGAAAGTTAGTGAAACCACATGGGTTTTATTTGAAATTTACCATTTTTTTTACATGTTAAGAATCTTAACACAATAAGTTTAATTTTGAGAAGCTTTACATTGGTACTTAAAAATTGGTTATTGACCACTCAGATTATAACACATATACATACGAAAAAAATTTGAACAAATTCAATTTAGCAAATTTTTTTTTTTTTACACACCACGTGTAAAATCGACCCTCCAACCGAACAATCCTGTATAAGCCACTGATACGTCACACTTTAATCAATAAAAACATTGTGATATCAAATTATACGTGACGCATAAGAGCATCTCCAATAGAGGGTGCCCAAAAGAGTGCCAAAACTTGACACATAATTTCAAAATATAATATTTTATTGTCTCTTTCATCCACATCACTTTTGGCAACCTTTATTTAAAAAATGCTCCAATAGAGGTTGCTTGAAAAGTTGCCATTATAATCCTAGAAATTATTATTTTATTAAAAATATTAAAATAAAAAGCTACAGATTTTATTATTTCTAGGAGAGGGACCACCTATTTCATATTAAAAAATAATAAACAAGGTTGTCAAGAGGTTGCTAAAAATTGGCAACTTTCCTTGGCACCCACAATCACTCCAATAGTGGGCACCCTTTAAAAGTTGTCAAAGCTGATGCCACATCAGCTGGCACTCTTTTGGACACCCTTTATTGGAGATGCTCTAATACATCCGATGTATTCTAAAATTTCTGACAGAGACACGCCTTTTGAGGAATTTTATAAAATCTAATCTTGATGAATGAGAAGAGCAATCAAGCAAGCTTTATCATATATTGTGGTTAATAATAATAACCCATCAAACAATAATACCTACACAATAAGCCAATGAATGTTACTATCAACAAACGCTTTTTTTTTATAAAAAATGAAGGTAATGAAACATAATACACCATGAAAATACCAAAATGAACTTCTTCTAGTTTGCCCTCTGCCTTCTTCCAGGCATCTTGGACACCATTTCCCGGAGATGGTCGTAGCGATCACGGTGATAATCGATCCCCACGCATAGTTGCCTTATCGCTTCCCTCTTCTCCTCCCCGAGATTAACCATTTCCACATCCTTCTCTTTCACTATCTTCCCCAATGTAGCTACCTTCTCCTCCAGGTTACTAATAGCATTTGTATAGCTCGTTTTCTCCACTTCGCCCTGGTGCAGTTTCGCCTCTAATGTTTGTACTCTTTCTCTGAGAGAGTATTCCTGTTCTTTTGCACACTGCAGCTGCACGGATAAATTGCCTGCTTGGTTCCGGAGTTGTTGTTTCGTGTGCTTCATGTCGGTTACTTCATTCTTTGCAATCTGAATCTCGACTGACATTTCGGAAATGCAGTTTGCGTATCTGCTGCATTCCTCCTCGAACTGTAAGGTCAAGGTGTCCATATCTGTCAAGGTACTGTTTACTATCTCCGAGGCATCTATCACCATTCTGCGATAAGCTTCGTTTGTGGCAGCAATGATCCCGGATAGCTTAGCAACCCTCTCCTCCAGTTTTCTCTGCTCTTGCTCATATTTCTCTTCTGCTTTTCTCAGGTTCTCTTCGTTCTCGGTTAGTAACTGTTCTGTGACCCGGAGTTTCTGGTTTGACAACCGAAGCTTAACTTCAATGTTGCGGACATTGTCAACCATAGTACTGAGCTCATCTCCTTTTACTTCGAGTTCTCTTTTCAGGTCCTCGATTTCTTCTTCCAATCGAGCCACCTTCTCCTCTTCCGAACCAGTCATTTCGTCTACTTTCCTTTCAGCTACTTCGAGATTTGACTTGCACTCCTCGAACTGAACTTCCACTTGCTTATGCTCCTCGCTAAGCTTCCTGTATCTTTCTTCCTGCTCTTCCAGCCTCTTTTGCTGATCTTCAATCTGGATCATTAACTCGGTTTTCTGATTCTCCACCTCCGTCAGGCTTCCTCGGATTTCTTGTTTTTCTGCCTCGAGCTGCACCTTCAACTGTTCTTTTTCAGCTTGCAATGTTTCTAATTCCAGTTGCAGATTTTCAATCTGAGTAGTTAAGGTCACGATCTTGGCTGAAGTTTCATCCTCTCCTTTTACATGTCTCTCTTGGAGCGCGGACAACTCGAGGCCTCTATCTGTTGAACTCTTTTCTAATTCAGAAATTTTATCCTGAAGCCCCAACATTTCCGCACGTAACAGTTCACCCTCTTTGATTTGAGTTTTTATTTGCTCTTCAAGTTGAGTTTTCTCGTTGCGTAGAGTCTCTATCACCAATTCTTGATCTTTCATTTGTGTTGTCAAACTTTCTTTCTCTGCAAGGGTTCTCTGTTGATCTTCAGTTTTGCTGGATAACTCCTCTTTCACATTTTCCATCTGAATCAGGTATTCCGAAATTTCCCGGGTTCTGTTTTCGAGTTGAGCTTCCATTTCAGCTTTCTCCTTGTGCACAGAATCCAACTGCTGTTGTAATTCACCAACCTGATCCATGAGACCCTTGACTTGAACTGATGCTTCATCACCTTTACTTAACATCTGTTGCTCCAACTCTGCTTTCTCGGCACGTAACAACTCCACGTCTTGTATCCGAGTGCTGAGTTGTTCTGTCAAACTTTCTTTCTCTGCAAGTGTTCTATGTTGATCTTCAGTTTTGCTGGATAACTCCTCTTTCAGATTTTCCATCTGAATCAGGTATTCCGAAATGTCCCGAGTTCTGTTTTCGAGTTGAGCTTCCATTTCAGCTTTCTCCTTGTGCACAGAATCCAACTGCTGTTGTAATTCACCAACCTGATCCATGAGACCCTTGACTTGAACTGATGCTTCATCACCTTTACTTAACATCTGTTGCTCCAACTCTGTTTTCTCGGCACGTAACAACTCCACGTCTTGTATCCGAGTGCTTAGTTGTTCTGTCAAACTTTCTTTCTCTGCAAGGGTTCTATGTTTATCTTCAGTTTTGCTGGATAACTCCTCTTTCACCTTTTCCATCTGAATCAGGTATTCCCGCGTTCTGTTTTCGAGTTGAGTTTCGATTTCAGCTTTCTCCTTGTGCACAGAATCCAATTGCTGTTGTAATCCACGAACCTGATCCATGAGACCCTTGACTTGAACTGATGCTTTATGACTTTTACTTAACATCTGTTGCTCCAACTCTGCTCTATCGGTACATAACAAGTCCACCTCTACTATCCGAGTGCTGAGTTGTTCTGTCAAAGTTTGTACTCTAGACACTAATATTTTCTCATTCTCATAAAGTCTCTTAGCAAGTTCAGACAACTGATCTCCGCTGACTTTTGACATCCTTGCAAGTTCGGCAAGAGAGGCTTCCAATCGCAACTTTTCTTCTCCCAATTGCTTTGCTTCAGACACTTTGCTATCAAACAGCATCGCCAAATATCTCTTTTGGGCTATTAACGATTCAAGCTCCCGTTCCAGGCCAGTTACTCGTGACTCTAGTTCCTTTTTCTGAGCTGATGACTCATTTCCGTGTGCCTCGTGCATCTCCGTAAGAGATGAAAAGTCCCTATCCATGTGATACAATTTCTCCTTCAGTTGATCTGATTCTATCACGTGTTCGTTTATCGTACTTTGTACCTTCTGAATCTCAGATGTTAGTTCTGAGACTTGCAAGGTTAGGGAGGAATTCTCTTCTTCAGAAACTTTAAAATTGCATGTAAGATCCGACACTTTCTGTTCTGCAGATTCTAGTTGCTGCTTCGTGACGGAGAGCTCGTTCACAAGAGTTTCTAGCTTTTGCTCCAGAGTCGCTTTTTCATCTTGCAGTCTATCAGCCAACATTCTCAAGTCTTCATCAGCCTTCTCTAGCTCTTCAATTCTTCTCAATGCACTCTCTTTCTCCTTTAGCAGACTGTTTTTCTCTCTATCATCATCTTCCAATCTTTGATTCAAACCCGAATTTGTTGACATCAGAGATTTATTCTCTTCCTCAGAAACTGCTAAACTTTGGCTTAAATCAAGAACTTTCTGCTCCATAGATTCTAGTTGCTGCTTCGTGACGGAGAGTTCGTTCACAAGAGTTTCTAGCTTTTGCTCCAGAGTGGCCTTTTCATCTTGCAATCTATCAGCGGACATTCTCGAGTCTTCATCAGCCTTCTCTAGCTCTTCAATTCTTCTCAATGCACTCTCTTTCTCCTCTAGCAGACTGTGTTTCTCTCTATCATCATCTTCCAATCTTTGATTCAAACCCGAATTTGTTGACATCAGAGATTTATTCTCTTCCTCAGAAACTGCTAAACTTTGGCTTAAATCAAGAACTTTCTGCTCCATAGATTCTAGTTGCTGCTTTGTGACGGAGAGTTCGTTCACAAGAGTTTCTAGCTTTTGCTCCAGAGTTGCTTTTTCATCTTGCAATCTATCAGCCAACATTCGCAAGTCTTCATCAGCCTTCTCTAGCTCTTCAATTCTTCTCAATGCACTCTCTTTCTCCTCTAGCAGACTGTGTTTCTCTCTATCATCATCTTCCAATCTTTGATTCAAACCCGAATTTGTTGACATCAGAGATTTATTCTCATCCTCAGAAACTGCTAAACTTTGGCTTAAATCAAGAACTTTCTGCTCCATAGATTCTAGTTGCTGCTTTGTGACGGGGAGTTCGTTCACAAGAGTTTCTAGCTTTTGCTCCAGAGTCGCCTTTTCATCTTGCAATCTATCAGCCGACATTCTCAAGTCTTCATCTGCCTTCTCTAGCTCTTCAATTCTTCTCAATGCACTCTCTTTCTCCTTTAGCAAGCTGTGTTTCTCTCTATTATCATCTTCCAATCTTTGATTCAAACCCGAATTTGTTGACATCAGAGATTTATTCTCTTCCTCAGTAACTGCTAAACTTTGGCTTAAATCAAGCAACTTCTGCTCCATAGATTCTAGATGCTGCTTCATACTGGCAACTTGTTCTCTAAAACTTTCTAGTTCTTTCTCGAGAACTACTTTTTCTTCTCGTAACTGATTAGCAGCACATTCTAGCTCTTCTGTTATTTTCACTCCCTCTTCGACCCTTCTGATTGCAGTGTCTTTCTCCACAAGCAAGTCATCTCTATCTTTGCTTATCTCCTCCAAGTTCCGCTTCAGTTCTGCCTCTATATTGTGAGAAGTATCTAGCTTCTGCTTCAGTTCTCCAATTTCAGCCAAAAGTTTCTCTTTCTCCACATCAAATCTTTCAGCTTCGGACTTCAAATTGCTGATGAATAATTCCTCTGCTTCTTGTATCTTGCTTAAAGCTGTGTGATGTTCCAAACTTAAAGCTTCCTTCTCTCTGCTCATCTCCTCTAATTTGTTCTTCAATTCTGCTTCTAGAATGTGAGAATCTTCTACGTTCTGTTTCAATGCTTCATTCTCAGCCAAAACTTTCTCTTTCTCTACATCTAATCTTTCAGCTTTTAGAGTCAAACTTCCAACAACTTCGTCTGCTTCTTGTATCTTGCACAAAATTGCCTGATGTTCCAAATGTAAAGCTTCCTTCTCTTTGCTCATCTCGTCTGATCTCTGCTTCATTTCTGCTACTAAACTGTCAGAGGCTTCTAGCTTTTGCTTCAGTTCTCCATTCTCGGCCAAAAGTTTTTCTTTCTCTACATCTAATCTTTCAGCTTTTAGAATCGAATTTGCAACAACTTCGTCTGCTTCTTGTATCTTGCTTAAAATTGCCTGATGTTCTAAATGTAAGGCTTCCTTCTCTTTACCCATCTCGTCTAATCTCTGCTGCATTTGTGCTACTAAGCTGTCAGAGGCATCTACCTTTTCCTTTAGTTCTCCATTTTCAGCCAAAAGTTTCCCTTTCTCTCCACTTAATCCTTCAGCTTCTAACTCAAAATTTCTAATGATTTCCTCTGATTCTTGTATCTTGCTTAAAGATGTAGTATGCTCCAAACTTAAAGTTTGCTTTTCTTCGGTTGTAGCCGTCAACTTCCTCTTGAGGTCTGCTATTTCTAGATTCGCTGCATCAAGTTCTTGCTTTATTGCATCTGTTTTTTTCTGATATTCATTTTCCAACTTTCCATTTTTACGCCCTTTTTTCTTTGAAGAATAATCTGAATCTGAGTCTGAGCTGGATGAAGACGAGCTCTCTGTTCCTTTTTTGCCATGCAATTTCTTTCTTAGCTCTACTGTCAGATCATCATATTGATTGTAGAGTAATTGGTAATGCTGGTGAAAATCTTTAATTAGCTCAACCAGAGGTTCTCTGTTGGAGTTTTCTGCTGATATCCCATCTTTTTCTTCAAGGTCTTCCTCTTTGATAAGCTTCAAGATCTTTTGCACTTTGTCATCAATTTCTGCATAAACCAGGAAACTTGTCAATACTAACCTATACAAGGCAATCTTTATGTTTGAACATGACCCTTTATATGCATATGCACACTGTAAAATTATGATTTGACAAATAGCTTGAGCTCATCATCTTTAAATCTGGGCAATTTTCATATCTGAATATGAATAAAAATAAGAAAGAGCTAGCTTATTAAGAGGCATATCATATGCACACCATACAAATTACTTTGACTTGCATTAAGTGGCATTTCTCATTTCAATAATGCTATTTTATGGAGTGTAAAAAATAACTGAAAATTCTTTGGACTCATCACCTGTTTTTGTTTCTTTTAGCTGTATTCCTTGCTCTGGATCAATGTGACTTTCAAAGAAGGATTTTACAGAATTCATCCACTTCCGCCTCGTCATCTCTTCTTCAAATTGTGAAGTAGATTAAACCAATGTATTCTTGCCTTGCACCCAGAAGTTCAAAAGCTGCAAAAAGGAAGATAGTGTTAGAAATTTGACCTAACTCACCCTAAAAATACCTTAGGGGAGGGTTTACAATGGCTCTTACCTTCTATAGCGAGCTAATAGCCAATGTAGGATACTTAACAGATAGATACAAGTTCATATATCAGAACCCACAATCAATTAGTGTTTTTTCAAAATCAACAGTAGGAAAACGTGACCAAGGTCCAAAAGGATATTCAATTGATAAAATGCAGTAAAGTATCAGCCATTTTATGGAAAGATCCCATCAAAATAATAAACCAATGTTTCGTAGTTCTGTTATTAAACAGGTAAAATTCTAATCTTTGTTATTTACCATTAAGCAGCTCAATGCTAACCTTCAGGCAACCAAGTGCCTAACTAATATACAAAAATGACCTTAGATCCATAAAAGCTCAACTGTGCTCATAAAATGAGATGGTTGCTACTGTCTATTCTAGGTATATGAAATTATTGTTCCATTGGAGGTTACAATTGTAAACCAAAATGCCATAAAACAAATTAACAAATAGATTCTTTGTTATTATTATTATTAGCGGGCCAAATGAGTTGTGCTCCACATAATGGGGGACAGCCCTTTTCATCGCATATCTGTCCCATAAAATTGAATAAGTTTTACCACGTTGAATGACATTTATTTGTCCATTTTAGGATTAACCAAGTCCAAAATGTGCATTACAATTCCCCCCAAAAAAAAGAACTAATTTAAAATCCTAGCTGTTTTTTCTTTATAATTCTTTGGGTCAGAGAATCTAAATCATTTCTAATGTTAGATCCAGAATGCAAAAACATTTTATGCTTTCAATTATTGATTTTGATCTCACATGCAAGATGATGATAAAACATAATTTCATTAAACAAAACCATAATTACAAAAAAAAAAAAAAAAAAAAACCAGTCCTAAATTTTTTTAACCACACCACGTCACCGTAGATCTGGCGCCACCTCATGAGCACTACTAGTAAATTCTATTTGCTCAAACCAGGAAAAGACAGCTATCATAACAACCAAAATGCATGCTGTTCTTTTTGTTATTTCCTAGTTTTTTAATTCGCGCAAGGAGACGAAAAACGCTGAACTGCAAATGCGAAATGACGACCTCAGGAGTCTGCTGGGACCACCGCGCGTCGAGTACACCGACGGCGGATATTAGCAGCTCTCGAACCGCCGATTATAATTACCAGAAGACGAGCAATTCCTCATTATTGAAACCTTTAATAACCAGTACTATTTCCTTTCTTTCTTTTCATAATTCCACTTTAATAAATCTACCACTAAGTCAAACGCAATAAATTCAATTTACCTGGAAATTTCCTTCTTCCTTTCTTCACTCTCCTTGACAAAGCCTCGCTATGTTACTCCAGTTTCTGATATCGAACCAATTCTGCAGATAATCAAACTAAGAAAATTCAAAATTATAAAAATCAAACGAAATCCGCTGATTGTTTAACACTCAACGCCATCAGAGAAGCACAGAACAGAACATAAACAAAAAAAAAAAACGTTACGGCAAGCATTCATACTGAAAGAAATGAAAGATTACATGATCTAATCAAGAAAACTTAATTAAGAACAGAAGAAACCGAATCTTCAAGCTTAATTAACTTCATAAGTTGAAGAATTCAAATAATCAAAATTAAACAAAACAAAACGGAATCATCTAATCAGATTCATAATCATAAAAATTACCTCCAATTCAGAGCTCAAAACTGTACCACCACAAAACAGAGCCTAAACCGCAACGCTTTCAGACGAGAAAATCAAGAGCAAGAGCAAGAGAGAGAAGGAGTTAGAGAGAGAGATAGAGAGAGATTTATTTCGTCAAATTAAAAAAATAATCAGAAAGTTGTTTTGTTTGGATTCAGAACACACAAAAAAGCGACAGGTACAGCAATTGGAGCTTCAATGGAAGGATGGAATCTTTGGACCTTAGTCTTTAACTTAATAACCTTAGAATTAACGTTTATTACCGAAAATGCCACGCGCGATCTTGTTCGTTTAATCCGGAATATCGCGATTCTCGTCGAAGTTTGGCGGTTTAGTGAATGTATCGGGCGATATAAACAACGATATCTTATTTATTTCGAAATAATTGGGCCCACCACGAGTTTATGCCTCCCGCGCTCAGGTGGTACGTACCATATTTTATTTGGTGCGGTTATTTTCTAGAGTAACCGTAGTAATATTTTAATTTACCCATTAAATGTTACTTTATATCAAGTTACTTTAGAAAAAGTTTATTAATTTTTGTAGTTTTATTATTAAATTAATAGCACTTTTGTGATTATTTTATTCGGATACATTATGCATATGCAGCGGTGGATCCAGGATTTGAGGGAGGTGGGCAAAACTCTATGTAAAAAAAAATTTCGATAAAATAGCATTAATTGAAAAAAATATACTTTAATACATAATTGCTATTCGATAAAATGTCTTAAAATAAAATAAAAAACTTCTAATACTAAGTAGATCGACGATGACGATGTGGCAATTGACATCTACGATCTGTCATAGCTTGAAAACGATCTGCTGCCTCTACCTAGGGCTGGGCACAGTTCGGTCCAAGTCGGAGATTCATGAATCTCCAGTATTGGATTGAAATTCGGAGATTAATAAAAGGAAATCTCCAGGATTGGATTGAAAGAATAAATCTCCAGAATTGAATTGCCCCAAAATTTCAGCCCAGTCCAGTTCGGGGATTCGGAGATTCGGTTCCGGTCCAATCCAATATAATTTTTCGGTGATTCGGATAAATATCTAATAGTTTAAGTCCTAAAAAATAAATTAAAAATTTAATTTACAAGATAATAAAATATAAAATTTAATTTACATAACTTGAAATAAATGATATTTTTTTAGGAAGTAAACAACATTCATTAAAAGTTACAGTAGACAACAAGGCTAAAAAAAACCACAAAATCAAAGTATTAAAAGTTACGGTAGACAACAAGGCTAAAAAACCCACAAAATCAAAGTTACAAAATAACAAATCCATAAAAACAAACAATCTTTAATTCAAAAAAGACAACACTTCATTAGTAAAATCTCTCTAATCATCATCCCAATTTGTAATTGAATCTTCTTAACACTTGTTTTCCAAAGCAAATGCAGTAAAAGCCAAACATCAACCTAAACATATAAAATTTACCATATTAATGAATCAACAAATGTTAAATTAATTAGATTTCACTTCAATAAAATTAATCAACACACTAGCAAAAAGTAAAAGGAAAAAAATATGCTTATCAAAGTGCATTTGATTCGGTTAAAAAAACCTTAGATATCCAATTGAAATATGGATAAAAGAGATGATGCAATTTCAGGAACAGAACTAATTTCTACAAATTAAATAACATTTATATAGTTAGTATTCATAAACATTTAATTAAAATAAAACTATGAAATATAATTGCTAAGTAAATATTACCTTCTTCAATAGCTTCAAGATCTTCAACTTCTTCTTCATGCTTGAAAGCTTGAGTTGAAGTTTTCAACCAATCTTGACACTCAAAGATAGCTGCATTTCTATAGGTTCAATTCATCAATGTCGGTATCTCAGTCACAAATTGATGTTGTCCTCCATTGGCAGATTAAGCAAAGCTTTTTTAGCTATAAGACCCCATAATACCCGATTGAACAAGAGGTGATGAGATGGAAAAGGTGGGAGTGACTGTCTAGTCAATTTTCCATGGCTGAAAAACCAGGTGAAGAAAATTTTCCTAATTGATTTTCCATGAGAGGAAGCTTCTGTGAATTAATTAAGACCTATATCTAATACCCTAACATATAAAACTTCAAATATAACACAGAACATATAAAACTTCAAATCTACACAATATACACAACATAGAGTTTAGAAATTGAAATATAAAAGTTCAGAGTTTAGAAAACTTACCAGAGTTTAGATCGGTAAAAGGTGGAGGTGGCGGCGTGCGAGGTGGTAGCAGCGATGTACGAGGTGGTAGCGGCGATGGAGTGCAGTGGAGGAGATAGAACCCTAGAAAAAAATCGAAGCAGAGAGAATGGATAAAAGAAGCACGAGATTCTATTTTATAAAATGTTTAAAAATTTTAATATTTAAAACTTCTAATATTTGTTACTTAATTAAATGGTTAACAAGAAGTAGAATTGGTTTAGATGGTTGAGGCGATTAAGAATGTTCCATTTGGTTAGTTGTTTGATTCTCCATGCCTACATTTTAGGTAAATATTTTTTATTTCATTTTATAAACGGGAATTAATCGGGATAATTTTTATGACTATATAATAATGTTATACCTTATTAATAAATTCTAAATTTATATTATTGTAATTAGTTTACCGAACCTTACAAAATATAGAACTATATATTATATAATATTTCTCTTTATATAAAGTTAATGTATGAAATATAAATTTATTATTGCTAAATTTTCGGTTATTTCAGTTCGGTCCAATCCAATCCGGTTATCGGTCCGGTCCTGGATAAATTTCGGTCCAGTTCTTTGACGAAAATTCAACGGTCCAATCCAGTTCGGTTCTCCAAAAAAAGTCAACGGTCCGGTCCAATTCCGGAGTTTTTTCCTCGGATATTCGGTCCGGTCCAGTATCTCCAGGATCCGCGCCCAGCCCTACCTCTACCTATACTGCTTCTTTTAAGGGTTAAGGTGCAAAAATACCACTAACGTTTTGGGTCAGGAGCAATTTTACCCCTAACGTCTAAAATAGTGCAATTTTACCCCTAATGTTTGCAGCCAAGAGCAATTTTACTCCTAACGTTGATAAATTGGATCAATTTCAGACACTATTATAACATACAGTCATTTTTTTTCTTTATTTTGCACCAATTGCATATCAATTTGTTCTAAAAAAAGGATATAATGTTTTTTTGTAATTTAATAATAAAATTGGAGATTGATATTTACAAAATTGGGTGAATTTTTTGAATTTTTTTGTCTAATTAGTACAAAAGACATTATATTTTTAATATTTTTTTCACATCTCAACATATGTTTGTGATTTGTTACTAATAAAATAACGCATGTGTGAAGTGTATATGACAAGATTCATGACCGATAATACATTTTGATGAATTATTTCTCAAATTGACCCAATTTATCAACGTTAGAGGTAAAGTTGCTCTTGGCTTCCAACATTAGAGATAAAATTGCACCATTTTAGATGTTAATGGGTAAAATTACTCCTGACCCAAAACGTTAAGGATATTTTTGCATCTTAACCCTTCTTTTTATATCAAAAACCGATGAGACAAAATATTTAGTTTTTAAGTTAGCATAGCTAAAGTAAATACAAATTTCAAGGTTTTTAGTTATGCTAACTTAAAAACTAAATATTATGGTTATGGACTTTCTCTTTATTAATAGAATGATACATTTTAACATTGATTGATTAATATGATAGCTCAAATAACAGGTAATCCTTTACTAAAAAAAAATTGATAGAAATGATATTATAAACAATTTTAATTTTTGATTTTTTTTTTTTTGGTTTCGAAGCAGGGATGTAAATGGGCGAGGATTATCCGTCCTCATTGATGACCTGTCCCGATGGGAATAAGAAATGCCCGATAAGGATCCCATGGAACCAAGATAAGGATAATTTTGTTTCACGTAACGAGGATGGAGCGTGGAAGGAGAAAGGTATCTCCATCCCGTTAATCTTCGATGAAGATTTTCAATTATTCTCCGTGATAACTGATTTTTGTGGATGATTGAAGTACATTTTAATTAGTTGATTGATTGTTTTCAATTTTTAGTTTTTTTGTGCTTTGAAAAATTTAAGAATGATTGTTAATACTTGGTATTGTTAGCCACTATTTCTTAAATATTTTTGTTTTTACCCATTTTTTAACATAAACGGTGATTCCCCGCAGAGAATGTGGAATTGGGAATGTGGATAACGTTTTTGGAACATCTGTAAACGATTAATAAGGATCTCTATGGGAACAGGGATGAGGATAGGTTTGTCCCCGTTTAGCTCGTAGGGACGAAGATGGGGAATCCCTGACTAGTTGGGGACTGGGATGGAAAATGCATTATCCGTCCCGCCCCACCCCGTTTACATCCCTATTTTGAGGTCACTTAAGTGTTATTTGTTTATGAGAGAGAAAATAATTATTTAAAGAGAATTATCCAAAATTTGCGATTTGAAAAATTAAAAACGATGATTCCATGGGAAAAATAGAAAATGGTGGTTCAGCAACTTGATTCTATTCAATCTTGCATTGCTCGCCAAGCAATGTTGGTGTATTTTGCAGGATCCTAGTTCCCTTGTTTCGCGGGTGCTTAAGGCAAGGTATTTTTGCTTTTCTAGTTTTGTTACTGCTAATCTTGGGCACAACCCTTCTTTTATCTAGCGAAGTATTCTAGTAGGTCGGGATCTTCTATTGAAGGGAGTAATTCGCAAGGTGGGTTTTGGAATTGAGATTCACATTTTGGATGATCCCTGGTTACTAGATGCAGCTAACCCGTATATTACACCCCATATCCCTCAATTTTTACCTACAGGCATTGTTAGCGATCTGCTTGACAGTAGAAAAACTTGGTATCCTCATATTCTAGACTCGGTTGTTTAACAATAGGGGTCGACGATTGATATATTCCATACCTAAAAAATACTGTGGTGGAAATGATTCATGGTTATGTCTTAGAAACAAGTCAAGTTCCTATTTAGTTAAAAGTCGGTACTTTCTAGCTCTGAATTCATCAAATCCAATTCTACCTCCAACTCCTTCCCTATGGAATTCCATTTGGCATATTAAGGCTCCCCCTAAAATCTGAAATTACATTTGGCATGCAATCTTGCATTGTCTCCTTACGCTTTCCAATTTATCTACACAAATGAACTCATTTTACATAATATTTGCCCAATCTATCAACAGGTGTGGGAAGATAAAACTCATAATTTTATTATCTCTTGTGGATTTGCACAATAGGTGTGGCGACTTTTCTTCGGGGATGACCGAATGACATAGGTTCGAAACTGTTCAAGCTGATTTATCATGATTCTCTCTCAATCTCAGACGAGCATAATTTCGGATATTGCGATCATCATTTGGGGATTGTGGAAGCATCGTAATGGAGTGGTTTGAGATAAAAAAAATCATTCACCGGTGGCTGCTATTGTCGCTTCGTCTCTCCAGGAACAACGCCAGTGGAGTATGGATGAGTCTCAATGTTTGAAGTATGTAAATCAGCAAGTTCGTCCAGTACTATCGAAATAGAGGAAACCTTTTTCTGGTCTTCTTATCTGCAATGTGGATGCAGATGTATTTGCCGATGGTGGACACAGCTCTTTTGGCTTTCTTGTTCGTGACCAATTCAGATATTGTAGTTATGCCAACTATAGTTCTTTCTATGAACTCTTTGACCCAGAGTTATATGAAGCTCTAGCATTTAAAGAAGCCATTAGTTGGATTAAATCCTCAAATAGCAGTGGAATTGAGATTCATTTTGATTATTTTTCAGTGATACAAGCGGTCAACAACCTATTTCGACTTATTCTTACCTCTCGAGGTCATTCATGTATTGTATTATTTTACTTAGAGATATAGGAAATTGTTCTATCTCATTTATTAAACGTTCAGTGAATGTGGCAACTCATTACATAGAACGAGCGGTCACCTATAAGTTTTTGCGTGGTGTGTGGGATTGTCCACCATCGTTTCTTAGCGATATTCTTTCTTTTGATTTGATTTAATAAAGTTTGTTATTTAAAAAAAAGTTCTAAACAACTTTAAGTATTTTTTTTTCATTTTGAGATCATCATATGAAAGATCATGAATCAAAACTAGATAGAGAGAAAAGAAAAAAGATCAATATTCATCTTATCTTTGTGTACAAGAAAGTGTAATATTTATACACAAGTTGAAATGAAAAGAAGTAAAGAAGAGAGTAACAGAAAACTGAATTTTATTATGAATTCAGTTACATGGTTAGGATAAATTCTTGATGAAGTGTGAAATGAATGGCTGAGATTTGATTGAGTATAATGTATATTTTTACACCCCTCCTCAAATTGAAACTTGTTTTTGCTGATGTTGTGTCTGTTAATCCTATTTTGGACAAAGCAGACATCATATACTCAAAGTTGAGTGACTTAGTGAGAAGATCAGCTAGTTTTTGCGAGGTGTTGATGTAAGGTGTTTGTATAAAACCAGAGGTTATATTGCTTGCGGTAAGGTGACAGTCAATGTAAGTATGCTTGGCAAAATAATGTGATATAAGATTTTGAGCCAAATCAATTACAAACTGTCACAATATAGAGTAATAGGTAGATGAACTATAATGCCAAAGTCTATTAATATGTATTGTATTTATTGCAATTCACAACCGTATAAGTCATGCTTCTGTATTCAGACTCAACTGACTATTTCTTACTTCTTTATTTTCTATAACACGAGAGAAGATCCTAGAAAAACAAAGTAACTTGTCAAAGATCTTCTTGTAGTTCTACACTTCCTCCAATCTACATTTCAATATGGAGCAACACAACTTTGAGCTCTCATGTAACCCGTTTATCCTTTTGGTTTCAATAAAAGGGGTTACGTTTGAATATTACATCGTCACTTAACGTTTTTAAGGACGACGCTTAGTGTATCCCTTCTGGTGTATGCTTTACTTTATTGTTTACTAGCCTTTTATCATGTTTTTAGGCCGATAGGGGTCAAAAATCCCTATATTTTAGTACAGTTTTAGGGATTATTTTATATCTTTTATTATCCTTTTATTTACCTTAATAGCAATTTGTCCTTGTTTTGTCAATTTTAGATTTTGAATTACTTTTTTAGCATTTTATTAAATATTCCTAACTTTTGTCAAATATTTTGTCACTTTTAATGAATTAATCTATATATGTTATTCTGAGCTTTATCTGTACCTAACATTAAGAAATTAACCTATAAAAAATAAATCAAATTTGACTTGGTAATTAAAAAGGATTTTTGGTAGGATAATTAATTAATTTTGGGTGAATTATCTAAATAATATTTTATGAGATTTTGTACAGATTTTTAGAGATAAATGTGGAGATTTTTATAGATCAGAATCATGATGCTTTTTCTTACCAGATTCATTGGACCCAGCCTTTCTGAACAGATTCATTGAACCTACTCAAGAGTTCAAATTCAAATAAAAATCCTACAGAATATTTTGGCAGATTTTTAGAGATTATCTTTGGGCTTTTTGTATTTAAATAATTGGATTTTCCATCTCTAGAAATAAATTAGTTTTTATGATATAATGTTTGGAGAGTTAGTTTTTCATTAGAATAGTTTTTCATTAATTAGTGTTTTATTAGAATAGCTTTTTTATTATTTAGTCTTTCATTAGAAATAGGTTTTAGTCTTTCATTAAAATAGCTTTTAGTTTTTCATTATAAATAGTTCAATTTGTTAGGAATAATCAGTTTAGTAGTTAGACAGTTTGTAGAGTTAATCAGTTTGTGATTAGTTTTCAGAGAGAATTTTTGTAATCAGTTTTTCATCAATCAATTTTTAGTTTTTAGTTTTACTTTTTAGAATATCTTTAGTTTTGTAAAGAAACCCTAGCTTCCACCCTTGAAGAATCCTCATCCTTCCTCCGTCTGTCATTGAAGAACACCAACCTCTATGCTCTAGAGGATTATTCAAGGCTTCCATCCTTCAAGTCCTAGGAAGACGTCTGCATTGGTCGACAGGTTTCCTGAAAAGGATTTTTTTTCTCTCTTACATTCTGTTTGCCTCTGATCCATTCTATAAATTCTAGGCTAATTGTATCATCGTGACAATACTTTCTTCATCTTTAATATTAATCTAAGTTTTGTTTTATTCAATTGATTGTTATCATTATTCTGAGTCTTACGCTTTGCTTTTCTAGGTTAACTCATTCATAAATCCAAATATTATCTTGGCACATATTGCGAGCTGAATCTGACTATAAGTTAGAGCCTATAAGATTGACAACTTTATAAAAGATTAAGACCAAATTTCTGAACCTTGGAGCTAGTTTCGGCTTTACAAGGGAATCACGCGCTAGGAACCATAAAAGGATAAGTATGGTTAATCGCCTTAGGCACAAGTGACTCGGTTAGGATTAACAATTGAATGTTAAAATAGGATTGGGATTGATATTATTGTATCACCTCATATCACTCCAGGTTAATTTACCTTTCTAAAGATCAATTAGGAGTATATTTAACTTAATTAGGAGTAGCTTTAATCTAATTAGGAGTAGTTTAACTTACAAACCATCAATCTCAAACCCCCTATAGCCTAGATAACATTAGAAGCCTAGTAGTTTGGTACTTGCGGTATAAATCCTGTAGATTCGATACCTGGACTTATCCAGATTATTACTTGATAACGACGAGGTACACTTATCCTTTAGCGAGTCTGTAGGGTGACCGCTCTGCGGGCGCATCATAGGCTAATAAACTTATATCACAGTCGCCACCTGAGATTAATGTCTGGGAACATATATTTAGATAACATACAAGCTCACACTATGTCATCTCTTTAGAGTTGGGTTCGTGAATTAAACATGTAAAGGGTTTGATTAATAAACACGTATACTTGTCTTTTGTTAAAATATCCTTTATAATCTAATTCATTTTCGGTTTATATCAATTTATTACGTGAAAGCAATAAATAAATATGGAAAATAAATTACATTTCAAAAAATGACACAAATAGCCCTATACAACCAATCTAGCCCTAAATAAAACTATTAAACCTTAAAACAAATAAACGTTAGTTGCAGGACATTGGAACCCGTCTTTCAGATTTAACTACGATGCTAAACTCGATCAATTATGACTCATTCAAATCCTATTTTCTAACACAATAGCATAGCAATTAAATCCACGACCTAGTTTATCAATTCTAATCGGTTTAATCTTTTCATGATACTGAAAATACCCCTTGTAACTCTAAATTGATTTTATTTCACATGATTAAACATAAAACAACTAATAATATGTGCTAAAACGTAAATTTACCGAAAACAGAAATCTATCTACTCAATTGGATAAAATAAGTGAAAATAGAATTCTGGAATTTTGTGTCTGTAGCCGATCCACTACGTGTGTAGCCGATCAGCTACGGGGTATGGCTGATCGGTCATAGGAGTCGATGCTTTCGAAGATGTTAGGTTGCTATGATACGTTGTTGATATATGTAATATATACAGTAAGTTTTGCCATTATTTTATTTTATTTATCAAATCAATAATGCATTTTCTTTTAATTTCCAACATTCACTTTTAAAACTCTACTTGAATTTTATGTATCACATAATTGCCTTAAAACGCGAGGATCGTCTGA
Organism: Euphorbia lathyris; assembly: GCF_963576675.1. NCBI lineage: Eukaryota > Viridiplantae > Streptophyta > Magnoliopsida > Malpighiales > Euphorbiaceae > Euphorbia > Euphorbia lathyris. The sequence goes on along the minus strand of NC_088910.1, from coordinate 134,387,884 downwards.
GGTAACCATATCCTTTTGTTTCGGCTATATTGCTTGAATTTTGAGTCAGCATGTGTAAAATATATAACATAATATCCTTATAAATAGTGGTAATATTTTTTTTTCCAAAACATTAATCGAACGTGGAGGGTGACGGAAGTTGAAATCACATTTTTTTCTTTATTTGTTTGTTTTTTATTTTTATCGTTTTTCACCATTTTTCATGTTCCCCATCAGTTCATTTATTATAATCCATAAACTTTAGTTGAAAATAAAAAATATGAATAAATATAACAATATATATTTTAAGTAAGTTATAAGAAAATATTTTCCTAAGATATAAACAAACAGTATACAAATTTTTTGGTGTTGTCAAACAACGGAAAATATATTTTTTTCTCAACAATCAATTTTTCTTTTTTTTTCGGCAAACAAACCGAGCCCTGATAACGTCTCAAACGATGTTAATTTTTGATGCAGTCGAAGATCAAACAATTCGATTTTGGGAGAAATATGATCTAATAGAAAATCAATAAATTCTTTCAAATTGTGAAGCGTCGTTTTTTTGCGATTTTGGACCCTATTTTGCATGGAAATTGACAAGGAGCAAAACCTATGACTTTTCGGATTTTTTAACTAAATTCGGCCTCTAAAACCCTAATTCTGCAATTTTATTTTTAGGCGTTTTTTAAGTTGTCGTTGTTTATTTCGGATTCTGTTGCCAATTAGGATTCTTGTTTCGTTTTCTATTTTGGATTTTTGTTGCCTTTAGGATTCTTTTTAGCTATTTAAAACTTGCTCTTATTGTATCGAAGCAGAATATTATTAATCAATTTGTGAGTTTCGAATAACGAATAACCAAAGCTTTCGAAAATTTTGAGGGTTTCTATTACAGAATTCATGCGTCGAATGAACTATCAGTTACGAAATATATATCTTTTTTACGACGAAAAATATCATATCTTTAACTTAGCAAATACACAAAATCACATAATAAACTATAAATTTTGAGATTAATTGAATTATAATTTGACAAACTAAACAAACCTAAAATGGCAAAAGATTAAAAAAAAATTATATCCATCAAATCAAAATCATGTAGATTTGATATATTAAAAATTATGGTACAAACAAAAAGTACAAAAACAATTAATTAAAAACGGATTCAACAACAACAAAAATTAATTTTAATTTTCAAGTTTCTTAAATCTAATAGGCATCTTTGAAACTGTTTCTTTAAGTTCATCATATCTATGGCGATGATAATCAATCTGAACACAAAGTTGTCGAATCGCTTCCCTTTTTTCTTCTCCTACACTTGATAATACTTCATCTCTTTCTCTCAATTTCATCTCTAGATCTTCAATCTTCCTCTCCATCATTTGAATCGCAGAATTTTCCTCAAAATTATTGAAGATTTCTAGGTTTTCTTTCAGGTTTTTGATCTCATTGTTCTTCCCAGTAATCCACTTCCTTGCAATTTGAATTTCATCAGAGATTCCAGAGATTCTGTTTAAGAATCTCCCGTGTTCTTCATCTACTTTTTTTATCATTAGATCTAATTCTGGTATCATGATGTTTCCTGATTCTGTTAACATTTCTCGGACCTTTTTCGCCTCGGATTCGAACACTGCGTTTTTTCCATTGAGTTCTTTGTTTTCCTGCTCTAGATTCTCCACGACCTTTTTGTAACTCTCTTTGCTTTCGGATTGGACCTGTTCAGCCACTCGAATTCGCTGCGCTAAGAGACGCATCTGGTTTTCGACTTTCATTTGGAATTTCTCTGCAAGTTCGATGATCTTTCTCTCCAGAGTGTGTTGATTCAACAATCTTGAAAATGTTCGTGGCGATTCGGCTACTCGGAGCTTTTGGATGTCTAAGGAATGCGTTTTGAAGAGTTTCAGGTCTTCTTTTTCCTTCTGGGTTTTGTTTTGTTCTTCTGTATCTAATTCGGTTAGATTCTGTGCTGAATTCGTCTTCCATTTTCGCCTTTCTCTCTGTGCTGAATCGAGTTCTTGTTGAAGATTGTTAACTTGTTCTTTTAGGGCTAAAATCCGGGTCGAGGCTTCGTGTTCTTCCTCTTCAGATTTGCTTTCCAATTCCTGAAGTTTAGCTTTCAGAATTTTATTTTCCTCTTCAGATTTGCTTTCTATTTCCTGAACTTTAGCATTCAGAATGTTGTTTTCCTCTTCAGATTTGATTTCTAATTCCTGAACTTTCGCCTTCAGAATTTCATTTTCCTCTTCAGATTTGCTTTCTAATTCCTGAACTTTAGCCTTCAGAATTGTGTTCTCCTCTTCAGATTTGTATTCTAATTCCTGAACTTTCGCCTTCAGAATGTCATTTTCCTGACAGAGCTTTCCGGATTCCTGTTCTTTCCCGCGTATCGTCTCCTCGAGTTCATGCTTCTGATCATGTAGAGAATTCACTTCTAATTTCAGATCCTCTATTTGAACAAGAAATCCCTCTTTCTCTTTAAGCAAACTGTTTCCGAAATTAGTCCTTTTCGCTATCTCTTCCTGCATACTTTTTGACTCGTCTTTCAACGCCTTTACGAGCGCGGATTCTTTGTTATTCAACATTCCGATCCTGGAACTGAATTGCTTCTCACTTTCTGCCATTTTTATTGTCAAATCAGAAACCTGATTTCCTTTCTCTTCTACCATTACCTGGAGCTCCGAAATTCGACTGCTCAGCTGTAAATTCGCTTCGTTAAGCTGTTTCACTTCGGTTTCTTTCTCGCCAACCCGAACCTCAAGATCGTCTTTCTGCTTGCGAACCGATTCCAAGTCCATTCTGACAACTGTTAATTGTCCTTCTAACTCCTTTATCTGACCTGAAGCTTCATTTCCCTCCGGAACCTTGACAAGCGTTGAATGTTCGCGATTTCGTTTGCTTTTATGTTCCTTTCGAGGAGTTTTCATGCCTCGAGGAGTCTGAAATTCACGAGGAGTCTGAAATTCACCATCCTGAACTTTTTCAGTATCGGAATCATCCCCATTTTCTACCTCGTCAGACGAGTAGTATTCGGAATCAGAGCTTGGAATCGAGGAAGAATTCTCCTTCTCCGATCTCTTAGAACGATGTTTTTTCCCGACTTCTCCCCTGAGATGATCATATTGTGCATAGAGTTTGGTGTATTCGTTTTGTAATTCCTGAATTAATCCGACGATTTCGGTTTTTTTCCTGGAATCATCGGGCATTTTGCCTTTCTTGTCTTGCCCATTGTTCTTCAGGAGTTTCAAAATCCTTGCCACTTTATCTTCAATTTCTGCAATTTATATAAGAATTTCTCAATATTAGCATTTTTCTGCATGAATGACATGATGCTTCAGACGTATAATATAATTTCTCTAGAAGAAGATAGATCGAAATTAATCTTTATTATAAAATAATTTATCCGCTTATCATTTTCTAGGCGTATAATATAATTTCTCTAGAAGGAGATAGACAAATCGAGATAGACTACGAAATTTTTTATAGTACGTTGAACATACTACGTTATCTATGCATTTATATCAATAATTTGAATCAATAAAATATTAACACTATATAATTTTTAAAAAAAAAAATTATATAATTAATTAATTTTAATTATTTATTTAAATAAAATTCTAGATTCTAATATATAAATCTTAAATTATAAACTCTAAATTATAGAATACACGACGGGACATTAAATTATTAACCCGCGCGCGCATAAATAACACGGATATTATTTAAAAAGAAAGAAAAAAAAAATACATACTGCCATTAAATGCCCAATATTTTGCAGACTTGAAAATTTTGAGCAAAAGATAAGGTCCATTCGTCTCACAAAAATAAGCTTGCTTTCTTTTATTCAAATCTCCCTTCTGATGACTTATAATCCGCTTCTCTTTTTCATTTCTTAGTATTTTATTTTTCCCTATATATTATTCAATAAAACTATTATTACTAAATTGAAATTAAAATAATATACGAATTTATATAATAATGAATAAAATTTTATGTGAATACATAGATAGTAATTAATTTTATACTTTGTTCATCCAATTTTTTAAGTTTATAATTTAACGGGTTGAGACCCAAACCTAACTGTTAAGAAATTATTGTCTTTTTCATCCAGGTTTTTGAGCTTTTTTCCGTCTTTTAGTTGGAAGATAAGCTCATTTTTTGTTTTTTTTTAAATAAATTTTTTTTCATTAATCTAAGGTGGTGGATTCGATAGTTTTTTTATTTATAGTTCTTTTTCTCTCTTTATGAGTGGTTGTGGTATGTCTTCTTATATGGATGATTGTTCGTCCTTATATGAGTGTTATCATGTTTTCCATAATAGAAAAACAAAAGAATTTTGTCTACCATCTATAGATCTAACTCATTGAAACATCACGAAGTCATTCCTGAAAAAACAAAACCTATGAAGTCGATTTTGGGTGAAATGTGTTTCTCGTCATTGTGCCAAAAACAGTTTCAAGTACACTGTCTATCATCGCTCTATCACGGTCTATGATATTTAGGGAAGTACGAGGGGTGGAGAATGCATTTTCTATCCCCGCGTCTAGTCGGGGACTCCCCGTCCCCGTGAGTTAGACGGGGACAGATTTGTCCCCATCCCTATCCCCATGAGGATCCTCATTCCCCATTTACAAATGTTCCAAAAACCTTATTTCCATTCACTGTTTCCTGTGGAGAATCACTGTTTATGTTTTTTGTTTCCTGTGGAGAATCACTGTTTATGTTTTTTAAAAAAATCAGTAAAACCTACAAATCTTAAGTAGTAGCTAATAGTACCAAACATTAACAATCATTTTCAAATTTTCCAAACCACAAAAAAACTAAAAATCGAAAACAACCAATCACCTAAATAAATATACTTATATCATCCAAACAAATCAATTATCACGGCCGAATAATTGGAAATCCGTCGGGGGATCTCCGCTGGGCGGTGATATCTTTCCCTATCCACGTTACAGTGGAAAAAATTATCCCTATCCCATCCCATAAGGATTCTTATCGAGATTCTTCGTTCCTGTCGGTGGGGAATCCCCATCCATTTACATTCCTAATGAGAATGAAGATGCAAGTTCAAATCAGAGAACTTCTCTAATGTATTCTGTATTATAATTTTTTAATTATTTATGTTGAGATGTACTATTTTTTCTATAAAATATTTAAAAAATTTATAATTTAACTATTTTTATATGAAAAATAAAATAAACTATTTAATAACAGTAATTATAATAATTAAGGAATAAAAAAGAACCTGATTTATTCTCCTTCAACTGTGCAATGTCTTCAATAATAGTAGTATCATGATTATCAATGGGCTCCATTATTTGGTCTCAGTGATGCATATATCAAATTGGGAAATCACAATCAACCTCTGGATTATAATATTTCTTAATTTGATATATTTTTCATTAATTAGCCCTTATTAATTGGAGACCTGAAAAATCAAATAAAACTATATTTAGTACACATTAATAACAAAAAAAAAAATGTTTGTATTAAAATATAAAGTTCAGATGTATTTGTGTGCATAATCCAATGATTATAAATTATATTTTGATATGTGGTGAAGCTCTTAGCCTAGTGGTTGAGAGCTTACCTATGACCAGGGAGGTTATGAGTTCGAATCACATTTGGGTCTGATAAGAGTTTTTCTTTCTTCTTTCTTCTTTAATTTAAGCACATTGCGCGCAAATTTATAAAAAAATAAATAAATTATATTTTGGTGTATTGCAATTAATTTATTAATCAATTATTAGCTTTATGTATGTTTATGATAATATGACTTAATATTTATTAATAAGCCTATATCTAACGATGAATGAGCAAATTCACTTGCTCATTAAAGTGCATGTGAAAATTCCTGGTTTATGATAATATGACCCACAAAAATTAAGTCATTGGTGTTTGTTTTTAATTTTCGGAACTGTTTTGTCTTTTAAAAGTAAATAGAAGATAAAAAAAAGTGTTTGGTAAAAATTGGAAACATCTACTTTTTACAGAAAAATCAACTAATATCTGTTACCTATCAGTAACAACAAACAATAAATAGCTAACCGTAACAGCAATGAAAAGAAAATATTACTAATAAAATATATATATATATATATATATATATATATATATATATATATATAGCTGGATTCAACTTGTTCAACACAATGAAAATTAAGTAATTAATTAAACATATTTCTTCTTCCATTTTTAGGTACTCTTTGACTTGAAACTGCAAATCTTTTAAAACATGAAACTGCAAATCTGATGCAATTTTTTAACAGCATGAAAGTGACAAAGCAATATAAGGTTAATTAAATACAAAAAAAAAAAAAAAATCTATTTTAAAATCTGTCTTAAAATATTTTAAAATTTCACATAAAATTATTAAAAAAAAAAATATTTTCACCCTCGGTTCAATTCATTTCTATTAAGATTATACCTTAATTTTACTATTTTTTTATAATTTTTGTTGATATTTATTTAGAAGGTAAAAGCAAAAAAATAAAATATTGCGGTTTCGCGAATTTGCATGGTAGTTTAAAAGTTTATGAACATTGATTTTTACTTTGTGGATTTTGCAATTAAAGAATATGTGAGTCAATTTTTCAATCAAACAACACTTGTTGTTTAGTTAATTTGCAAAGTGATGCCTTCTATTTTGAGTAATTTGCATAGCCAGTGTTTTCCAATTGCTCCAAATCGCTCATTTTTAGGATAAATAGTCCCAACGACAAATTTTGAAAGACTGACTAAATTTGTAAACTGCAAAAAGAACATATCACTGTTTGCAAACAGGAACCTGTACTTTATGAATTTTGCAGTTAAAGGATCTGTGAATCAATTTTCGGGCTAAACAAAACTTGTGGTTCAGTTAATTTACAAAATTACACCTTAAATTTTGAATAATTTGCAAAGCCAGTCTTTTTAATTGCTTCAAATTGCTCCACTTTGGAGTAAATAGTCACGATAATAATTTTTGAAGGAATGATTGAGTTTGTAAACTGTAAAAAACGCTAACCCTTATTTACAAACTTTTAAATCACGTGGATTGTTTTCACAAATCGGTCAAACCACAATATTTATTTTTGTATTTTTTCTATTTAAAAGATGTTGTTTATCATGTTTATCTTTTCTCTGTTTAGGTGTTCGTTTATTTGCATTTTATACGTGAAAAATAGCTTTTAAAAAAACAGATAATCTCTGTTTCTTAGGAAATCGTAAACAACAAAACGTAACAACAAACAACAGTTAAACCAAACAGACCGTAAAATCAAGGTGAGTTTACATTGGAATGAACAATTGGATTATATTCCACCATAATTCTTCAATAATTTGAAGAACAATTTTAACTCTTATTTTTAAATTATTTCATAGAAATGCCAGAGAATTCATAATTAATGAGAGAAAATAATAATAAAAAATGAAAGAAAAATGAAGAAAATACCTGGGAAAATAATGTAATTTGGTACTGATAACCTTGAATCCCAAATGAAAATGGGAGATTTCCTTTTCTTTTCTTTCTTTCAGAGAAAAAAAGGAAATGTGATTGGAAAAGGAAATCTGTGTATATATAATTTTTTTATTTTTTGAAATAAAGTTATTTCTAAATCTATGCTTTTGTCTCAGCCAGGAGATGGAAATTTTGGCGCTTTTTTAGATATAATACCCATTATTTTTCATGATAATTACGATTATCTCCCACTAAATTAGGATGCAATTTCTCGTTGTAATAACGACACAAATTTAAAATAGCGTGATATATTATTTATTATGTAATGACATGTGGTGTTTTGTCTTCTCTTTAACTTTTTTTTTTTTTTTTTTTTAAGCAAATGAGATTGAGTTGATGACAACAATTGTCCGAATTAGGACTGTAATCGAGCCGAGTTTTGATCTGTTCAAGCTCGGTTTGTTATAAAATTAATGAATTCGATCTGAGTCGAGCTTGCTATAAAATTAACGAGTTCGAGTCCGAATCGAGCTTTGGCTTGCTCAACGAGTTCGACCCGAGCTTCGAGCTTGTTT